>NC_041383.1:651492758-651554176 GCF_002162155.2 Triticum dicoccoides | reverse complement strand
CCTGACTGCTGGGACCCACCAGCTACATCTTCTTACGTAAGGAAGTGCGTCCGGGCTAAAAAAAAACAATTCACCCCCCTGACTGCTGGGACCCACCAGCTACATCTTCGCACGCAAGGAAGTGCGTCCGAAAAAAACCGATTCGCCCCCTGACTGCTGGGACCCACCAGCTACATCTTCGCACGCAAGGAAGTGCCTGACAGTCAGGACCCACCTGGTCGAAGCGTACATAGTGTTGTCATTCTGGTCGCGAACGTGTACGTACATATATACTGGTCGATGTAGAGGCGCGCACGTGTCGTAGTAGAGGCGCGCACGTAGCATGTACACGTACGTACAGCGGCCAGTGCGCAAGAAAGAAAATACGGCCACGTATGTGTACATACGGGCAGGGTCTCGAACGCCTACTCGCGCATACGTACGGCCAGGTGTACATGGCTGGGTCAGAACGGAGAAACAGCGTCGTCGTCGTGTTCATGGGGAGCCAACCGGCTGGGTCGGAACGGAATGCGTCGTCGTGTTCATCGGGAGGGCTTGGACGAAACAGGCGATGGAAATGAGGCCTGGCGTACCGCAGAACGTAGGAAACAGACCTCCTACGTTCGGAACAGGGACCTGTTGATTGGGAGGGGTGTGGCGTACCGCAAAACGGAGGAAACGGACCTCCTACGGTCGAAACAGGGGTCCTGTTGATCGGGAGGGGTGTGGCGTACCACAAAACGGATGAAACAGACCTCCTACGGTCGAAACGGGGGTCCTGTTGATCGGGAGGGGTGTGGCGTACCGCAAAATGGACGAAACGGACTTGTGTTGGAGCGCTACAGTCAAAACGGGGGTCCTGTTCATCGGGAGGGGTGTGGCATACCGCAAAACGGGACTCCACGGGATACTGTTCATCTCCATCGTCGACCTCCTCCAGCCTCCACGGGCTACCGTCGACCTCCTCTAGCCTCCACGGGCTCCTGTTCATCCAGACTCCACGGGCACCCCTCCACCGTCTACTGTTCATCCAACCCTCTACACCACGGGGTCCTGTTCATCCACCCCTCCACGGGCACCCCTCCACCGTCTACTGTTCATCCAGCCCTCCACACCACGGGGTCCTGTTCATCCAGAGGCAACGCCACCGCTCACTGTTCATCCAAACCCCCTCGCAACGCTCACTGTTCATCCAATCGATCGGCTTCAATTAGCAGTAGTAGCGAAGGAATCACTCGATCGGGTTCAGTTAACAGCCATCGATCGATCGCTCGGGTTTAGTAACGCGTAGCCTGCAGTGCAATCGCTCGGGTTCAGTTAGAGCCCAACGCCTCGCTCGGGTTCAGTTAGAGCCAACGCCTCGCACACACGCGCGTATGTGTATGAGAGAAACGCGCATCGCTCGGCCCCCGACCTCCCACCGTAACCGGGAACTCCCCAAAATTTTCCTCGCCCTCGCTTCTACCACGGTTTTTTCCGTCATGGACGGCCCAAAGAATGTCATGCAGCTGTGTCTCCAGCCTGCCCAGGACGAAAAGCCCATTTTCTGTCATGATTTTTTGTCATAGAAGTAGGAGCCCACCACATCTATGACGATACCGGGTTTTGTCACAATTATCATCATAGAAGTGTCATATGTATGATAGAAAAAAAATTTGTTCGGCCCAAAATGTCACGGATGTGTCTTTTTTTTGTAGTGTAGGGTTTGAGAGGAGATGGTGCTGGTGAAGATTTTGATGGAGATTGACCCCCACCCGATGAGAGGATCATTGGTGATGACGATGGTGATGATTTCCCCTCCCGGAGGGAAGTTTCCCGGGCAGAACAGCTCTGCCGGAGCCCTAGATTGGTTCTGCCAAGGTTCCGCCTCGTGGCGGCGGAGTTTCGTCTCGTAAGCTTGCTTATGATTTTTTCCAGGGTAAAAGCCTTCATATATCAGAAGATGGGCACCGGAGGGCCACCAGGAGGCCCACAAGACAGGAGGCGCGCCCAGTAGGGGTGGGCGCTCCCCCACCCTCGTGGCCAGGGTGTGGGCCCCCTCTGGTACTTTCTTTGCTCAATTATTCTTATTAATTCCAAAAATGACTTTTGTGGAGTTTCAGGACTTTTGGAGCTATGCAGAATAGGTTTCCAATATTTGCTCCTTTTCCAGCCAGAATCCCAGCTGCCGGCATTCTCCCTCTTCATGATAAACCTTGTAAAATAAGAGAGAATAACCATAATTATTATGACATAATGTGTAATAACAGCCCATAATGTAATAAATATCGATATAAAATCATGATGCAAAATGGACGTATCAACTCCCCCAAGCTTAGACCTCGCTTGTCCTCAAGCAGAAGCCGATATCGAGAAATATGTCCACATGTTTAGAGATAGAGGTGTCGATAAAAATAAAATACGGACATGAGGGCATCATTATCATTCTTATAACAGCAACATATATAGATTTTGTCATATGATTTCTTATGCTCAAGTAACAATCTATTCACAATATCAAGTATGGTACAGAAACTTCATTGAGAACTAGCAAACTATAATCTTAGTCATTGAAGCAATTGCAATTTATCATAGCATCAGAAAGAGTCAAGAATAGAGCTTTTTAGCAAGTCCACATACTCAACTATCATATAGTCTTCTACAATTGCTAACACTCACGCAATACTTATGGTTATGGGGTTTTAATCGGACACTGAGAATGATAGGGGCTTATAATTTCGCCTCCTAACGTATTCACCTTTGGGTGATGTCAACAATAATAATTCATGCTAACTTACATTCAATTGGATATATATATCAGGATCTTTCCAACACGAGGTGCTTGCCAAAGGATAAAATGAAAAAGGGAAAGGTGAAGATCACCTTGACTCTTGCATAAAGTAAAAGACATAAAGTAAAATATAGGCCCTTCGCAGAGGGAAGCAGAGGTTGTCATGTGCTTTTAGGGTTGGATGCACAAAATCTTAATGCAAAAGAACGTCACTTTATATTGCCACTTTTGATATGAACCTTTATTATGCGGTCCGTCGCTTTTATTACTTCCATATCACACGATTGTATAAAGCTTATTTTCTCCGCACTAATAAGTCATACATATTTAGAGAGCAATTTTTATTGCTTGCAACATGACAACTTACTTGAAGGATCTTACTCAATCCATAGGTAGGTATGATGGACTCTCATGGCAAAACTGGGTTTAAGGATATTTGGAAGCACAAGTAGTATCTCTACTTGGTGCAAGGAATTTGGCTAGCATGAGGGGAAAGGCAAGCTCAACATGTTTGAATGATCCATGACAATATACTTTAACTGAGATGTGAGAAAACATAAACCTTTACATTGTCTTCCTTGTCCAACATCAACTCTTTAGCATGTCATACTTTAATGAGTGCTCACAATTATAAAAGATGTCCAAGATAGTATATTTATATGTGAAAACCTCTCTTTCTTTATTACTTCCTATTAATTGCAACGATGACCAAAACTATGTTTGTCAACTCTCAACAACTTTTATGCCTCATACTCTTTATATGTGAAGTCATTACTATCCATAAGATCAATATGAACTATTTTATTTCTTTTTATTTTCTTAAGATCATGGCAAGATAGCAAATCCCTTGACTCAACACTAATCTTTATTATATATAACTCATAGACTCGATTACATAGAAGGATCACAAAGCAAAGCTCAAAACTAATTCAAACCAAGACTTTATTGTACTAGATCTAGATATTATCAAAAGGATCGAACTAAGTAAAGCGGTAAAGATAGGAGTGTGATGGTGATACGATACTGGGGCACCTCCCCCAAGCTTAGCAGTTGCCAAGGGGAGTGCCCATACCCATGTGATTATGTCCTCGGCGGTGATGATGATGGTGGATAATAGCACATCGAGCGTAAAAGCTCCTCCAACTTGCGGATAATGCCCTTGAGTGCGATGATATGATCCTTTAACAAAATATTTTCCTATGTGAGATGCTTGTTTTGTATGTGAGCCAACTCAATGATCTTGAAAGCTTCAATCTCAGTTGGGGTAAAGAGGTTAGGTAAAGGTTGAGGGATGTTTTCTTCTTTCGCCGCCGGAGCTTGATCCTCCATGGCCTTCTTGATCCCTTCATCCTTGTTGATCTCCTCCGGTTCTTCTCTTTTCAGCTCTATCTTCAATAGCCAAGCATGCTTGTCTTCATTGTTGGAGGGTGGTGACGTCATGATGCTCTAGATCTGTCAGAAAAACAGCTCAAAACAAAGACAGAAGATTTTTGCGTGATATGGTGGTCAAAACCTTTGGGATATTATATAATGAATTTTTACCGACCAAAAGAAGTAACCTGCAAGAAAACGGAGTCCGGGAGGCACACGAGGTGCCCACGAGGCAGGGGGCACGCCCAGTAAGGGTGGGCGCGCCCTCCACCCTCGTGGAGGCCTCGTGTCCTTCCCGGATGACTTCTTGCTTCCCTAAATTTTTAAATATTCCAAAACGGAGAAAATTTGCTATCAGAACTGTTTTGGAGTCGGTTTGCTTACCGTACCACATACCTCTTCCTTTTCGGAGTCAGAAACATTCTGGAAAGTGTCCCTTATGTATTCCTCCGGGGTTACGGTTTCGATAATATTAGTTTCAACATTTATAGGATTACCTGAGATATAATGTTTGATTCTTTGACCGTTCACCACCTTTGGATTTGTGCGCTCAAAGTTGTTGATTTTTATGGCACCAGAACGGTAGACCTCCTTGATAATGTAAGGACCTTCCCATTGAGAGAGAAGTTTTCTTGAAAAAAATCTTAAACGAGAGTTGAATAGCAACACATAATCATCTACGTTAAACTCACGCTTTTGTATCCTTTTGTCATGCCATCTTTTAACTTTTTCTTTAAACAGCTTGGCATTCTCATAGGCTTGGGGTTCTCCATTCATCAAGTGAGCTAATGTCAAATAACCTCTTTTCACCGGCAAGTTTTAAATCATAGTTGAGCTCTTTAATGGCCCAATATGCCTTATGTTCAAGTTCAAGAGGTAAGTGACACGCTTTTCCATAAACCATCTTATATGGAGACATACCCATAGGATTTTTATATGCAGTTCTATAGGCCCATAATGCATCATCAAGTTTCTTGGACCAATTCTTTCAAGATCTATTAACAGTCTTTTGCAAAATTAACTTGAGCTCTCTATTGCTCAATTCTACTTGACCACTAGACTGCGGGAGATAAGGAAATGCAATTATATGATTAACATCATACTTAGCAAGCATTTTATGGAAAGCACCATGAATAAAATGTGAACCACCATCAGTCATGAGATATCTAGGGACTCCAAACCTTGGAAAATTAACTTCTTTAAGCATCTTAATAGAGGTGTTATGATCAGCACTACTAGTTGGAATAGCTTCTACCCACTTAGTAACGTAATCAACAATAACTAAAATATGTGTGTATCCATTGGATCCAGGAAAAGGTCCCATGTAATCAAAGCACCAAACATCAAATTGTTCAATAACAAGAGAATAATTCATAGGCATTTCTTGACGTCTACTAATATTACCAATTCTTTGACATTCATTACAAGACAAGACAAACTTACGAGCATCTTTGAAGAGAGTAGGCCAATAAAAACTGGATTGCAACACCTTATGTGCAGTTCTATCTCCAGCGTGGTGTCCTCCATATGGTTCGGAGTGACACTTGCATAGGATCTATTCCTGTTCATGCTCAGGTACACAACATTTGATAACACCATCTACTCCTTCTTTATAAAGGTCTGGGTCATCCCAGAAGTAATGTGTTAAATCATAAAAGAACTTTTTCTTTTGCTGGTATGTGAAACTAGGTGGTATAAATTTAGCAACAATGTAATTAGCATAATCAGCATACCATGGAGCAGTACGAGAAGCATTAATGACCGCTAATTGTTCATCAGGAAAGCTATCATCAATAGGTAGTGGGCCATCAAGAACATTCTCTAACCTAGACAAGTTGTCTGCAATGGGGTTCTTAGCTCCCTTTCTATCAATAATATGCAAATCAAATTCTTGGAGCAAGAGGACCCATCTAATAAGTCTAGGTTTAGCATCTTTCTTTTCCATAAGATATTTAATAGCAGCATGATCAGTGTGAATAGTTACTTTAGAATCAACAATATAAGGTCTGAACTTATCACATGCAAATACAATTGCTAAAAATTCTGTTTCAGTAGTAGCATAATTTCTTTGGGCAGTATCAAGAGTTTTACTAGCATACTGGATAACATTTAATTTCTTATCAACTCTTTGCCCTAGGACAACACCTACAACGTAATTGCTAGCATCACACATAATTTCAAAGGGTAAATTCCAATCAGGTGGCTGAACAATATGTGCAGTGATCAAAGCTTTCTTAAGTATTTCAAATGCTCCTACACAATCGTCATCAAAGACAAAAGGAATATCTTTTTGCAATAAATTAGTCAGAGGCCTAGAGATTTTAGAAAAGTCCTTAATGAACCTCCTATAAAAACCGGCATGACCAAGGAAACTTCTTATACCTTTAATGTCCTTGGGACATGGCATCTTTTCAATAGCATCAACTTTAGCTTTATCAACTTCAATACCTTTTTCAGAAATTTTATGCCCCAAGGCAATGCCTTCATTAACCATAAAGTGGCACTTTTCCCAATTCAAGACGAGACTAGTGTCTTCACATCTCTGCAAAACTCGATCAAGGTTGCTCAAGCAATCATCAAAAGAGGATCCATAAACGGAGAAGTCATCCATGAATACCTCACAAATCTTTTCACAAAAGTCAGAGAATATAACCATCATGCATCTTTGAATGGTAGCAGGTGCATTACATAAACCAAAAGGCATACGTCTATAGGAAAAAGTATCGAAAGGGCAAGTAAAAGTAGTTTTTGATTGATCATCCGCTGACACAGGTATTTGAGAGAAACCAGAATAACCATCTAGAAAGCAGAAATGTGTATGTTTGGATAGTCTTTCTAGCATTTGATCAATAAAAGGTAAAGGGTAATGATCTTTCCTAGTAGCTTTATTTAATTTTCGGAAATCAATTACCATCCTATAACCTGTAATATTCTTTGCGGAATCAATTCATCTTTATCATTAGGAACAACAGTAATACCTCCCTTCTTAGGGACGCAATGGACAGGACTTACCCAATCACTATCAGCAACGGGATAAATTATACCTGCCTCAAGGAGCTTTAGTATCTCCTTTCTTACCACTTCTTTCATCTTAGGATTTAACCGTCGTTGATGATCTCTAACTGGTTTGGAACCTTCGTCCAATTTAATTTTATGTTGGCATAGAGTGGGACTAATGCCCTTAAGATCATCCAGAGTGTATCCAATAGCAGCACGATGCTTCTTCAGAGTTTTCAATAATATTTCCTCTTCTTGCTCTGAAAGGTTAGCACTAATAATAACATGATATATCTTCTTTTCATCAAGATAAGTATATTTAAGATTATCAGGTAAAGGTTTGAGCTCAAACACGGGATCACCCTTGGGTGGAGGGGGATCCCCTTGGATTTCAACAGGTAGGTTGTGTTTCAGAATAGGACCTGTTGAAGGAATACTTCATTTATTTCCCTTCTTTCATTCATAAACATATCATTTTCATGGTCTAGCAAATATTGTTCTAACTGATCAGTAGGAGGCACGACAATAGAAGCAAGACCAATAATTTCATCCTTACTAGGAGATTCTTTATCATGGGGTTGTCTATGCAATTTAGCAAAATTAAACTCATGTTTCATATCCCCCAAGCCAATTGTAACAACATCCTTTTGGCAATCTATCTTAGCATTAACAGTATTCAAGAAGGGTCTACCAAATATAATGGGACAAAAGTCATCTTGTGGGGAACCAAGAACAAGAAAATCAACAGGGTATTTAACTTTCCCACACAAGACTTCAACATCTCTAACAATCCTAACTGGTGAAATAGTATCTCTATTGGCAAGCTTAATTGTAACATCTATTTCTTCTATCTCAACAGGTGCAATATCATGCATAATTTCTTTATATAAGGAATAAGGTATTGCACTAGCACTAGCACCCATGTCACATAAGCCATGATAACAATGATATCCTATTTTAACAGAAATAACAGGCATGCCTACAACAGGTCTATGTATCTTAGCATTGGGTCTAACAATATTAGCAGTCTGTTCACAGAAATATATAACATGCCCATCTATATTATCATCCAAGAGATCTTTAACCATAGCAATACTAGGTTCAACTTTAATTTGCTCGGGAGGTGTATATGTTCTAGTATTACTCTTATGAACCACAGTTGAAGTTTTAGCATGATCCTTTATTCTAACAGGAAAAGGTGGTTTCTCAACATAAGTAGTAGGACCAATAGGATCATTATAAGTGATAGTCTTTTCTTCAACTGTAATAGGTGCAACTACTTTTACTTCAATGGGAGGATTATATTTAAACCACTTCTCCTTAGGGAGATCAACGTGAGTAGCAAAAGATTCATAGGAAGAAGCTACTATCTCAGAGTCAAGTCCATATTTAGCGCTAAATCCGCAAAAGCATTGGTATCCATAATTTAGGTGTCATACCTGACTCCTTACCATCGTCAGAACCCCAATCTTCAGAGTTGCATTTAATTCTTTCCAATAAATCCCACTTGAATTCAGTATTCTTTTCAACATATAAAAACCAGCACAGGAAGTATCGAGCATGGTGCGATCATTGAGAGAAAGCCGAGCATAATTTTTTTGAATAATCATATCTCTTGAGAGCTCATGATTGGGGCATGAATATAACATTTAGTTAAGCCTCCCCCAAGCTTGAGTGATGCTTTCTCCTTTGCGAGGATAGAAATTATATACGTAATTACGATCACGATGAACAAGATGCATATGATAGAACTTCTTGTGAAATTCCAACTTCAATCGTTTATAATTCCAAGATCCCGTATCATCACATAGCCTATACCATGTCAATGCGTCTCCCTTCAAAGATAAAGGAAATACCTTCCTTTTAACAACATCATCGGGAATACCTACAAGCTTAAATAATCCACAAACTTCATTCACATAGATAAGGTGTAAATCGGGATGCAATGTTCCATCTCCTGCAAAGGGATTAGCTAGCAGTTTCTCTATCATACCCGAAGGAATTTGAAAGTAAAAATTTTCAATAGGTTTAGTAGGTTGAGGAGCAACTCTTTGCTCTACTGGTCGGGGCGAAGATTCCCCAAACAAGCCCCTCAAAGGATTAGTTTCCACAGTAACAAGTGACAGAAAATTTCAGCACACTATATAAATGTTTCCTTACCAAGTTCCACTCACCAAAGGCGCTTCCTCCCTGACAACGGCGCTAGAAAAGAGTCTTGATGACCCACAAGTATAGGGGATCTATCATAGTCCTTTCGATAAGTAAGAGTGTCGAACCCAACGAGGAGCAGAAGGAAATGACAAGCGGTTTTCAGTAAGGTATTCTCTGCAAGCACTAAAATTGTAGGTAACAGATAGTTTTGTGATAAGATAATTCGTAACAGCTAACAAGCAATGAAAGTAAATAAGGTGCAGCAAGGTGGCCCAATCCTTTTTGTAGCAAAGGACAAGCCTGGACAATTTCTTATAATGAGAAAAGCGCTCCCGAGGACACATGAGAATTATCGTCAAGCTAGTTTCATCACACTCATATGATTCACGTTTGTTACTTTGATAATTTGATATGTGGGTGGACCGGTGCTTGGATACTGACCTTTCTTGGACAAGCATCACACTTATGATTAACCCCTATTGCAAGCATCTGCAACTACAAAAGAAGTATTAAGGTAAACCTAACCATAGCATGAAATTAGTGGATCCAAATCAGCCCCTTACGAAGCAACGCATAAACTAGGGTTTAAGCTTCTGTCACTCTAGCAACCCATCATCTACTTATTACTTCCCAATGCCTTCCTCTAGGAACAAATAATGGTGAAGTCAACGTTCACTTAACACCACTAGAGGAGAGACAACATACATCTCATCAAAATATTGAACGAATACCAAATTCACATGGCTACTAATAGCAAGACTTCACCCATGTCCTCAGGAACAAACGTAACTACTCACAAAGCATATTCATGCTCATAAGCAAAGGAGTATTAATATGCATTAAGGATCTGAACATATGATCTTCCACCAAGTAAACCAATTAGCATCAACTACAAGGAGTAATCAACACTACTAGCAACCCACAGGTACCAAGTTGTGGTTTTGGATACAAGATTGGATACAAGAAATGAACTAGGGTTTGAGAGGAGATGGTGCTGGTGAAGATGTTGATGGAGATTGACCCCCTCCCGATGAGAGGATCGTTGGTGATGACGATGGTGATGATTTCCCCCTCCCGAAGGGAAGTTTCCCCGGCAAAACAGCTCTGCCGGAGCCCTAGATTGGTTTCGCCAAGGTTCCGCCTCGTGGCGGTGGATTTTTGTCTCGTAAAATAGCTTATGATTTTTTGCAGGATAAAAGCCTTCATATATCAGAAGATGGGAATCGGAGGGCCACCAGGGGGCCCACAAGACAGGGGGCGCGCCCCCCACCCTCGTAGCCAGGGTGTGGGCCCCTCTGGTACTTTTTTGCTCAATTATTCTTATTAATTCCAAAAATGACTTTCGTGGAGTTTCAGGACTTTTGGAGCTGTGTAGAATATGTTTCCAATATTTGCTCCTTTTCCAGCCAGAATCCCAGCTGCCGGCATTCTCCCTCTTCATGATAAACCTTGTTAAATAAGAGAGATAGCCATAAGTATTATGACATAATGTATAATAACAGCCCATAATGTAATAAATATCGACATAAAAGCATGATGCAAAATGGACCTATCATACATCCAGCCCAAAATTTTGTCCTTGGTTCGGCCATCGCGGTACAAGCCAAGGAGCATGCATGTTCCTTTTACATGTTGCATATGCTTCGTCCTAATGATCTCCTTCTTGGTTTGGTCCCCTTAGCGATACAAGCCAGGATGAGCGTCTTGTTCCTTGGTTTGGTCCCTATACGCGGATACAAATCAAGAGAGTATCATAGGTACGAAAACCTCATAAAAAGTTGTCTTGGCTTGGTCATCATAAACGAAACTCATATGACTAAGTCAGAGCCAAATCACAAAAATGTTAAACTAAATTCATAGTAAAATTCTTGTTCGGTTACACTACAGACATTATGTGTCATGCTAGCCATAATACGGATAAGAATATAGGAAAACAAACCTTCACTTGGTTACGCTACACGAGGGCATTATTTAATGCTACTCAGTGCTAATAGTAATACAAGCAAGGCAAAACTTAATTAAAAATGTGTTCATGCTACACACGCAAAGATCAAAATCATGCAAGATGAATTATAAAACATGTTGCATCATAAAAACCAAACTAACCTGGTTACGCTACACGCGGGCATTATCTTAATGCTACACGTTGTTAGTAGTACACTAGTAGAAAACATGGCTTTCGCTCGGGCCAGATAAGCCCATTAGTCCCGTTTCAGTCACGAACCGGGACCCATGGGGGCATTGGTCCCGGTTCGTGAGGCCAGGTGGCCTGCCGTGCCTCGTGGGGCCATTGGTCCCGGTTCGTTTGGCCCCTTTGGTCCCAGTTGGTGGGACGAACTGGGACCAATGGGCCTCTCTCCTGGCCCACCACCATTGGTCCCAGTTGGTGGCTTGAACCGGGACCAAAGGTTGCCCTTTAGTCCCGGTTCCAGCCATGAACCGGGACAATGAGATGCCTATATATACCCCCTCGCCTAAGAGCAGAGCACACTGCTCTATTTTTTCTGGCCGACAAGGGGAGAGGGCTTTGTGGTGCTCTAGCTCACCTCCTATGCACATGAGGTGTTCGATGGAATGTCCGAGCAACACTACTTAAGCTTTCTCCTCTCCAAGCTCGACCTCCAAGCTCCATTTTCCTCAATATTTGTCTAGGTTTAGCGGTCCGTCACGTCCCGTCTCCGTCTTCACCGCCGTCGATCACCCACGCCGATCTTGTCGTCGGCACCACCGTGGTGAGCCTCTTATTCTTATCTTCTTTCTGAAAGGAAAAAATTCTTACTTGTATGTACATGTTTAGATAGATACTTGTATAATTTTCTTACTTTTAGTATTGCTTCTTATTATTTAGTGCGATGGTTTTGGTATCCGCCCTCGTCGGCCCTCGTCTTGTCTATGATTCGGATGTGGTATATATTACCTTTATAACTATTTGGTTCATTTATTGTTTATGATAATTATGTCGACGAACGTGACATAGATTTTATTTATCTAGGAGGTATGTGAACGGGAAATTCCAACCGACCCTATTATCGAGAGGTTAAATTTAGTTGAAGAAGAAAACAATTTCTTGAAGGAAAAAATAAAAAAAATGAGGACGAGAAGATGATATTGGAGTTGCATATTGTGGGTGTCGTCGACGATCACAAGATCAAGATGGATACAGTGCGCTTGAAGATTAAAAAGGTTATAAAATATGCCATTCATACCGAGGCTTGGTATCATTATGTCGTTGGATCAATTGTTACCTTGGTTGCAATTAAGATCGCATTTGTTTTCGCATTGAAATGTTTTACATAGTTTCAATGTATGGTTTAATTAATTAGATGCTCTGGAGAGCTATATGTTGTTCAATGAGAACTATGTATGTACTTTGGTTTTAATGTGATGATGAACTTATATTAATTTGATCACTTAATTACCTACTCATGATGTTCTGTAATGGTTTTTGACACACTTAATTATATATAATGCACGTAGATGAACCGGCAATGGATGTACGGTGACAGACACACCTCCGAGTACATTAAGGGCGTGCATGGTTTTCTCGAAGTGGCTGAGGCAAACAAGCAGAATGGTTTTATGTGTTGTCCATGCCCTATATGTGGGAATACGAAGTCTTACTCTGACTCGAAAATCATTCACACCCACCTGCTTTATAAGGTTTCATGCCACACTATAATGTTTGGACCAAGAACAGAGAAATGGGGGTTATGATGGAAGACATCAAAGAAGAAAAGGACGATGACAACTATGTGCCCCCTGAATACGGTGATGCTGCAGTGGGGGAAGCTGTTGAAGATCAAGAGGAACCAGACGATGTGCCCGATGATGATCTCCGCCGGGTCATTGTTGATGCAAGGAGACAGTGTGAAAGTCAAAAGGAGAAGCTCAAGTTCGATCGCATGTTAGAGGATCACAAAAAAGGTTTGTACCCCAATTGCGAAGATGGAAACACAAAGCTCGATACCGTACTGGAATTGCTGCAGTAGAAGGCAGAGAATGGTGTGCCTGACAAAGGATTTGAGAAGCTACTGAAAATATTGAAGAAGGAACTTCCAAAGGATAACGAATTGCCCGACAGTACATATGCATCAAAGAAGGTTGTATGCCCTCTAGGATTGGAGGTGCAAAAGATACATGCGTGCCCTAATGACTGCATCCTGTGCCGTGGTGCGTACGAGGATTTAAACGCATGCCCGGTATGCGGTGCATTGCGGTATAAGATCAGATGAGATGACCCTGGTGATGTTGATGACGAGCGTCCCAGGAAGAGGGTTCCTGCCAAGGTGATGTGGTATGCTCCTATAATACCACAGTTGAAACACCTGTTCAGAAACAAAGAGCATGCTAAGTTGATGCAATGGCACAGAGAGGACCGTAAGAAAGACGGGAAGTCGAGAGCACCCACTGATGGGGCACAGTGGAGAAAAATCGAGAGAAAGTACTAGGAAGAGTTTGCAGGTGACGCAAGGAATGTATGGTTTGGTTTAAGCGTGGATGTCGTTAATCCTTTTGGGGAGCAGAGCAGCAATCACAACACCTGGCCCATGACTCTATGTATCTATAACCTTCCTCCTTGGTTGTGCATGAAGCGGAAGTTTATTATGATGCCAGTTCTCATCCAAGGCCCTAAGCAACCAGGCAACGACATTGATGTGTACCCAAGGCCATTAGTTGAAGAACTTTTACAAATGTGGATTGGAAACAATGTACGTGTGTAGGATGAGCACAAACATGAGGAATTTGACCTGCACGCGTTGCTGTTTTTCACCATCAATGATTGGCCTGCTCTCAGTAACCTTTCAGGACAGACAAACAAGGGATAACACGCATGCACACACTGTTTAGATGACACCGAAAGTATATACCTAGAGAAATGCAGGAAGAATGTGTACCTGGGGCATCATCGATTCCTTCCGACCAACCATCAATGTCGAAAGAAAGGCAAGCACTTCAAAGGCGAGGCATATCACCGGAAGAAGCTCGCCATGCATACCGGTGATCACATACTTTCTATGGTCAATGATTTAAAAGTAATCTTCGGAAAGGGTCCCGACGGACTATTTGTTCCGAATGACGCTGAGGGTCATGCACCCATGTGGAAGAAGAAATCTATATTTTGGGTCCTTCCCTACTGGAAAGACCTAGAGGTCCGCTCTTCAATCGACGTGATGCACGTGACGAAGAACCTTTGCGTGAACCTGCTAGGATTCTTGGGCGTTGTATGGGAAGACAAAAGATACACCGGAGGCACAGGAGGACCTGCAACGTTTGCACGAAAAATACGGCATGCCTCCAAAGCAGTATGAAGGTCCTGCCAGCTACGCTCTTACCAAAGAGAAGGAAATCTTCTTTGAATTCCTGCTCAGTATGAAGGTCCCATCTGGCTACTCGTCAAATATAAAGGGAATAATAAATGTAGCAGAGAAAAAGTTCCAGAACTTAAAGTCTCATGACTGCCACGTGATTATGATGCAACTGCTTCTGGTTGCATTGAGGGGGGCTTCTACCGGAAGACGTTCGATTATCTATTGTGAAGCTATGTTCATTCCTCAATGTAATCTCTCAGAAAGTGATCGATCCAGAAATCCTACCAAGGTTAAGGAGTGATGTGCCGCAATGTCTTGTCAGTTTTGAGCTGGTGTTCCCACCATCCTTCTTCAATATCATGATGCACGTCCTAGTTCATCTAGTCGACGAGATTGTCATTCTGGGCCCTGTATTTCTACACAATATGTTCCCCTTTGAGAGTTCATGGGAGTCCTAATGAAATATGTCCGTAACCGCGCTAGGCCAGAAGGAAGCATCTCCATGGGCCATCAAACAGAGGATGTCATTGGGTTTTGTGTTGACTTCATTCCTAACCTTAAGAAGATAGGTCTCCCTCAATCGCGGTATGAGGGAAGACTGGGTGGAAAAGGCACGCTAGGAGGGGACTCAATAATATGTAGGAACGAGCATTCTTGGTCTCAAGCACACTACACAGTTCTATAGAATTCTACCTTGGTGACCCCGTATGTCGATCAACACAAGAACATTTTGCGCTCCAAACACCCGGACTAGTGTGACGACTGGATTACATGTGAACACATCAGGAGTTTCGGCAGTTGGTTCCAAACATGTCTCAGGTGTAACAACACTGTTTCTGATGACCTGTACTCGTTGGCGAGGGAACCATCTTCGATTGTAATGACTTACAAAGGGTACGATAAATGGGAATACATTTTACAGGATCGCCCAAGATCAAAATAGCACCAACCAAAACAGTGATGTCCTCTTTGATGCAGCAACCAAGAGGGGAAAGGACACATATTATGGTTACATAGTGTACATATGGGAACTTGACTATGGATATGATATTAAGGTCCCTTTGTTTAAGTGCAAATGGGTCAATCTGTTAGGAGGCGGGGTACAGGTAGACCCATAGTACGGAATGACATCAGTGGATCTAAACAATCTGGGGTATACAGACGAGCCATTCATCCTAGCCAATGATGTGGCACATGTTTTCTATGTGAATGACATGTCTACCAAACCGAGAAAAAGAAAAGATAAGGAAGCGAATACATCATACGATGAGCCAAAGCGCAACATAGTTCTTTTAGGAAAAAGAGACATCGTGGGATTGGAGGGCAAGACAGACGTGTTTGAAGATTATGAAAAGTTTCATGAAATTCCTCCCTTCAAAGTCAAGGCTGACCCAAGCACCTTGTTAAACGATGAAGATTATCCATGGTTATGGCGCAATAAGCAAAGAACACAAGCGAAGAAAAAATGAAGACTTTTTATCAACAACTATTATGATGATGCCTTCGATGTAGAATATCACTGCAGTTACATTTGAACAAATGAAATCCCTTTGTAACAGATGAGTTTTCGTCCGAAACCCTGATACTTTCAAAGAGATTGTCTGTTTTGTACACGAAGTGCATCCAATTTTTGTCGTAACCCTCTCAACTTTTTAGCACATGCTATGTGGGTGAAATGATGATACCATGCCAACTTTCAACCTTTTCAGAGTTCATTTGAAATGCTTTTCAATTTCAGGGATCAACCAAAAAGCTTTTATAAACCTCTAGTATTATTGAAACTAAAATTATATAAAATTTATGCAACTAAAACTATCAAAGTATTTTCTGTTCAAAACATTAAAAGCAAAAAGAATTTTCATATAATAAATAAAAAAAGCAAAAAAGAAAAGAAAATAAATAAGTAGAAACAAAATAAAATAAATGAGTCGAAACAAAATAAACTTTAATAAATAAGTAGAAACAAAATAAACTTTAATAAAGTAAAATAAATAAACATTAATAAAATAAATAAAAATAGCAATAGTAAGTAGAAACAAAATAAAACCTTTTCAGAGTTTATTTGAAATGCTTTTCAATTTCACGGATCAACCAAAAAGCTTTTATAAACCTCTAGTATTATGGAAACTAAAATTATATAAAATTTATGCAACTAAAATTATCAAAGTATTTTCTGTTCAAAACATTAAAAGCAAAAAGAATTTTCACAAAATAAATAAAAAAGCAAAAAAAGAAAAGAAAATAAATAAGTAGAAACAAAATAAAATAAATAAGTAGAAACAAAATAAATGTTAATAAATAAGTAGAAACAAAATAAACTTTAATAAAGTAAAATAAATAAACTTTAATAAAATAAATAAAAATAGCAATAGTAAGTAGAAAGAAAATAAAATAAATAAAGCAAAAACAAAGTACCACCTACTGGGCCACCACGGCCTGAATACGACTAGAAACCCAATCATGGGCCAGGATTCAGGCCCGCAGCAGGCCCAGTAGGCCCACAGGCACACAGTGACAGGTTAGGCCCGAAAGCCTGCAGTTGAGAGGAGCTCGAGAGGGTGGGTGCAACAACGCTTATAAACCACTCTCGAGCTCTATCAACTAGCGAGGTGGGACTAAACTTTTGACGCGGGCAACACAAGGCCTTTGGTCCTGGTTGGTGGCACCAACCGGGGCTAAATGGGGGGCATTGGTCCCGGTTGGTGCCACGAACCGGTACCAATGCACCCCTTTAGTCCCGGTTGGTGCCACCAACCGGGACCAAAGGCCTCTTTTCAGCAGGTGGCACAAACTAGGACTAAAGGGTGGCATTGGTCCCCGTTGGTGCCACGAACCGGGACTAAAGCCTGTTCTATATAAGCCAGCACTTAGCATTTTTTCAGATTTCATCGCAAGTTGCCGCCCGACGATGCTGAGGTCATCGACGCTGCCAGGATGCCCTCCCCTTGTCCGCCGTCTCCTCATTGCCGTTGCCCCTGCCCTGGCCTCACTGCACCCTGCCCCGACCTCAACGCGCCCTGCCCCGACCTCGTCGTCGCCGAGCCCTGCCCCGACCTCGTCGTCGCGCGCGCTGAGCCCTGCCCCGACCACGCTGCCGCTCCCCTACACTGTGAGCCTCACCGCGCCGTTCCCCCTCCTCTCCCCCTTCCCCATGCCCCAACGCCACCGCCCGCCCCGCCGCCACCGCCGATGGCCCTCATGTGTATAGATTTTTTTTCCTGTTCATATTGTAGTAGTAGATGATGATGATGTATATAGGGAAAATCCATCCTACCACCCGGTGGTAGTTACCCCACATATCTCATATACTACCATGTGGTACTACATATACTACTTTATCATTTTAAATATATTCATGTACTATATCTAAGATATTTTAAAGCAAGTTACATGAAAAAATTACATATGAATCCATAGTTTTTGTTATATTTGTGAAATACGTACATATTTGTACGTAAAAAAGAGCATACTCAAAACATTGTATATACTACCTAAAAATTAGTATATATACTACCTAATCATTGTTATATACTACATACTACACGTATATACTCTCAATTTTGACAGATACTACATACAACATACAAAACGCAAGCGGTGGTAACTACCACTGCTTGTAGGAAACATTTTTCCTATATATATATATGTATATATATATATATGTATATATATATATATGTATATATATATATATGCTTCTTCCCCTGCCATTGTTCACTCACCCTCTCAACTCCAGCAGCACAACACCTTCAGGCTTCAGCATTGCCCTCTCGAGCCGTAGAAGCATGTGGGCAAGTGGCCTCGCCAGCAGCACCGCTGAATCGTCGTCCTCTTCGACGGCCACTGCGGGCAGCAGCGGGGCAGTCCAGAAATCATGGATTTTGTTCGGGCAGGGATGCGGCTCCTTCGACATGATTTTTCATGGTGGCTTGATCACGACCAGGAGAAACCAATAAATGGGCTGAGGCAAGGATTTACTTCTCAATATAAAAGAGATCCGTGGGAAGTGCATCAGCAGTATGCAAATGGAACTTTTGAGTACTGAAGTTGAGCAAAAGTTCAGAAAAAAAATCAGTCATGCAACCGAAGTAGAGCCTCTTCAGTAAGAAAACATACAGATTTTTAGTTTTTTATAGCCCGCACTGGAGATGTGGAATTAAATTTGTACATTTTGTGAATCATTTGCTTAGTGTACAGTCTTACTGTATCAAGTTATTTACTATGTGCAGATTTGCTTTTGCCATTGTTGATCACGTCCTTCTCTCTCTGCTAGGAAGTATATACCTAATTATTGATTGTTAGGATCCCATTTAGTTATGCTAAACTTACATCCTTCTGTCAACGTTTTAGTGATTATTCCGAAGGTACACTACCTATTCCTAGATGCACTTGATCACTAGATCTTGTCTGACTTGGCCATTGTACCACACTTCATTCTAGACCTGATACTGTTAATGATAAGTTAGTTGGTGTAATTTTTGATCAAACTTGGTGCCTGCTACCTTCAATCTAATCGCACAACTCAGTGGGTAGGCTCAGTTTGCTAGAAGCTTGACGTTCTTCCCTACTTTTTTTTGCCGCTTTCATTGGTATGGCAAATCCATGTATTGTCTGTAGTAGCATAGCCTTTCTTATATAGATTTTCATAACACTGAGGTTTTTCTTTTATGGATAACACTAGGATTTTAGATAGCTTTTTTTTGTAGAATTCTCAGATTGTTCTTAATTCTGCCGCTCTATCTACCTGGACCTTGTGTCGCTTGTTCTGAAGGAGCTGCACGTTCTCAGCTGGTAGCCCCTATCGACCATCGAAGTTAATTATGATGCAATTCATAAATCGTAGTTGCTAGAAATTAAAATTTGCTGAGCCATTTTAAGTATGTCCACCAAAATAGATGTTACATGCTTGGAAAAGGCTACTTAGGCTTGAGGCTAAGCTCTTCTCAGGGTATTATCTTTTTGGTTTCTTGACGCTACAAACTCTTGGCATTCAGTTAACTCTATACTGTCCAGAACTTATCAATACTTCCAGTTGAGAATAGCAGAAGTTCTGTTAATTAACCTATAGTCTGGACTACAGTATATCACTATTATATCACGTTGTAATCGTTCTGTTGTTGCACACAAGTTGGGTTTGAGATGATTGCTGCTATTCAAATTGATGGTTGGGAATGGTAGTTTCCACTTTCGACACAAAATTTGGTTATTTACAAAGGTGCAATTGTGCTATAGTTACACATTTGAGATATAATTTATAACTAATCACTGCAACAAGATAAACACTGACCTGCTCAAATATATGGCTAGCTCTGTTTCTGAATTATGTATAGGTTGTTCGATCAGTGTTATTGTTTTCTGGTAGTTTATTTTTATTTCTTGTTTTCCTGACATAAAGATTAGCATTGCATGCATAAGATATCGGCATAATGTCGGTATCGTCTTATTGTGCCTTTATGGAAGTTGATATTACAAAGCATATACTGTACAATCTAAGTTCCCCCATTGCACAAGTTTACTAGATGGATGGCTCTGGTATTATTTGGCATAAATAGAAGCCATGTTAAGTGTTAAATAAACTTTACTCATAATGGGAACATTTTCTATGTAGGCAAAATGACCGAATCTGAAACTTCCATACTTATGAATTTTCACCCATCTAAGTTGTTCCATTATTTACCGCACTATCTTCTACTGTTGGGAACAATGCCTCAAGTAATTGTTGAACCATCATGTGCTAATCTATAGTCCCAAATTTGAAGCATAATTTCGTTTAATATTTCCTTTAATATGTTGTTTTTTTCATTGGACACACCACACCGATACTTTCTTCTATAATCAATTAGATTGATATCTCTTCTATTGCTAACAAATATATAAGTCAAAGATGCAAATTTAGTTAAGGTCCATGATTCATGCGTTCTATATTTAAGAAAATTCCAAATAGACGGGCACGGCAATGCGTGCCTTCAATGATCTAGTGTATATAATAAAACTTAGGTTCTTTCGTTAATAGAGAATAAAATCAAGATGTTCGATTTGAAAAAAAGTGGAGCAGTTTGATATTTATTTGAAAAATCAGATTTTTTTTCGTTTACTAAAGAATAAAACCAATAAGTTCAATTTGAAATAATGAATAAGTTTGAAGTTTCTAACAAAACTCCAATTTTCACATTTATAAACATACACAAAAGAAGTTCAAATAAAAAAATTAGAGCGGTTAGATGTCTATAAAAAACTCAAAAAATTCCCTTACTAAAAGCGAAACATAGAGGAATTCAAATTGATAATAGCCCGAAGTTCACGTACTGCATGGTATGTGTTTCATGAGAGAAAAAAAATAAAAATAAAAACTAAAAAAAATTGTTGGTAGAAGTTCAAGTGGTCGCCCCTGGGGAGTTCAAAATAACTTGTGAGAGAGGTTCACTGTGTATTTACATGTGCAAAAACACAAAAAAAAACTTTTTTGTGTGTTAATTAAAATAATTCTCTCAATCCATTGCCAATTTGAAACAAAAATGCTCTAAATTAAAAAGTTTCTCCTATTCAACAACTTTTCAAAAGGTGTATAGATATTCTTATTATGAAGAACGGTTAATACAAAATGGTGCATGTTGTTCGAAAGAAAAGCTTAACCGTTATGTTTTAGAAATTCATGTTTTAGATATAAATGTGAAGTTCATGTTTTAGATATTCATAAGTTCACGTGTACCATATACTGAATAAATTCATCAATGAGAAAAAGGACTGTCTAGGCCATTTCACTGACAAAAAAAATGTCTAAAAATGTCGCGAGACAAAAAAATCATAGAAAGTGGAAAAAACTATAATTTTATTTTGTAAAAAGTTAGAGCGGGTCGATGTCTATAAAAACTCAGATTTTTTCCATTACTAAAGAAAAATAAAGAGAAGTCCAATGTGATAACTGTTGGAGTTCACGTACTGCATGGTGCGTGTTTCGTATGAGAACAATACAATAAAAAGGCAAAGTCTAAAAGTTTTGTTGCTAGAAGTTCAAGTGCTCGGCCTGGGAAAGTTAAAAAATTCTTTTGAAAGAGGTTCACTGTGTATTTAGATGTTCAAATGGAAAAAGAAAGTATTTCAAATAAACCAAGAAGTCTGAATTATAAAAATAGAGAAGTTCAATATTTATAAAAAAGACAGTAGTTTGATTAAAATAAAATTAAATTCTTTTCATTTCTAGGAAAAATAAAATTAAGTTCACCGTTACTAAACAATAAAATTAAATGAGTTCCGATTAAAATAAAAGGAGTAGTTTGATATTTATGGAAAACTCAAATTCTTTTCATTTCTAGGAAAAATAAATGTGTGAGGTTCAATTTAAAAAAAATGTTTGATGCTTATTTGAAAACATATTTTTTCTAAGAATAAGACTAAGAAGTTCAATTCAAAATAACAGAGAAGTTCGAAGTATATAAAAAACTCAGATTTGTTTCAAGAAGTTCATGTGCACCTCCGTGCACGGTTCAGAATTTATATTGCGGGGCGTCCAACCTCCAATTACATGTTTAAAATGGCAAATATGATGTCCGACCTTCAATTGCGTGTAATTCGACGTATACACAAAAATGCGACAAAAGTTCATAGTGAAAACAACGAGAAGTTCAAGTACTGCTAGGAATGCATTTTAGGTGAGAATAAAAGTATAGAAAAATAAAAGTTTAAAAAATTTATTGAAAGAAGTTCAAGGGCTCTTTCCTGGAGAGTTAAAAAATTCTTGCGAGAGAGGTTCACCTTGTATTTCCATGTTTGATTTTTTCTGTATAAAAATCAAATACAATTCTTTAATCAAAATATAAAAAGGTGAAGTTCAAATTGAAATAAGAGAGAAGTTCAGAGTTTATTAAAACCTAGGATTTACCTGTTCAAAAAATAAAAACACAACGCCATGTTTTGCAATTTTAAAAACAACTCATGAACGAAAAAAATGGTTGCTAGAAGTTCAAGTGCTCGGCGAGGAAAAGTTTAAAAAATTCTTGTGAGAGAGGTTCGTCGTGTATTTAGATGTCCAAAAATACATTAAAAATGTTGTTTTTTGTGTTTTAAAACAATTCTCTCAAAGCAGAGAGAAGTTTAAAGTGATAACAACCGGAAGTCCACGTACTACATGGTGTGTATTTCATATAAGAAAAATATAATAAAGTGAAACAGAGTGAAATTCAAAACAAACATGCCCCAGAAGTTCAACTACTTCACGCAGTGCAAAAAACAGCACGTCAAAAAACAGCACGTCAAAAATCAGAGTGAAGTTCAAATAGACATGCCCGAGAAGTTCACCTACTTCACGCAATGCATTTCCATTCACGGTGAAGGCAGAAATCATGATCTTGTCATTTTCCAATTTACTTCAAAACGACAGGAATATCATTTGTGTAAGTTCAAGTCCTCGGTCGAAGAAAGTTAAAACAAATATTGTGAGAGAGGTTTGTACAAAAAGAATATCATTTGTGTAACACTGACGAAAATGGATGGGAAAATTACAAACAAAAATATGTCACAGAAGTCCAACGTGAAAACAGCAGGAAGTTCAACTACTACACTGAGTGAATTTCACAAGAAAAACTTTTAAAACCGTCGTGAGTATGAAAAAATGATCAACACAGAAAAGTTGCATGTGTATAGCAGCTCTCCATCGGTATATCACTTTCTTAATTCCGGTGAGTGAATGAAGAGCTACAAGCAAAAAAAAAGCACGTGAAAAACAGAGTGAAGTTCAAGCAGAACTGCCACAGAAGTTTAAGTACTTCACGCGATGCATTTTCGACGAATCTGTTTCGCGATAAAGGCAGAATGAGTGATCTTGTTGTTTATGAGATTACTTGAAAATGGATGGGATTCAGAGAAAACCATCAACATGAAAAAGTTTCGCATTTTTCGTAACTTTTCAACAGTATATTATTTGCCCCGTTCCGATGAAGTTTGTAGAAATTACGGTGAAAATACGTGTTTAGCCATTTTCAAAATCAATGTAAAACTGTAATGAATTTGGAGAAACAATATATACCAAAAAGTTTCGCATTTGTTCAAGCCTTCCAACGCCATATCATTTGCTACATTCGGATGTATGATTTAAAAAATAGATCAAAAATACAAACTTGGTAGAACTTGTACCGTTTTCTAAATTACTCTTAAACCATTCAAAATTAGAAAAAACTTTCAACATGAGAAAAAAACGCATTTTCATAAGCTTTCCAACGTCATATCATTTGTCTCAATTGGATTAGGCGTTTAGAAATGGCAATGAAAATACAAACTCGGTTGTTCTTTTTGCGAAATTTTACGATTTTCCACATTACTCTTTAACCATAGGGAATTAGAAAAAACTTTCAGCATGTGAGCCGTTTTACAGCAGCTTTCCAACGCCATATTATTTGCCTCATTCCGATAAACGGTTTAGAAATGCAATTGAAAAATACGATTCACGTTTTTTGTATGAAGAAAAAATGGTTTTCAAAATTGCTCTTAAACCACTTACATTTTGCCAAAATTTTAAGTTGTGTCATGATACTGGTGTCCATAGCTTTCCAACTGTATATCCCATGCCCCATTTGGGCAATGTTGACAGAAGTTCAACCTAGCACTAGGGGAAGTTCAGGTCGAACAACTCAGGCAGTAAAATTCCAAAAACATAATTTCATCACGACCGAGAGAAAAATCCGCCAGCGAGCGAGATTTCTATTTAAAACCGGTATTTAGTTGCTAAAAAACGTTTCTAGATTACACTAACATCATATAAAACACTACTAACCAGAATAATTCGTGGGGGAAGCCACAGTTGCAAAGATAGCCCGAAGGTCGGGTTCGTACAGAGGGAAGTTCAGGCGCGTGTACAAACAAAAATACATCACATAAGTTCTACGTGAAAACAACATGAAGTTCAACTACTATGCTGAGTGAATTTCAGATGAAAAACTTTTAAAATCATTGCGAGTATGAAAAAATGATCAACACGGGAAATATGCGTGTTTACAGCAGCTTTCCATCGGTATATCACTTGCTCAATTCCGGTGAGTGATGGAGAGATAGGAGTAGTGGATAGAGATATACGAGCAAAAAAAACACGTGAAAAACAGAGTGAAGTTCAAGTACACGTGCCGAGAAGTTCAGGTTCTTCACGCGGTGCATTTTTGAAGAATCAGTTTCGCGATAAAGGCAGAACGAATGATCTCACCATTTTCGCAATTACTTGAAAACAGCTAATAATCAGAGAAAACCATCAACATGAGAAAGTTTTGCATTTATTCTTAGCTTTTCAGTGGTATATTATTTGCCCCATTCCGATAAAGTATGTAGAAATTATGCCAAAAAAACGTTTTTAGCCATTTTCCAATTTGACTTAAAACTTTAAGGAATTAGGAGAAACAATATATACAAAGAAGTTTCACATTTCCTCAAGCTTTCCAACTCCGTATCATTTGTTGCATTCGGACATACGGTTAAAAAATTAGCTTGAAAATACAAACTCGGTGGAACTTGTACAGTTTTCCGAATTAATTTTAAACCGTTCCACATTAGAAAAACTTTTAACATGAAAAAGTAGCGCATTTTCAGAAGCTTTCCAATGCCATATCGTTTGCCTCAAATGGATTAGTCGTTTAGAAATTACATTGAAAATACGAACTCGGGTGTTCGGTTTGCAAAATTTTACGATTTTCAAAATTACTCTTTATCCATAGGGAATTAGAGAAAACTTTCAACATGCCGAAGGAGCGGTTTTGCAGCAGCTTTCCAACGCTATATTATTTACCTCATTCCGATAAACGGTTTAGAAATGCGATCGAAAATATGATTCACGTTTTTTGTATGAAGAAAAAACGGTTTTCAAAACTGCTCTTAAACCGCTTACATTTTGCGAAAAATTAAACTTGGGTCATGATATTGGTGTCCATAGCTTTCCAACGGTATATGGCAAGCCCCATTTGGACACATTTTAGCTGAAGTTCAACCTACTACTCGGGGAAGGTCAGGCACGTTACTCGGGAAGTTCATGTTGTGATCAGAATATTATTCTGATCACAACATGAACTTCCCGAGTAACGCGTCCGACCTTTCCTGAGTATTAGGTTGAACTTCAGCTAAAGGTGTCCAAATGGGGCTTGTGATATACCGTTGGAAAGCTATGGACACTAGTATGATAACCCAAGTTAAATTTTTGGCAAAATGTAAGCGGTTTAAGAGCAGTTTTGAAAACCGTTTTTTCTTCATACAAATAACATGAATCATATTTTCGATCACGTTTCTAAACCGTTTATCAAAATGAGGTAAATAATATGGCGTTGGAAAGCTGCTACAAAACCGCTCCTTCGACATGTTGAAAGTTTTCTCTAATTCCCTATGGATAAAGAGTAATTTAGAAAATCGTAAAATTTCGCAAACCGAACAGCCGAGTTCGTATTTTCAATGTAATTTCTAAATTGGCTAATCCAATTGAGGCCCTCAGGAACGACGAGCTCACAAGGGCCCTCGGGAATCCCGAGCACCCTGGACGAACATGAGGCATGCCAGGCTCCGTTGCGTGGAAGGTTGGGTTTCCTGACGCAGGTTGTTACAAAACCAAAGAGAGGAGGAGGAAAGTGGAGTAGAGCGAACTGCAGGAGCTTAAGGCAAGGGTACGAAAGCTAGAGGAACGACAAGATGTTGAGAACTAGCAGCTGCAAGATCCTGCCCAAGAAGCTACCCCAGAAGCTACCCTGCCATCTCAGCGGAGAAGCAGCGTGGCTTCTGATAACCCACACGTATAGGGGATCAATTGTAGCCTCTTTCGATAAGTAAGAGTGTCGGAGACAACGAGGAGCTAAAGGTAGAACAAACGTTCCCTCAAGTTCTATCGACCACCGATACAACTCTACGCACGCTTAACGTTCGCTTTACCTAAAACAAGTATGAAACTAGAAGTACTTTGTTGGTGTTGTTGGATAGGTTTGCAAGAATATAAAGAGCACGTAAATAAAAACTTGTTGGAAATATGCCCTAGAGGCAATAATAAAAGGATTATTATTATATTTCCTTGTTCGTGATAATTGTCTTTTATTCATGCTATAATTGTATTATCCAGAAATCGTAATACACGTGTGAATACATAGACCAGAGCATGTCCCTAGTGAGCCTCTAGTTGACTAGCTCGTTGATCAACAGATAGTCTTGGTTTCCTGACTATGGACATTGGATGTCATTGATAATGGGATCACATCATTAGGAGAATGATGTGATGGACAAGACCCAATCCTAAGCATAGCACAAGATCGTGTAGTTCGTTTTGCTAGAGCTTTTCCAATGTCAAGTATCTTTTCCTTAGACCATGAGATTGTGTAACTCCCGGATACCGTAGGAGTGCTTTGGGTGTACCAAACGTCACAACGTAACTGGATGACTATAAAGGTATACTACGGGTATCTCCGAAAGTGTCTGTTGGGTTGACACGGATCGAGACTGGGATTTGTCACTCCATATGAGGAGAGGTATCACTAGGCCCACTCGGTAATGCATCATCATAATGAGCTAAAAGTGACCAAGTGTCTGGTCACGGGATCATGCATTACGGTACGAGTAAAGTGACTTGCCGGTAATGAGATTGAACGAGGTATTGGGATATCGACGATCGAATCTCGGGCAAGTAACATATTGATTGACAAAGGGAATTGTATACGGGGTTGCTTGAATCCTCGACATCGTGGTTCATCCGATGAGATCATCGAGGAGCATGTGGGAGCCAACATGGGTATCCAGATCCCGCTGTTGGTTATTGACCGGAGAGCCGTCTCGGTCATGTCTACGTGTCTCCCGAACCCGTGGCGTCTACACACTTAAGGTTCGGTGACGCTAGGGTTGTAGAGATATTAGTATGCAGCAAACCAAAAGTTGTTCGGAGTCCCGGATGAGATCCCGGACGTCACGAGGAGTTCAGGAATGGTCCGGAGGTAAAGAATTATATATGGGAAGTCGAGTTTCGGCCATCGGGAAAGTTTCGGGGTTCACCGGTATTGTACCGGGACCACCGGAAGGGTCCCGGGGGCCCATCGGGTGGGGCCACCTATCCCGGAGGGCCCCATGGGCTGAAGTGGGAGGGGAACCAGCCCCTGGTGGGCTGGTGCGCCCCCCTGGGCCCCCCTGCGCCTAGGGTTGGGAACCCTAGGGGAGGGGGCGCCTCCACTTGCCTTGGGGGGCAAGTTTCCCCCTTGGCCACCGCCCCCCTAGGAGATCCTATCTCCTAGGGTCGGCGCCCCCCTGGGGTCCCTATATAAAGAGCGGGGGAGGGAGGGCAGCCGCACCCTTGCACTTGGCGCCTCCCTTTCCCCTTGCTACACCTCTTCCTCCCGCAAACGCTTGGCGAAGCCCTGCCGGAACCCTGCTGCATCCACCACCACACCGTCGTGCTGCTGGATCTTCATCAACCTCTCCTGCGCCCTTGTTGGATCAAGAAGGAGGAGACGTCACGCTGACCGTACGTGTGTTGAACGCGGAGGTGCCGTCCGTTCGGCGCTAGGATCTCCGGTGATTTGGATCACGGTGAGTACGACTCCCTCAACCGCGTTCTCTTGAACGCTTCCGCTCGCGATCTACAAGGGTATGTACATGCACCCCTCTCTCTCGTTGCTAGATGAACACATAGATTGATCTTGGTGAACATAGGAATTTTTTTATTTTATGCAACGTTCCCCAACAGTGGTATCAGAGCTAGGTCTATGCGTAGTTCTCTTTGCACGAGTAGAACACAAATCTGTTGTGGGCGTAGATGTTGTCAACTTTCTTGCCACTACTAGTCTTATTTTGCTTCAGCGGTATTGTGGGATGAAGCGGCCCAGACCGACCTTACACATATGCTTACATGATACAGGTTCCACCGACTGACATGCACTAGTTGCATAAGGTGGCTAGCGGGTGTCTGTCTCTCCCACTTTAGTTGGAGCGGATTCGATGAAAAGGGTCCTTATGAAGGGTAAATAGAAGTTGACAAATCACGTTGTGGCTTTTCCGTAGGTAAGAAAACGTTCTTGCTAGAACCCTATTGTAGCCACGTAAAACATGCAACAACAATTAGAGGACGTCTAACTTGTTTTTGCAGCAATTGCTTTGTGATGTGATATGGCCAAAAGTTGTGATGAATGATGAATGATATATTCTGATGTATGAGATCATGTTCTTGTAATAGGAATCACGACTTGCATGTCGATGAGTATGACAACCGGCAGGAGCCATAGGAGTTGTCTTAATTATTGTATGACCTGCGTGCCAATGATTTAACGCCATGTAATTACTTTACTTTATTGCTAAACCGTTAGCTATAGTAGTAGAAGTAATAGTTGGCGAGCAACTTCATGGATACACGATGATGGAGATCATGATGATGGAGATCATGGTGTCATGCCGGTGACAAAGATGATCATGGAGCCCCGAAGATGGAGATCAAAGGAGCTATATGATATTGGCCATATCATGTCACTATATTTGATTGCATGTGATGTTTATCATGTTTTTGCATCTTGTTTACTTAGAACGACGATAGTAAATAAGATGATCCCTCATAATAATTTCAAGAAAGTGTTCCCCCTAACTGTGCGCCATTGCGACAGTTCGTTGTTTCGAAGCACCACGTGATGATCGGGTGTGATAGATTCTAACGTTCACATACAACGGGTGTAAGACAGATTTAAACATGCAAAACACTTAGGTTAACTTGACGAGCCTAGCATGTACAGACATGGCCTCGGAACACAAGAGACCGAAAGGTCGAACATGAGTCGTATGAAAGATACGATCAACATGGAGATGTTCACCGATGATGACTAGTACGTTTCACGTGATGATCGGACACGGCCTAGTCGACTCGGATCATGTAACACTTAGATGACTAGAGGGATGTCTAATTTGAGTGGGAGTTTATTAAATAATTTGATTAGATGAACTTAATTATCATGAACTTAGTCTAAAATCTTTGCAAAAATGTCTTGTAGATCAAATGGCCAACGGTCATGTCAACATGAACTTCAACGCGTTCCTAGAGAAAACCAAGATGAAAGATGATGGCAGCAACTATACGAACTGGGTCCGGAACCTGAGGATCATCCTCATGGCTGCCAAGAAAGCATATGTCCTAGAAGGACCGCTAGGTGAAGCACCCATCCCAGAGAACCAAGACGTTATGAACGCTTGGCAGTCACGTGCTGATGATTACTCCCTCGTTCAGTGCGGCATGCTTTACAGCTTAGAACCGGGGCTCCAAAAGCGTTTTGAGCAACACGGAGCATATGAGATGTTCGAGGAGCTGAAAATGGTTTTCCAAGCTCACGCCCGGGTCGAGAGACATGAAGTCTCCGACAAGTTCTATAGTTGTAAGATGGAGGAAAATAGTTCTGTCAGTGAGCACATACTCAAAATGTCTGGGTTGCACAACCGCCTGTCCCAGCTAGACATTAACCTCCCGGACGAGGCGATCATTGACAGAATCCTTCAGTCGCTCCCACCGAGCTACAAGACCTTTGTGATGAACTACAATATGTAGGGGATGGTGAAAACTATCCCTGAAGTATTTTCAATGCTGAAGTCAGCAGAGGTAGAAATCAAAAAGGAACATCAAGTGTTGATGGTCAATAAAACCACCAAGTTCAAGAAAGGCAAGGGTAAGAAGAACTTCAAGAAGGACGGCAAGGATGTTGCCGCGCCCGGTAAGCCAGTTGCCGGGAAGAAGTCAAAGAATGGACCCAAGCCTGAGACTGAGTGCTTTTATTGCAAAGGGAAGGGTCACTAGAAGCGGAACTGCCCCAAATACTTAGCGGACAAGAAGGCCGGCACCACTAAAGGTATATGTGATATACATGTAATTGATGTGTACCTTACCAATGCTCGTAGTAGCTCCTGGGTATTTGATACTGGTGCCGTTGCTCATATTTGTAACTCAAAGCAGGAGCTGCAGAATAAGCGGAGACTGGCAAAGGACGAGGTGACGATGCGCGTCGGGAATGATTCCAAGGTCGATGTGAGCGCCGTCGGCACGCTACCTCTACATTTACCTATGGGATTAGTTTTAAACCTCAATAATTGTTATTTAGTGCCAAGTTTGAGCATGAACATTGTATCTGGATCTCGTTTAATACGAGATGGCTACTCATTTAAATCTGAGAATAATGGTTGTTCTATTTATATGAGAGATATGTTTTATGGTCATGCCCCGATGGTCAATGGTTTATTCTTAATGAATGTCGAACGTGATGTTACACATATTCATAGTGTGAATACCAAAAGATGTAAAGTTGATAAGGATAGTCCCACATACTTGTGGCACTGCCGCCTTGGTCACATTGGTGTCAAGCGCATGAAGAAGCTCCATGCTGATGGACTTTTAGAGTCTCTCGATTATGAATCATTTGACACATGTGAACCATGCCTCATGGGCAAAATGACCAAGACTCTGTTCTCCAGAACAATGGAGCGAGCAACCAACTTATTGGAAATCATACATACTGATGTGTGCGGTCCAATGAGCGTTGAGGCTCGCGGAGGATATCGTTATGTTCTCACTCTCACTGACGACTTGAGTAGATATGGGTATGTCTACTTGATGAAACACAAGTCTGAGACCTTTGAAAAGTTCAGGGAATTTCAAAATGAGGTAGAGAATCAACGTGACCGAAAGATAAAGTTCGTGGAGGAGAATATTTAAGTCACGAATTTGGTACGCACTTAAGGAAATGTGGAATCGTTTCACAACTCACGCCGCCTGGAACACCTCAGTGTAACAGTGTGTCCGAACGCCGTAATCGCACTCTATTGGATATGGTGCGATCTATGATGTCTCTTACCGATTTACCGCTATCATTTTGGGGATACGCTCTAGAGACAGCTACATTCACTTTAAATAGGGCTCCGTCTAAATCCGTTGAGACGACACCGTATGAATTATGGTTTGGGAAGAAACCTAAGCTGTCGTTTCTAAAAGTTTGGGGATGCGATGCTTATGTCAAGAAACTTCAACCTGAAAAGCTCGAACCCAAGTCAGAAAAATGCGTCTTCATAGGATACCCTAAGGAAACCATTGGGTATACCTTCTACCTTAGATCTGAAGGCAAGATCTTTGTTGCCAAGAACGGATCCTTTCTGGAAAAAGAGTTTCTCTCGAAAGGAGTAAGCGGGAGGAAAGTAGAACTCGATGAAGTACTACCTCTTGAACCGGAAAGTAGTGCAGCTCAAGAAAATGTTCCTGTGGTGCCTACACCGACTGGAGAGGAAATTAATGATGATGATCAAGGTACTTCGGATCAAGTTGCTACTGAACTTCGTAGGTCCACAAGGACACGTTCCACACCAGAGTGGTATGGCAACCCTTTCCTGGAAATCATGTTGTTAGACAACGGTGAACCTTCGAACTATGAAGAAGCGATGGCGGGCCCAGATTCCAACAAATGGCTTGAAGCCATGCAATCCGAGATAGAATCCATGTATGAAAACAAAGTATGGACTTTGACAGACTTGCCCGATGATCGGCGAGCGATAGAAACCAAATGGATCTTTAAGAAGAAGATGGACGCGGATGGTAATGTTACCATCTATAAAGCTCGACTTGTCGCTAAGGGTTATCGGTAAGTTCAAGGGGTTGACTACGATGAGACTTTCTCTCCCGTAGCGAAGCTGAAGTCCATCTGAATCATGTTAGCAATTGCGGCAGACTATGATTATGAGATATGGCAGATGGACGTCAAAATGGCATTCCTTAACGGCTATCTTAAGGAAGAACTGTATATGATGCAGCCGGAAGGTTTTGTCGATCCTAAGAATGCTAACAAGGTATGCAAGCTCCAGCGATCCATTTATGGGCTGGTGCAAGCATCTCGGAGTTGGAACATTCGCTTTGATGAGATGATCAAAGCGTTTGGGTTTATGCAGACTTATGGAGAAGCCTGCGTTTACAAGAAAGTGAGTGGGAGCTTTGTAGCATTTCTCATATTATATGTAGATGACATACTTCTGATGGGAAATGATATAGAACTTTTGGACAGCATTAAGGCCTACTTGAATAAGTGTTTTTCAATGAAGGACCTTGAAGAAGCTGCTTACATATTAGGCATCAAGATCTATAGGGATAGATCGAGATGCCTCATAGGTCTTCCACAAAGCACATACCTTGATAAGATATTGGAGAAGCTCAATATGGATCAGTCCAAGAAAGGGTTCTTGCCTGTATTGCAAGGTGTGAGATTGAGCTCGGCTCAATGCCCGACCACGGCAAAAGATAAAGAAGAGATGAGTGTCATCCCCTATGCCTCAGCCATAGGATCTATTATGTATGCCATGCTGTGTACCAGACCTGATGTAAACCTTGTCGTAAGTTTGGTAGGAAGGTACCAAAGTAATCCCGGCAAGGAACACTGGACAGCGGGCAAGAATATCCTGAAGTACCTGAAAAGGACAAAGGACATGTTTCTCGTCTATGGAGGTGGCGAAGAGCTCGTCATAAAGGGTTACGTCGATGCTAGCTTCGACACAGATCTGGATGACTCTAAGTCACAAACCAGATACGTGTATATGTTGAATCGTGGAGCAGTAAGCTGGTGCAGTTGCAAGCAGAGCGTCGTGGCGGGATCTACATGTGAAGCGGAGTACATGGCAGCCTCGGAGGCAGCGCATGAAGCAATATGGATGAAGGAGTTCATCACCGACCTAGGAGTCATACCCAATGCATCGGGGCCGATCACTCTATTCTATGACAACATTGGAGCTATTACCCTTGCCAAGGAGCCCAGGCTTCACAAGAAGACCAGGCACATCAAGCGTCATTTCAACTCCATCCGTGAAAATGTTCAAGATGGAGACATAGATATTTGCAAAGTACATACGGATCTGAATGTCGCAGATCCGTTGACTAAACCTCTTCCGAGAGCAAAACATGATCAACACCAGAACTCTATAGGTGTTTGATTCATCACAATGTAACTAGATTATTGACTCTAGTGCAAGTGGGAGACTGTTGGAAATATGCCCTAGAGGCAATAATAAAAGGATTATTATTATATTTCCTTGTTCGTGATAATTGTCTTTTATTCATGCTATAATTGTATTATCTGGAAATCGTAATACATGTGTGAATACATAGACCACAGCATGTCCCTAGTGAGCCTCTAGTTGACTAGCTCGTTGATCAACAGATAGTCATGGTTTCCTGACTATGGACATTGGATGTCATTGATAACGGGATCACATCATTAGGAGAATGATGTCATGGACAAGACCCAATCCTAAGCATAGCACAAGATCGTGTTGTTCATTTTGCTAGAGCTTTTCCAATGTCAAGTATCTTTTCCTTAGACCATGAGATCATGTAACTCCCGGATACCATAGGAGTGCTTTGGGTGTACCAAACGTCACAACATAACTGGGTGACTAGAAAGGTATACTACGGGTATCTCCGAAAATGTCTGTTGGGTTGACACGGATCGAGACTGGGATTTGTCACTCCGTATGACGGAGAGGTATCACTGGGCCCACTCGGTAATGCATCATCATAATGAGCTCAAAGTGACCAAGTGTCTCGTCACGGGATCATGCATTACGGTACGAGTAAAGTGACTTGCCGGTAACGATATTGAACGAGGTATTGGGATACCGACGATCGAATCTCGGGCAAGTAACATACCGATTGACAAAGGGAATTGTATACGGGGTTGCTTGAATCCTCGACATCATGGTTCATCTGATTAGATCATAGAGGAGCATGTGGGAGCCAACATGGGTATCCAGATCCCGCTGTTGGTTATTGACCGGAGAGCCGTCTCGGTCATGTCTACGTGTCTCCCGAACCCGTGGGGTCTACACACTTAAGGTTTGGTGACGCTAGGCTTGTAGAGATATTAGTATGCAGTAAACCGAAAGTTGTTCGGAGTCCCGGATGAGATCCCGGACGTCATGAGGAGTTCAGGAATGGTCCGGAGGTAAAGAATTATATATGGGAAGTCGAGTTTCAGCCATCGGGAAAGTTTCGGGGTTCACCGGTATTGTACCGGGACCACCGGAAGGGTCCCGGGGGTCCACTGGGTGGGGCCACCTATCCCGGAGGGCCCCATGGGCTGAAGTGGGAGCGGAACCAGCCCCTAGTGGTCTGGTGCGCCCTGCCCTGGGGCCCCCCTGCGCCTAGGGTTGGGAACCCTAGGGGAGGGGGCGCCTCCACTTGCCTTGGGGGGCAAGTTTCCTCCCTTGGTCGCCGCCCCCCTAGGAGATCCCATCTCCTAGGGCCAGCGCCCCCTGGGGTCCCTATATAAAGAGGGGGGGAGGGAGGGCAGCCGCACCCTTGCACTTGGCGCCTCCCTTTCCCCTTGCTACACATCTTCCTCCCGCAAACGCTTGGCGAAGCCCTGCTAGAACCCTGCTGCATCCACCACCACATCGTCGTGCTGCTGGATCTTCATCAACCTTTCCTTCCCCCTTGCTGGATCAAGAAGGAGGAGACGTCACGCTGACCGTACGTGTGTTGAACGTGGAGGTGCCGTCCGTTCGGCGCTAGGATCTCCGGTGATTTGGATCACGACGAGTACGACTCCCTCAACCTCGTTCTCTTGAACGCTTCCGCTCACGATCTACAAGGGTATGTAGATGCACCCCTCTCTCTCTCTCGTTGCTAGATGAACTCATAGATTGATCTTGGTGAACGTAGGATTTTTTTTTATTTTATGCAACATTCCCTAACAAAACTAGGGGCTATTTAGATAAAGAAGCAATAAAGTTAGTATGGCGAGTGTGGAAAAGTGGTGGTAGGAGTTGTGAAATTGTCTCTAAGAAATTGACTACTTTACTAGACAGATAGCAAGTTTTATGTGGGAGAGGCCACTGCTAGCATGTCATCCCTGATTTGGAATTCTATGCACTTATGATTGGAACTATTAGCAAGCATCCACAACTACTAACGTTCATTAAGGTAAAACCCAACCATAGCATTAAGATATATTGGCGCCCCTTCAATCCCGTATGCATCAATTTCTATGCTAGGTTGAAGCTTCTGTCACTCTTGCCCTCCAATACATAGTCTTATCAATATACAACTAACCCTATGGTGTGATCAACGTGCGCGCTCATATGATGGGCACCAAAGGACAACAACGTAACCACAAGAAAATTAAACCAATCATAGCAATTCACCAATTACCGGTAGGACAACAAAAATCTACTCAGACATCATAGGATGGCAACACATCATTGGATAATAATATGAAGCATAAAGCACCATGTTCAAGTAGAGGGTACATCGGGTTGCGGGAGACTGGACCACTGAATATAGATGGGGAAAGGTGATGGAGATGTTGGTGAAGATGACGAAGGTGTTGGTGTAGATCACGGTGATGACGATGGCCCCGGTGGCACTCCGGTGCCACCGGAAGCGAGGGGGGGAGAGCCCCCCCTTCTTATTCTTCTTCCTTGACCTTCTCCCTAGATGGGAGAAGGGTTTCCCCTCTGGTCCATGGTCTCCATGGCTTGGGAGGGGCGAGAGCCCCTCCGAGATTGGACCTGTCTCTCTGTCTCTCTGTGTTCCTACGTTCCGAGATTTTGCCCTTTCACTGTTTCTTATATTCCCGGAGATCTATAACTCCGATTGGATTGAAACCTTCAACATGATTTTTTCCGGATATTAGCTTTCTTGCGGCAAAAGAAGAGCAGCAACCGCCTTAAGGGGTGTCCACGAGGGTCAGGGGTGCGCCCCTTCCTCGTGGGCCCCTCGAGCATCGTCTCATGTTGATTCTTCTTCCCAAAAATCATAAATATTCCAAAAATATTCTCCGTCCATTTTTATTACGTTTGGACTCCGTTTGATATGGGTTTTCTGTGAAACATAAAACCTGCAACAGAAAGGAACTGACACTGGGCACTAGATCAATATGTTAGTCCGAAAAATAGTATAAAAAGTTGCCAAAAGTATATGAAAGTTGAATAATATTGGCATGGAACAATCAAAAATTATAGATACGACGGAGATGTATCAACATCCCCAAGCTTAATTCCTGCTCGTCCTCCAGTAGGTAAATGATAAAAAGATAATTTTTGATGTGGAATGCTACCTAGCATAATCTTGATCATGTAATCTAATCATGGCATGAATATTAAGACATGAGTGATCCAAGGCAATAGTCTATCATTTGACATAAAAGAATTTAATACTCGAGCATCCCAACAAACAATCATGTCTTTAAAAATATCAATGCTTACAGAATGTTATCCCTACAAAATCATATAGTCTTTTATGCTTCCTTTTCTTAACGCAAGGTACCCCTCATGCCCATCCCGGTGTCAGCCAAGCAATTGGTTAATACTTTTTAACACGCTTTAGCTTTTTCAACCCTCACGCAATACATGAGCGCAAGCCATGGATATAGCACTACATGTGGAATAGAGTATGATGATGGAGGTTTTGTGGAGAAGACAAAAAGGGAGAAAGTCTCACATCGACGCGGCTAATCAACAGGCTATGGAGATGCCCATCAATTGATGTCAATGCGAGGAGTAGGGATTGCCATGCAACGGATGCACTAGATCTATAAGTGTATGAAAGCTCAAACTGAAACTAAGTGTGTGTGCATCCAACTTGCTTGCTCATGAAGACCTCGGGCATTTGAGGAAGCCCATCATCGGAATATACAAGCCAAGTTCTATAATGAAAATACCCACTAGTATATGAAAGTGATAACTCAAGATACTCTCTATATGAAGAACATGGTGCTACTCTGAAGCACAAGTGTGGTAAAAGGATAGTAACATTGCCCCTTCTCTCTTTTTCTCTCATTTTTTTTCTTATTTTTGGTGGGCTTCTTTGGCCTTTTTTTATTTGGGCTTCTTTGGCCTCTTTTATTTTTCATAAAGTCCGGAGACTCATCCCAACTTGTGGGAGAATCATAGTCTCCATCATCCTTTCCTCACTGGTGCAATGCTCTAATAATGATGATCATCACACTTTATTTACTTACAACTCAATATTACAACTCGATATCTAGAACAAAAATGTGACTCTATATGAATGCCTCCGGTGGTGTACCGGGGTGTGCAATGATCTAGCGTAGCAATGCCATTAAAAAATGGACAAGCCATGAAAACATCATGCTAGCTATCTTACGATCATGCAAAGCAATATGACAATGAATGCTCAAGTCATGTATATGATGATGATGGAAGTTGCATGGCAATATATCTCGGAATGGTTATGGAAATGCAATAATAGGTAGGTATGGTGGCTGTTTTGAGGAAGATATAAGGGGGCTTATGTGTGATAGAGTGTATCATATCACATGGTTTGGATGCACCGGCGAAGTTTGCACCAACTCTCGTGGTGAGAAAGGTCAATGCACGGTACCGAAGAGGCTAGCAATGATGGAAGGGTAAGAGTGCGTATAATCCATGGACTCACATTAGTCATAAAGAAATCATATAATTATTGCAAAAGTTTATTAGCCCTCTAAGCAAAGTACTACTACGCATGCTCCTAGGGGGGAGGTTGGTAGGAGTTAACCATCGCGCGCCCCTGACCTTCACACAAAGATAAACAATCAAAATACAATGCGCGCCAATTTGGTTACATAGTTTAGGAGACCATACGTGCATGCTTCGGGAATCACAAATCTTAACACAATATCCTTACTAAACACAACCATTTACTAGAACCTCCCACATATCAACATCTCTATATCGCAAAACTATTCCAAGGAATCAAACATATCATATTCAGTGATCTACAAGTTTTGTGTAGGATTTTATGACTAACCATGTGAATGACCAATTCCTGACATCTCTCTAAATAGATATAAGTGAAGCAAGAGAGTTTAATTCTTTCTACAAAAGATATGCTCACACTCTAAAAAATATAAGTGAAGCAAAAGAGCATTCTACAAATGACGGTTTTCTATGTGAAGAGAAATAGGCAATCCAAACTTCAAATGATATAAGTGAAGCGCATGAAGAATTCTATAAAGCCATACTCAAAAGATATAAGTGAAGTGCAATGAGCATTCTATAAATCAACCATGGACTATCTCATACCAGCATGGTGCATAAAAGAAAAGTGAAAACTAAATGCAAAAGACGCTCCAAGATTTGCACATATCGCATGAATGAAACGAATCCGAAAACATACCGATACTTGTTGAAGAAAGATGGGACGCCTTCCGGGGCATCCCCAAGCTTAGACGCTTAAGTCTCCTTGAATATTTACTTGGGGTGCCTTTGGCATACCCAAGCTTGAGCTCTTTCCTCTCCTCCTTTTCCTCATATCGAGACCTCCTCGATCTTCGAACACTTCATCCACACAAAACTTCAACAGAAAACTTGGTAAGATCTGTTAGTATAATAAAGCAAATCACAACTCTAAGTACTGTTGCAAACCAATTAATATTTTGTTTTTGCATTGTAGCTACTGTAATATAAGTTTTCCATGGCTTAATCCACTGATAGAAATTGATAGTTTCATCAAAACAAGCAAACTATGCATCAAAAGTAGAATATGTCTTAAACATGAAAGTCTGTAGTAATCTGAACATTCATCATACTTATGTTACCCTAAAAATTCTGCAAAAATTATGAAACATAAAAAATTTGTGTAGAAAGACGGTGCAAAAAGTTTCAGAACCGTTTGACGTTCCAGTAAAACATGTAAAATCGCGCACTACAGCCAAAGTTTCTGTCCTGCACCGCACAAACCAACAAGCATTGTAAACATCCTAAAGGCAAATCTTGGGACATTATTTTTATAATACAATGGAACTGTATAAGGGGAGAATTATTTTTGATGAAAAGTTTCTGTAATTAATATTCACAAAGTTTCCCTGAGCATGAACAAAGTTCAAGGAGCTCCCCCACTTCAACAATGCTTGTCTTTCTCACTTTCACTTTCCTTTTTGAAATGTTTTGGGTTCCCCTCTTTATTTTTTTGTTTTTAAAATTTATGAAAGCACTCAACAGAAATAAATTACTCTCTAAAACTTCCGGGTTGTCTCCCCGGCAGCGCTTTCTTTAAATCCATTAAGCTAGGCATATAGTGCTCAAGTAATGGATCCACCCGGATCCCAAGGTATATCAAAGCCAATTTTAATTAACAGTGATTTGTGATTTAGTAGTGAGCACAAAGTAACATATATCATGCAACAACAAAGTCTAACTCTCTTCCTATGCATAGGCATGTCATAAAAGAACAATTCATGCACACCAAGTAAAGGCCAATGCATAGTATAAGCAGTTTCTTGCAATTCTATCATGTTGGAAACATAAAGAGGCGGAGATGTAGTTCCTCTCTTATAATAATTGCAAGTTGGAGCAGCAACCACATGCATATTATATCTATCAAAATCATCATGTGCAACGGTAAAATGCAACCCATCAACATAATCCTTAATAAGAGCAAACTTCTCCGGTATAGTGTAGTTTGGAGAATTCAAAAAGATAATAGGACTATTACGTGTGGGTGCAATAGCAACAATTTCATGTTTAACATAAGGAACTATAGCAATTTCATCTTAATAAGCATAATTCATATTGGCATCTTGGCCACAAGCATAGCAAGCATCATCAAAAAGGGTTATTTCAAGAGAATCAACATGGTCATAACAATCATCATAGAAATCATCCTCCGGTAAGCACGAAGGGAAATTAAACAATGTATGAGTTGAAGAGTTACTCTCATTAGAAGGTGGGCACGGGTGATCAATCCGCTCTTCCCCCTTTTGTTCTTCGCTCTCCTCCTCATCTTTTTCATCCAATGAGCTCACAGTTTCATCAATTTCTTCTTCCATAGACTCGTGCAAAATATTAGTCTCTTCTTGGAAAGAGGAGGAGTCCTCAATATATGGTTTAACATAGGCATTAGAAGCATAATTATCATAACAATATTGAAGTATGGAAAAATTTTCAGATTTGTAAAGAGTAGCATCATACTTTTCAATCAAACAAGCAATTTCATAAGCACCATTAAAAGCAACAAATTCTTCAATTTGTTGAACATCATAGTAATTATAAACACCCTTAGCATACGAAGATACGATTCCATTATCACTAAACTCACATTGATAGGGAAGGTGTTTCTTAGGGTTTTCAGAACAACAAGTAAAATCATATATTTCACATAAATTCCAAGCATAGCATTGCAAACGATGAGTATGATCCAGTAAAAGTTTCCCTTTTTGAGATAAGCGGTGTCGCACATAACAAGCATGCTCATCTAAAGATTTGCCCTCAACTAAACTAGTTGGGGTTTCAGCACGAGCACATAGGGATCGAGATGATCCAAGTAAAAAGCTTCATGAGTGTGATAGATTTTGAGTGGTTCTTCAACCATTGGTGTGGTAGGTACAACTATTTTTTGGGTATTTTGCGTTTCCTACCCATAACTAAAGATAGAAAACAACTGAGAACAACAAATAAAAATTACTTAGTGATAAAGCAGACAAGCACACACGAGAATATTCACCCCACGCTATAACTCCCTGGCAACGGCGCCAGAAAAAGGTCTTGATAACCCACAAGTATAGGGGATCAATTGTAGCCTCTTTCGATAAGTAAGAGTGTTGAACCCAACGAGGAGCTAAAGGTAGAACAAATATTCCCTCAAGTTCTATCGACCATCGATACAACTCTACTCACGCTTAACATTCCCTTTACCTAAAACAAGTATGCAACTAGAAGTACTTTGTAGGTGTTGTTGGATAGGTTTGCAAGAATATAAAGAGCAAGTAAATAAAAACTAGGGGCTGTTTAGATAAAGAAGCAATAAAGTTAGTATAGCGAGCGCGGAAAAGTGGTGGTAGGAGTTGCGAAATTGTCCCTAAGCAATTGACTACTTTACTAGACCGATAGCAAGTTTTATGTGCGAGAGGCCACTGCTAGCATGTCATCCTTGACTTGTAATTCTATGCACTTATGATTGGAACTATTAGCATGCATCCACAACTACTAACATTCATTAAGGTAAAACCCAACCATAGCATTAAGATATATTGGTCCCCCTTCAATCTCGTATGCATAAATTTATATGCTAGGTTGAAGCTTCTTTCACTCTTGCCCTCCAATACATAGTCCTATCAACATACAACTAACCCTATGGTGTGATCCATGCGTGCGCTCATATGATGGGAACCAAAGGACGGCAACATAACCACAAGCAAATTAAACCAATCATAGCAATTCACCAATTACCAATAGGACAACAAAAATCTACTCAGACATCATAGGATGGCAACACATCATTGCATAATAATATGAACCATAAAGCATCATGTTCAAGTAGAGGGTACAGTGGGTTGCGGGAGAGTGGACCGCTGAATATAGATGGGGGAAGGTGATGGAGATGTTGGTGAAGATGACAGAGGTGTTGGTGTAGATCGTGGTGATGATGATGGCCCCGGTGGCACTCCGGCGCCACCGGAGGCGAGGGGGAGAGAGCCCCCCTTCTTCTTCTTCCTTGACATTCTCCCTAGATGGGAGAAGGGTTTCCCCTCTGGTCCATGGTCTCCATGGCGTGGGAGGGGCGAGAGTCCCTCCGAGATTGGATCTGTCTCTCTGTCTCTCTCTGTTTTTGCGTTCCGAGATTCTTCCCTTTCACCATTTCTTATATTCCTGGAGATCCGTAAGTCTGATTGGATTGAAACCTTCAACACGATTTTTTCGGATATTAGCATTCTTGCGGCGAAAGAAGACCAGCAACTGCCTTACAGGGTGTCCATGAGGGTCAGGGGCGCGGCCACCCCCTTAGGGTGCATCCCCTGCCTTGTGGGCCCCTCGAGCATCGTCTCACGTTGATTCTTCTTCCCAAAAATCATAAATATTCCAAAAATATTCTCCTTTCGTTTTTATTCCGTATGGGCTCCGTTTGATATGGGTTTTCTGCGAAACATAAAACATGCAACAGACAGGAACTGGCACTGGGCACTGGATCAATATGTTAGTCCCAAAAATAGTATAAAAAGTTGCCAAAAGTATATGAAAGTTGAATAATATAGGCATGGAACAATCAAAAATTATAGATACGACAGAGACGTATTAGCTTCCACCGAGCTTGTTCAACAGCCTGACTTGACGGGTCCTAGCTACCCCATGGATTTTATCACGGATTCACACCAGTGCCACCTTATGACGCTATGGCTTCAGCTCAAAGTCAAGGCGGCTGTCGGCTCTTTGTTCCCTCCTTCACCCGGAGCAAATTTTCACTGATGTCCGATTCCACAAGGCTATGCTGTTGTCATGGTGGATGAAATAACGGAGGGATTTGAGGAGCTCCATCTTGACCACCCTATAGGTGATGGGGAGACTCTGCTAGGTCTTGCTATGAAGACTCCATGTCTATGGAGGAAGGAGCACATCAAGCTTCTGAACTTCATGGCTCCTGCGAGTCAGCTGGGCACTCCGCCTCCTCCGCCTCCTCCTCCTCCTCCGACAAGTGATCAGGGCACTCTGCCTCCTGCTCCGGCACGTGAGGGCAGCAGTACTCCGCCTCCTTCTCCGCCTGCTCCGGCGCGTCCGAGCAGCCTGCCTCCTCCTTCGCCGCCTCGTAAGCGACGGCAGAACACAGACACCGCCACTCCGGTTGCTCCGACGCATCGTAGCAGTCCGCCTTCGGCTGCTCTGCCTCTTAAGCAACGAAAGAAGACAGCCGCAGCCGCTCCGACGGAGGCAACACAGATTCGGTCCATCGTCTCTCAAGCCTCTAGAGAAGTTACCATACGAGAGGAGCGATGAGGAAAACCAGAAGATCTATGAAGGCCAAGTGAATGACTTCTTTCAATCGGTAAAAGCTAAGAAACATCCACCTTCGGAGGAGAAGATAGATCCGGTGAAAGCGAAGCGCACTTTGGATGCCCTGCAGCAACCATCACCGCCTCCGCCGCAATCCAACTATGACCACGTCATTGAAAGGACATATAAGGAAGCGGAGCGGTCGGGAAGTACTTGCACTGATCAAAGGCTAGAAGAACGAAGAAGAGGGAAAAAAATTCCCCAGCTCAGTGAACAAGCGAAGCAATCGTGCCCCCGCTCAATGTGTCTAGCGATATCGTCGCTAATCTTCCGGGGATGCTGCCCGGTAGCAATCCTGGAGATTACATACCCGACGATGTTGCACTTTTTGAAACAATGGAGGTGGACACATTAAGATTCGAGCACGGGAAGCCTCTCGTCAGACCTTTTACTTCCCTAACAATGATGATGCGAAGATTCCATGATTGGCACATGGACATCTGCAGGAAGTCTGGGAAAAATACTTTGTCACTGAGAGTTAAAGAGGAGCACGACCTCGTTGGAATTGATCTGTTGTCTGTTCCATATGAGGAGTTCTTCCAGTTTTTCAATCAAAAGGCCCTCGATAAAATAATCATCACTTGCTACTGTCTGTAAGCACTACTTCTCTGTAATTAATTAAGTCTCTATATATAGCTCAGCTCTTTCATTGCATGTATATATAATTATCCTCACTATATTATGCAAATTGTAGATCGCCGAATTGAAGAAAAGACAAGTAGGTGATATTGGGTTCATTAATATAAATCTCATGGATGAATGGAGTGTTAAACATGATCCCAGAGATACCGAGGCCAACTTGCTATGATCGTTACTTCGAAATAAACACAAAGCTACAATACTTTTTCCTTACGAATACAAGTGAGTGTTACTGTCTTGTGCATATTCGGTTTCCCTTATTACTCGAGGTTATAGTAAATGTAATTGATGAGTTATGCATGCATCCGCAGCTTCCACTTTATTCTGCTAGAGATTAAGCTTGAGCAGGGACTAGTAACCGTCAAAGACTCCAAATGAAAAAATCTGGAGGAGTATGCGACCATGACTAAAATGCTCGAGAAGTAAGTTCAGTCGATCATTATCGCACCATATCGACAACTTTGTTCATTTCCTTATATCAAGTAACTGTTTTCTTTGTCTGGCATGGTTTGGAAAAAGTTCACTGCACAAACTCTGGGATTGCCGGCGTAGCTGCAATTTAACCACTCGAAAGTAAGTACTAGCTACTAGCTAGTTCCACGCATCTCCCATTGATTCTAGCTAGTTTCATCAATACCATTTATCATGCTTGCTTATCAGTTTGATTGACCTCTATTTCTTGTAAAGTGATTGTGGCAGGAACCCGAGAATGATTTCTGTGGATACTACATTTGCAAGTTCATCCACCACACCACCTGTGAGCAGGGCTACTCTAAACAACAATATGAAGTGCGTAAGCAATAATATTCACAATTTTATTTTATTACCATCATTTGTGTTGAGTTTCATTCATATATATGTATTGACCCCCTTCTTGAAATTATATGTGGAAGATGCGGGATGAACTCCTACCACAAGATCTCATACGAGCAATTCAAGAGGAATTGGTGGGATTCTTTCTTGACCACGTCATCGACAAACACGGAGAATACCATGTGGAAGTTGAGTTCAGATGTTAGGGGATTTTGTAAGAGATCTTATTTTATATATATATATATATATATATATATATATATATATATATATATATATATATATATATATATAGCCAGTAGCGTCAGATAGATATATGAAAACTTGTTGTTCGTCCAATCTATCGGAGAAGAAGAGGTCGATCACTTCTCTGTGTGTATATGTTCATGACGATCTTCTATACTTAATGGTTTCCTTCATTTGCTTACTAGCTATCTAGCGTGTCGAGTCCTCTCTATACGTATAGTACGTAGCGTCGAACAAGCACGGAGATAAGAGAGGACACTTCTCTCTATTAGCTAGCTAACACAATATACGAAATCCCTAAATTAACCCGCCAAAACCCCCAACCCCCCCCCCTTAAGAAAAAAACAAAAACCCCAGCCCATGAACTGTTGACGCATGGAAGCCTTTTGGTCCCGGTTGGTGGCACCAACTGGGACAAAAGGTCCTCTGGCCTGGGCAAGCGACAGCGGCCACATGGAGCCCCATCTGTCCCGGTTCTTGGGCGAACCGGGACTAAAGGTATAGGGCTTTAGTACCGACCCTTTAGTCCTAGTTTTGCAACCGGGACAAATGGCCCTCACAAATCGGGACGAATGGGGCTTTTTCTACTAGTGGTAATACAAGTGAGTGAAAATTAAACAAAACATTCATGCCACATATTTTGGCCAAAGTCAAATAAAATATGTCATGAAATTCTCAAATGCTATAAGAGCCTAAACTATTAGCATCATCACAAATGGATATCACAAATTCACTTGGGTTATGCTACACACGAGCTTCAATGAAATGACGCTATGTGAAGTTAGTGATAATAGCATGTAAGGTACAAACATAAACAGAAATGATACATGTCATATGACTCATGCAACACCATAATCGCTCCACAAACCTTTGTTTGGTTACGCTGCACACGAGCATTATCTTAGTACTACGCGGTGTTAGTAGCAATACAGGTAAAACATAACTTAATAAAAATAGATTCACTCCACATCCACATATGCATACAAAATTCATGCAAAATACATGATAAGGGATGTTCCATGTAGCCTACACAGGCTTTAAACAAACAAAAATATCATAAGCAAACTCCACTCGCAAACTCCATTCGGGTCAAGCTATACGGGTGTGTCATATCATAGCACCACATTGTTAGTTTTGATACCATGTGAAGTCAAATTCAAAAAACCATGGCACATATCACATGAACCATATAAAGCATCAAGATTGTGTCAGAAAGCTTCAGTCCGTTATGCTACACGCGGGCACCACATCAGTGTCGCGCGATGATAGTAGTAATGTGATGATGCAAAACTTATTAAAACTGATATGTCACCTAAATCCATGCCACCAAAACCAAAGATGTCATATAAAACTCCCAAAGAAAATATATACATATCCTATATGTCAAACGTAGGATAAAATTATGCCTAGCCAAAATCAACCTGCATATACATGAGGTTGAACACACACAAATGGTTGCATGCTAGGAAATATATTCCCAAACATCACATGTGAAATCAAAGAGGAGTATTTGCATGGAACCAAACTTCAAGCTCACCAAGCAGGAGTTCATCGTCGACCGTGATGAGATTTCTCTTGTAGAATATTTTAATAGGCATGTGATGTAATCCTATGTAATAGATATGTTGGAATTCTTAATCTGGGGTTTTCTCTTCGGAGATGTAATTAACAGAATTTTTATGTAAATGTAAGAGTTCTGGAAATAATGTACCTGCAATGTTTGATTCTATTTTTATTTTATGCATTTAAATTTCACTCTGTATCTATGACATCGACGCGTATCTCATGCCATTTTCGCGTCATCAAGATTAAACACATAGCTACTGGTACAAACCCTCAGCCCCAAGGGTGGACTACTCCCTCCTCATCATGGTGGCCGCCGGGATGATGAAGATGACCTCTGGTGATGATTTTCCCCTCCGGCAGACTGCCGGAACAGGGTCCAGATTGGTTTTTCGTGGATACAGAGGCTTGCGGCGCTGGAACTTCCGATTTAGGGTTATTCTGTTTTTTTATATTTATAAGATTTTTTGGCGTTGGTTTCACACGAAGATGAGCCTCAGGGTGTGCACAAGACACCAGGGAGTGCTTGGGGGGCTTGGCACGCCCTGGTGGGTTGTGCCCACCTCGTGGCTCTTCTAGCCATCCCACGAAGCTTCTAGTGCCTCTTTTGTTTTAAAAAAATTGTCAAAAAGTTTTGTTGCATTTGGAGAACTTTGATTTCTGCACAAAAAACAACACCACGGTAGTTCTGCTGAAAACAACGTCAGCCCGGGTTAGTTCCAAGCAAATCATACGAATACCATATAAAATTGTTGTAAACATGGCATGAATACTTCATAAATTATAGATACGTTGGAGACATATCATCTCTCTTGGTGATGGCGCCACCCTGGGTTCCTAATCCCGATCAAGGAGGATCTGGCCGATGTCTATACTCAAATCCTCCCACGCGCACCATCGATCCGGTTGGCGATGAGGTTGTCAAGCTTGGTAATCACCTCGTTGAACATCTTGCACATGGCCTTGACTAGGAAATCCTGCTGGTCCTTGAGCTTGACTCCGACACCTGAGATAAAGTCGGAGCGCAGCAAGTCGTAGAGCGAATTGGCATCAACCTAGAACTCCTCATGATTTGCCCATGCCATCTATCTGTGAAGCGCGTGTTGTGGTGCTATAGAGGATGCTCCAGGATGGAACAACTATGAATACCAAGTGTTAGGTTCCTCTCCCCAACTCAACAGATCCATTAACACTAGGATGCCATGGAAGTAGCTAGGAATAATTGGTAGCTTGACTATCCGCCCAACCACCCACATGAAAAGTACAGCTATCCAGGATCCTAACCTCTTGGTTACAGCCGAGCGAGTCGGGCGAATGTTCCTTCCTACCTAGATCAAGAATGCAAAAGTTTTTATATAGTCATTACAAGGCCTATCCGGACCACACATTTCTTGCCAGCCATCGTAGAGACCTTCCGGGAAAATTAGGTTTTACCAGCTGGTACGACCACTAGTACGACCGCTTCTATTCATACCATGCGTCGTCTCAGAAAATGAGACCTTTTGTTACTCCAGATTGAACGAGGTACGATGAGGGGTATGAGTGTGATTGCTCATACCAAAGGCCGTCCTTCACCCTAGACTTGAGTCTACTTTTCTTATGAATAACAAAAGAGCCATTGCAAGGCACCAAGGAGGAGTACGACCAACAGTATTAGCGCCACTGCCCATACTAAAGACCGTCAAACACTTGTTTAATCTCAACAGAGGACGAAGGAGTCGGTAAGAGCAGCGGTACGACTGCACCCACTCGTACCTTACGCCGTCGTGTGCATGGAAATCACGATTTTGTTCAGATTTTGCCCGATTTTGTTTTGTTTGTATCCTAATCTCTTTGAATTATCCTTATCCCAGGAATGCCTATACTGCTCCAATGCCTCTCTTCTCATCACAATGAATAAAAACAATATCATTAAGCCCTCTTCAAGTTTGCACGCAGGGAAGCCATGGAACATTCATGGGACGAGAGGGAAACCTCTTCCCAGGAGGAGGAGGACCAAGATCTCTAAGGCCGTGACTCATCTGTGGCTCGAAGAGGGAGAGGGCACGTCACATGGAGAGTGAAAACTCTTCATCGAAAGAGGAACCGAAAGAGGTAGACTTTGAAGATGAAGAGAACAAGAAACTCGAAGCAATCCCCATCGAATTGTTAAAGCTTGTTAGCAACTTTGACCGTATCGAGTTTGTCAAGATCACTCCAACCGATGTGGCTAGTGTTGGCTTTCATGACTGCACTGTTCATGAGCTGTTGGAGGGATCACAACAGGAGAAACCCAAGGTGCACAGGGAGTTCACTATGGGAGCTCGCATCACCGTCGAGGCCCCAAGGAAGAAGTCCCTCGCGGATCCCAACTACGTCCCCAATCGTCATCGGCGCCTGATCGCATCGGCAAACTCAAGGTACATGCTAACAGTTCCAAAGTTCAACGTGAACTTTTGTGTAATCATATTAAGGAGATAGAGGACAGGATCACTAAGAGTACCAGGAAGACTTTGTCCATGAGCTTGAGGGTAATCGCAAACTTGGCGGGGGCGATGCAAGTACTCAAGCTCCGCATCACAATCCTGAAGGAGACTAGTGAACTTCTCCTCACCACGATCGCCTATTTCCCCAGGCCTGCACCTGCCAAGAACCTCAATACGAAAACATGGGGCGATGAATGAATCTCGTCGGCTTAGAATGTTAAGCTTGGGGAGATTTTGAAGCCCTTGTATCTTCTTTTATTGCTTTGCATGTCGATTTTTAGTTTAAGTTTTAGTTTGACTCGGTTAAATGGAAGTGAACCATCTATATCTTTTTGATTGAGGGAAGACTCTTTGATCCAATGAGTAATACATAGTTGTAATGTTTGTTTGTATTATTCTGGAAGCTATATTAGATGCATGGTTAGATATGTGCTAATATATTTTACCTTAATGATGAGTGTAAGTCTTTCACATCTTTGGTGTCGATCGGATAGAAAAGGTGAACAACTATATGAAGTAGATTACCTTTATTTTAATTTTTCTCTCTAAGAATTTTTTGTAAATTAAATAAATAAATTGGTGTGTGACGACACTCCAACCATTAAAATTGAATAAGAGCAAGTAGCGGTAAGAAGAAACTCTCTAAATAAATTAAGTCATTCAAAAACCCCGATCTCACTATAAGGAAGCATGTTTCGCCCTCATGTTACAAATGAACAAAAATGATTGTGACATAGGCACTTAAGCATGGCCATTAAAAGAAAAAGGAACAAAAGTTTGGCATCTTGATAAATAAAAAGAGATAGCACATTGTTACTTGCTCAACTGAAAGACAGCTGAATTATTACATAGAGTTGTGATGTGTTTGCTAACCGACAGAGTAGTAGAGGTGTGGAAGCCTTCATGATCATCTTAATGAGTAAAGATACGGTAGTGCTCGTTTTGATTGTATAACTTCTATAAGTTTCTGAATCAAATGGTAGACTCGTGCATTTATTTTATCTACACGTCATGAGCAAGATGATCTCGTTCTTACAAGCGACAACATTTGCTCGGGGACGAGCAAACCTATAAGCTTTGGGGAGTTGATGAGTACAAATTGTGTGATGTTTTACACCCCTTATTTTATTCCATAGCTGTAGCATGTAGGATTCTTTGGATTTTACCATGTTTGCGCACTTATTTCATATGTTTTCGTCAGGTTATCATGTGTCACCGCCTCCACCTGATCGCAAGACGATGCAATGTATGAGTGCACCGCTCGTACCATTGTTCATACCATGTGTCGCCGCCTCTGCCTGATCAACTACTTCATCCCCGTGCAAATGGATCACAAACCAGGGATGCCTACCCACCAAAAACTCATCTAGAACGAAGAAACCTAGCTTCCGAAAGGATTCCGGAGGGGGAATTGATCAAGGGAGTCCACCACCGCATCTCTGCATCAAGAGGGCATCATCACCACCCATCTTCATCATCAACATCCCATATCCATTTCCATCCCTTTGTAATACATTAGTCGGCATGGATTCACTTTTGTATTACTTTGACGTTACCGCCATGTTCATCATTATTCATCCCGCGATATTCATTTCTTTGATGTGCGAGTAGTTTCCTAGTTCTTAGGAATATGGAGGAACCCTAGTATGTTTATGATTGAATGATAATAGGATTTGATATGCTCTTTATATGTTTATGTTAATAATCTTTTTGAGGTTGGGTGAAGTCGACCATCCAACATATGCCTCCTTTGGACGGAAGATTATTACTATTGGTGTGAAGGTGGGATGCAGAGGCCGGTAGTCATAGTGCTTATCTCCCTTCTTTCCAGATCATTGCGATATGGGACAAACGGAGACCGCACTCGCTGCGTTCATGGGAAAATCCTTAATTATCATTCGGTAACCGGAGTGGAGATGAATGATTGTGGCATATGAGATACAGGGTTGCTGCATGTGCACATATCTGCACTTAGCTCCGCCCACTTGTAGCAACATATAACGCATATTGGGAATTCGAATTAGAATTATGCTTAGGCATCGGTCGTGTTAGACACATACTATGGAATCCGGGCTCACGAGAACACTTTAGTCTTATCAATTCCAACAAGTGTTACTTATGTTTCGCGCTCTTTTATTTTACTCTTACTATTTATTTCTGTGTTCACAACAACCACTCAATACTCTAAACTATAGTTTCTTCCTTGCTTTGGATCGCAACTAACTTGCAGGCACTATAATCTAAATCACTAGAAGAGATAAAGTCCAAATCTTGTGCTAACTATAGGATCAATACTCTTACTTTGTAAAGGCCACAATTGAACCATCTGCACTTGTCGGCCATCAATATTCCTAGGTCTGCTCCTCTCTTAGCAGTCATGACTCCTTCTGCCCGTTAGGGGTGGAAGGCCGACATGTTGGTGGAGCAGGACCTCCTACTGGTATGTGTTTGTGTGGTTGACGCTTGTTGTGTCGTTTTTCATTGTCGTCGGCGAGAGTGGTCTTGACCCTATGAGTTTTGATGTTTTGAGTGGACTTGGCCCTTGTTGCATCCAGTTTCGCTCGATTTTTCATAATTAACTGGGCATCAATCTTCTTCTTAGTTAATGAAATGGGCAAAAAAATTCCATTTTTCAAAAAAATCTTCTTCTTAGTTAATGAAATCTTCTTCTTAGTAATGAAATGTTCTTCTTAGTTAATTAAAACACACAGGTACACACGAATAGATGATACTTGATTTGTTTTAAAAATGCTAAAAATATGACGTCATATTTTTAAGCATGACAAATCAAGTGATTTTATGACAAATTATGTTGTCGCAAGGATGGCAATTTCCTTTAGCGAGTATGGCAATTTCTAGCAAAAAACTGAACATGGCAAAGATTTGCCATGCTTGCCAAAGGATATTGTCATTCTCGTAACAACATAATTTGCTATATCGAGGTTCGATTTGCCTTGCTTAAAAACCTGACGTTAGATTTGTAGTGAAATCCATTTGTTTTTCCCACTACAAACTGTCAAATTGTTATGTCGTTATCCCGATTTTGCCACTCCAAAGAAAAATAGTACTCCCTCCATTTTTATTTAGTTCGCATATTAGCTTTGGTCAAAGTCAAGCTTTACAAACTTTGACCAAGTTTATAAACAAAAATATTAAGATATACAATAACAAATTAACAACATTAGATTTATTATTGAATGTACTTTCACATCATATAGATTTACTATGATAAATGTCTATATAGTTTTCTATAAACTTGGTCAAACTTTACGAAGTTTGACTTCAGTCAACTCTAATATGCAGAGTAAATAAAAAAGGAGGGAGTAAATAGTTTTAGCAAAAAAATACTACAAATTTTGAGCTGCAATGTGGGTTAATCCAGTCTGTTGGATGGATAAAATGGATGGCTCATATTATGTTGATTTACCAGAAAAGGACTCTTCCTTTTATCATCCATTAGGACCGCCCTAGTCGTAACCTTAAGTATGTCAAAATCAAAGGATGCATCAACATTAAACTTCACAAAACCCACATGTGGGGCGAATCAACACCCCACTCCTCTTAATAGAGGCGAAAAGGGATGGCCACACGACCCCCTATGCATACTATGCCTTCAAGAGCCTGTAATTCTTGCAGACTTACTTGCTACCTTATGCACCATACTTTGTGTTGACGTATAAATGTATTGCCTAGTCTCTTCCATAAAATTGGTCTTTTGGTTGCATTGGTTAGAGCATGCACTTTTACATGGTATCAGAGCCAAGATGTCTTGAGTTCAAGACCCGGCTGGTGATCCACGTTAGGCCTGAGGGAGCCACACATGAGGGAAGTGTTGAATATAAATGTATTGCCTAGTCCCTTCCATCAGATCGGTCTTTTTGTTTCATTGACTAGACCATGCACTTCTACATGATATCAGAGCCAAGAGTTCTTGAGTTCAAGACCCAACATGCACAATTAAATTGCAGCCCACTTTCGGTCCACATTTAGGCCCGAGGGAGCCACACATGAGGGGGAGTGTTGATATATAAATGTATTGCCTAGTCTCTTCCATCAGATCGGTCTTTTGGTTGCATTGACTAGAGCATGCACTTCTACACTTTGATGTCCACCAACGGTGAGTCCTTGGCCAGCTGGTGGCGGTGCTCCAGTTCGGTGATGACCAAGGATAAAGCGAAGACTTGGCATTCCATTATCGCTCTTGTGTGGTTGAACATCTGGTTAGAACGAAATCTGAAAGTGTTCACTAATACATCCTACAGCGCAAGACCTCTATTCCATAAGATTCAAGTTGATGCTAAGGATTGGAGTGATGCTGGCCGTAGGAGAGTTCTACACCTTGTCTGAGGGACCCTTAGAACCTGACTGATGTACCCGCTTGAACCTGATTGATGTACCCTCTTGAGCTGACTAATCTCCCCTCCCTGTTCTTCTCTTGTAATTTGTAAACCTTTATTCCTTCTAAACGCAATAAAAAGTAGTGATCCTGCCTTTTCGTTAAAAAAGAAAAAAAAAATAGAAGCAATTGAAGAGGAAGCAAAAACATAATTAGCCGTGAGAGCAAGAATCCCCATAGCAATCTTCTCCTTAAGCATTAGATGTCTTTCCCACCTTAAATACCCAGCAATAATTTTCACATGTATTCTGAAGCCCGTATTAGATAAATCTTGATCTACTTTTTTCTTTCTTTCTTTTTTTTGAAAAGGGGGATGTCACATCCCTAGTTCTGGTATGACCTAGACTAGCTAGTCATGTGTGCATCATGTTTCAATTACATTTAAATTGAAATGGGGATTTGTGAAACCCTCGGAATCATCTGTGGAAATGACCTAGATAAAAATTGCTCCAAAAGGTCCAAGAAAATGTTCATGTTGCTCTCTGAAAATATTGGACAGAGATAAAAATCAAACCAATATTTTTAGGAGCTCATAAGTATTTATTTTGGGCATTTGGAATTAATGCAGTAAATATTTGCTTTGGATATATATTGTTATATATATACAATATTGTCCAAAAATTATGCTAGTTAATGAGGAGCTCTGGAATAATACCACTAGCTCTAGCAAAAATTGGCATAAGGAAATAAAATGATTTAGTATTATTACTAAATCAAAACAAATGTCAGAAAAATAGAAAAGAAAAAGAAAGGGAGAAACTTACCTGGCGCTTACTTGCAGCCTGTCTGGCCAGCACTGTGCGGCCCAGCTGAGCTAGCCCACCAGAGCCAGCCCACCAGGCGGCCTAGCCCACCACTGCCTCCTCCTCTATCGTCTTCCTCCCCTGCCAGGAGGACGGCGCGTGCCTACGCGTGCATGTACGCGCCCCGGCCACCTCCTCCCTCCCAGCCTGCCTGGCTCCCACTTGACGCGCCTAGATGACGCTAGCGCGACGCCTGGACGCCTCGGACCACTCTCACTCTCCTCCTGCTCTCTCCCGCGACGTTCCCCACCTCACCGAATGCGCCCACCTCTATCGACGAGCACCACCGCGACCATCGCCTCTCCCTCGTCCCCACGAGCAGTCCAGAAGCTCCGCCTCGTCGCCCTAGCCCTCTCCGCTGAGCCACGCGACACCGGAAGCCCCCGAATGACCTCACCGAGCTCGTCTTTAACCTCCCGACGCCGGAGATCCGCCTCGCCGCCCCGCTCAACTCCGGCCTCCCCCGAGCACGCTGACCATCCCGTCGTCTCCGCTTTGAGCCTTCGCACCAAACCTCCCTCTCCCCGATGCCGATTTCTTCCTCTAACCGCGGGCTCCGTCGAGCCCGAGAGCTCATCGCCGCCGGCCACCAGGTCGCAGTGGCTTGAGACCACACACGTCGCGTCCGAGCACGCCGTCGTCCTCGGTGCGTTCCTAGGAACCTAGAGCACCTACCCACTCTTCCCCCCGTGCACCGTAGCGCTCTGTCCATCTTCACCGAACTCCGACCGCCGCGCAAGTTGCTGCCACCGTCGACTTAGGCCACTGGAGCTGCTACTGCATGCACCACCCGACGCGGACGAGCCTCCTCATCGCGTTGACGCACTTCGCCGTCCATATGCTCACCGGAAAGCGAAACCCGAGCATCGCCGTCGTCTCTGGACGTCGCCGGCGGCTTAACTCCGGTCGTGCCGACGTGGCATCGTAATTAATGGCTAATGACGCCACTAAATAACCCCCCTAGCTCACTGATGGATGGACCCCACTCTTTATTAACCCTGGCTTTATTTTCCTGCTTAGATTAGTTTATAACCCAGCGGGACCGACGCGTCATCATTGACTTTGCTGACGTGGGCGTTGACCGGACCCACCTACCAGTGACACTAACCAGCCCTGTGTCACTGACGTGTGGACCCTACACATCAGATTTGACCCCAGTCAGCGCTGTTGACTTGCTGATGCAAGCATGGCGCAGTGGTGACGCAATTAATCTTTCTGGTTTAAATTTTAAATCAGGAAATTCCAGAAAATGATTTAAACTTCAAAAAATCTTAGAAATTCAACCGTAGCTCAGATTGAAATAATTTATATATGAAAAATTATCAAAAAAATTCAATCTATCCATCTGTACTACTTTCATGCATGACAAACCAACTTATACCTGCTGTATAGGTGAAAACATATGAATGGCATCTATAAAGGGCTTATTTTGGAGATGCATTTGAATCTTTGGTTCAAATGGACTTCAACCAAATAAATGCTAGTTGCATTAGCACAAACAGCATCACATCTACATGCCATGATCATGCATCATATTGTTGCATAGGCTTGTGTTTGATTGTCGACACCGTTCCTTCCTGATAGGTTCTGCTCTGGAGAATGTTCCAGAGTACCTGTTTGAGGAGCAATGCCACCCTTGTTGATCTACCAAGCAAGCAAACCCCCTTGTTCATTCCGATACAATCCTACTCTCTCGCTCCTGCTCTCAGTTATTGCATTAGGACAACAACGATTCAATTGCTACTTTGTGCTGCGGTAGTTGAACCCATTCCTTTGCATGACCTATCATTGCCACAGTAAATAGTTGAAACCCACTAGCATGTGTAGGAGTATATTGAAGCCATTGTTGTGTTCCTACCATGCCATGCCTACTGTTGCTTAGAGTGTGTCAGGTCTGATTCATTGGGAATGAATTGGAGCAAAGTTCTATGTTCTTATGCTGAGAGTGAAGTGTGTGAACACGATTTGGTAAAGGTAGCGGTGAGAGGCCATGTAGGAGTACATGGTGGGTTGTCTCACTAGAACCGTCCTTAAGCACTGAGTTCTATGTATGTTGTCCAATGACTCGATAGTACCACACATTGGGATCCTTAATTGACTCTCTCGACTTATTGACCGACTTGATCTTTGTCCAGGAGTCACAACTAGTTTCTGGTGTTTGTAGGTAGTGCTATTTTTCTACCGAGTGGCACCCGGTAGGGTGGGCTTGGGTTAGACTAGGCACAGGTTGTCGGATTTTGGGTTCCGGCAGACCCTTGAGGTTCGAACACTGGGGTGCGCGCGGAGGTTTCGCCTTCTACCTACCTGTTCCTCGCCGAATCGCTAGGATCTAACTACCAGAAGAACAACACAAGAGACGCAGGGTTTATACTGGTTCAGGCCACCATTGTGGTGTAATACCCTACTCCAGTGTGTGGCGTGGTGGATTGCCTCTTGGGCTGATGATGAACAATACAAGGAAGAACAACCTCGGGAGGGTCTGTTCTTGCGATGGTGTTGTCCCTTTGGAGGGGTTGATTCCAGCTACCTATCTTATCTTCAGCTTCCTCTCCGGCCCCCTCTACCCTGTGGGTGGCTAGTCCTATTTATAGGCGAAGGCCCTGGGCCTCTTCCCAAATATTGAGCGGGAAGGGCGCCAACAATTGGCCAATTTGAAGGGGAACATCTAGTACACTTATCCTGTCTAAAGTTGGTCCTCGCCTGCCAAAGGCTCCGGTGGTGACGCCGACTTGGGCTCCACGGCGACCTCCATCCTGCCGTTGGACTGGTCTTGGTCGCGTTGCACCGAAATGGATGCCTTTGCTTGATGCTCTCGCCTGCGCTTGCTCCCCTTGCACCAAAGAGGAAAGAAGGACACTGCGCGGGCTGGCGCCCGGCTGGCGCCCTTGGTCGGCATGGCTTGTGTCATGGGCACCTCGCGAGGTACCCCGCCTTGAACTCTCCGCCTCCTCGTGAGCCAGCTTGACGAGGTCGTGCCTGAGGAAGCTCCTTGTCATCCGCCCCGCGAGGCTTGGCCGCTCGCGAGAGTCTTGAGCTTGTGCTGATGAAGATGGGCCATGCTGGGCCCCCTTTGAGCCACGCCGCAAGCCAGAGGCAGGCAAGTCTGGGGACCCCCGTTCCCAGAACGCCGACAGTAGCCCCCGGGCCCAAGGCGCGCCCGGACTTGGCCGAGCAGAGTGGCGAAAGGGAAAGTGCGAAGCGTCGCGAGCCCTAACAGCCTGCGGCCTTGGGCGTCGCGTGGCGGTTGATTGGACATGGGCGTCTCCGCAACCGCGCGAGTTGATAAGGAGCAGCATCTGCCCTCTGCCTCCTTTGCTCTCTCTCGTTGCTGCTCAGAACCCCTTTCTTGCGCCTCTCCTTCCTTCCTTCGAAATCTCCAGATCTACTCCACCCGCGCGCCCTAGCCAGACATGGCGCCTCGCCAAGCCCCGGCCGGAGCTTGGTACTCGTCCGCCCTGGACTTGCCGAACGTGTCGGAAGCGAGCCTTGCCCGGGTGCGCCAGTTGGCAGCGGCGTTGGGTGTCGACGGGGCGAAGGTGTTCAAGGCCGGCTCTGCCCTCCCTGAGGGCCAAGGAAGCACCTTCTATCCGCTCTTCGTGAGCGCCATTGTCGTCGGTCTGGTGCCTCCCTTCTCTGAGTTCTTCTTTTCCGTCCTCTGCCATTACAACCTTCAAGCTCTGCATCTCCACCCCAACTCTGTCCTCCTTCTGGCAATCTTCGCCTACTATTGCGAGGCTCACGTGGGGGTGAAGCCCTCAGTGGCCCTGCTGCGCCACTACTTCTACCTCCGTCCCTCTCACGGTTCCGTCTTTGCGTGTGCGAGCTTCGTCGCGTACGGCAGCTCCATCGCCATTTCGAATCCCGGGAAAAGGATTGAGGGCTTCACGAGCAAGTGGGTCTTGGTTGATGCTGGGTGCGTCCACCCCCGGCTGGCCTTGCCCACGGGGCTCCCCTCGAGCTCCGACGACTGGTCTCGAGTGGAGCTTGCGGATCCCCGCGCAAGGCTGGTGTTGGAGAAGATGGATGCGGATCTGAGGCCGGCCAGCATGGCGGCGGCGAAGCTGACTGGCGCCTCGCTGCTGAGGGAGTTCCTGGAGCATCAGCTGGCTCCGCTTCGTCAGTACTCGCTTCCGATGTGGAGGCCCCACCCGAGCCCCGCGGTCCTGGCCGATGAGGATCTGGCCGCGGTCCTCCAGTCTTTGGTCGGGGGAGACATGGCAAGGTTGGAGGGCGTTCCGACGCCCCTGTTCCTTCGTGAGGACTGGGAGCAGGTTGTGGGGTCCATGCTCGTCCTCAACGGGACGGGCCTGTACCTGCGGAGGCTCCTGAGGACCTGGTGCACGTATCCTCCGGCGACTCCAGCAAAGAGAGGAAGGAAGGGGAGCGGGAAAAGGTGGCTAACTCCGAGGCAGAGTCAAGGGCTCCACCTCCTCAGTGCAAGTCCCGTGCTCTCCGCCTCTCTCTGAGTGACAACGACGAGGGTGATGTCGAGCAGGGTGGCGGGAGCCTGCCCCCGGTCCCAAAGAAGGACCGGACTGGGCTGATCCCCTGCGGGTCCGCCCCAGCCCCGAGGCGATCCGCAGGCGCCCCAGCTGCACCCACACTCCTTGAGGCTGATCCTTGCAACCGGCTCTCGGGCTTCAAGTACGGCCGGAGGCTGCTCGAGTCTGCGGGCGATGACTTGTAAGTGCTTTATCCCTGTCTTGTTTCTTGTTTCGTTGCTAAGGCTTGACACCCGTATCTCCCGGCTAGGTTGGCGCCGACGGCAAAGAAGCCGAAGGGGGCTCCTAAGACTCCATCTGCGGCAGCGCCTCTGCTCGTGAAAGAAGATGATCGTGACGCGCGGGCCTCTCCTGCCCAGGCGTCCCTGCTAGGCCCTGTTGAGCCGGCTGGGGCGAGCTCGGCTCCTATGGCCCTGGCGACCCCTGAGGCGCCCCCATTTGACGCCGTCGCCACAGCCGCTGGGGCGCAGTAGGCTCCCCTCAGGACACCGTGGTCACACTGCCGCCTTCTCCTCCTACTCCGCCGACCGCTGCTTCCCCATCTCCTCCTGCTGTCCTGGATCGTGCTGCTGCCGAACTGGACCGTCTGCGGAGGGATCTTCTGAGCGCCGACCCTCGTTTGGTGGTCGGGCGCTTGGAGCTAGCCTCTGCCTGGATTCGCTTCGATGCTTCAATTCGGGCGGCGCTGGTCCAGGCCTCGACGGCCTGCGACAAGGAGAAGCAGGCCGTCCTTGGGACGAAGGTTGCCCGCGACACTGCCTTGGGGGAGGAGGCTAATGCCCGAGGTCGTTGCGAGGTGCTGGAGGGCGAGATGAAGGGCCTGCAGGACCGACTCGCCGAGGAGACTCGCCTTCGCCTAGAGCAGGAGGACGACATGAAGGCTCGCGAGGCGGCCGTCAAGGACTGGGACGCCAAGCTCAAGAAGCTCCATGACCGCCTAGGCGCGCTAGAGCAAGAGCTGGAGGCGAGGAAGGTTGAGTTGGATGGCAAGGCATGGGTTCTTGCCGAGGATCATGTGGCCTTTGCGGATATGGAGGAGAAGGCCCGAGCTTCACTGAAGACGCTTTATGAGAGCGGCCTGGAGAGCCCACTAGCCGGCGAGGAGGACGGCCCCGCCAAGCTGCTTCCTTTCCTGGTTTGCGCCCTTGATGATGTCGCCCTTGGCCTCGGCCCTACGGCTGAGGCCGAGGCACGCGTCTTGTCTTCTGCGGCGCTGACGCGGGTGTTCACCCACATCTATCTTCGGGACCCCAACGTCGACCTCGACAGCCTGCTGGAGCCGGCGAGTGGCGAGCATGCCGCTGCCGCTGTTGAGGCTGTGAAGGGTCGTGCGGAGGCTCTGCTGGGGAAGTTCCGGGCCTTCAGCACCAGGCCGAAGCGGAGCGCTGCTAGCCCGGCAGCTCCACAAGGCGAACCCGCTCCGCGCAACTCCACGGCCGGCAAGTGACTCTGTTGTGGCTCCCGCCCTGCTTTTAGTTTCTGCACATGTATCAGGCCTCGGGGAGGCGTTAAGACTTGCATTTGGTGCTGTGATAATAGTATGGACTGTAATATTTGCTTTTGAATTCCTTGAAATTTGTGATATTTCCTTCCTACTTGCTTGTGTCCTACGCCGGGCAGAGCCCGGCCCCGCGCATACCTCAGCCACCGTTAGCCCCGACCGGAAACCAGGACGGGACCAAGGAGTGAGGGGCTACGTGACAAGTTAGGCTCCTGAGTCGCGATGCTCAGGAGTCCCCCTTGGCGCCCGAACAGCAATTAGGGAGGTGAGATGTGGGGTGGATCTATCGTTCTATGTCTGCAGAGCCCGGCCCCACTCATACCTCAACCGCCGTTAGCCCCGACTGGAAACTAGGACGGGACCAAGGAGTGAGGGGCTACGTGACCAGTTAGGCTCCTGAGTCGCGATGCTCAGGAGTCCCCCTTGACGCTCAAACGGCCTTCATACCTTGGCTCCGCTCGGGGAGGGACGCGCGACGAACCAGGCCCGAGGGGGCCTGGCTAGGTGGCGTGCGCCTGGGCGTGACCCAGGCGTAGCCCCCGTGCCCAGCCCCCTCGCGCGGCACTCCCGAGGGGAGGCGTTGCGATGAGGCTGGACACTGATCCCTGGGCTCCCTGAGGTTGATGCGGCCCGGGGGGCACCCTTAGTTGTTTATCACTAGCGCGGAGCATAGCGCTTCCATATGCATATGGGCATAGCCGCTCCTCGGCAGTGTCGTCAGCCAGCGCGGAGCATGGTGCTTCCACTGGTGCGTGGGAGGGGGCTCCCCTCCGGGAGGAGCCCCCAGGGCGTGTACAGCCCTGCCCTAACACGTGGCCGGCACGGTAGGGCTTTGACGAGGTGTATCTGGGCACCTGTGAGCCAGCGCGGGACTCACGGGGCCCTACCTCAAGGCGGGTTGCGCCTGGCTCTGGGCCTTATCTTGGAGTGTGTTCCTGCAAATTTGGCTAGATGCCGATGCTCTAAGTCCTCGGGTCCCGTCTCTCGGGCTGGTCTCAGCCGTCGCTGGTATGCCGGGGCGTGATGCCGTGGGCAGACCAGAGGGTGAGGGCCAGAGAGCCGGTAGGAGCCCTGAGTCGTGATGCTCAGGCACCCCCCTTTAACGCGCAAGCCGGGTTAGATGTCGAAACTCTACGTCCTCGGGTCCCGGCT
>NC_041383.1:651464252-651492531 GCF_002162155.2 Triticum dicoccoides | reverse complement strand
CTCGGGCTGGTCTCAGCCGTTGCTGGTGTGCCAGGGCGCGATGCCGTGGGCAGACTAGAGGGTGAGGGCCGGAGAGCCGGTAGGAGCCCTGAGTTGCGATGCTCAGGCACCCCCTTTAACGCGTGAGCTGGGTTAGATGTCAAAACTCTACGTCCTCGGGTCCCGGCTCTCGGGCTGGTCTCAGCCGTCGCTGGTGTGCCGGGGCGCGATGCCGTGGGCAGACCAGAGGGTGAGGGCCGGAGAGCCGGTAGGAGCCCTGAGTTGCGATGCTCAGGCACCCCCCCTTTAACACGCAAGCTTGCGACATCCAGGAAGAAAGAAGGTACCATGGACCGGCACCAAATAACAAGCATGACGGGTCGAAATCACGGCCCTAAGATAAATGCAAGAGGGGTACATGCCACTAGGTCTGACCCGAGCGGCTTGGGGATAATGCAACCTGAGGGCCGCCCACAACAGAGTGAGCTAAGAACATGAAATAAAAGAGATACATGCCACAGGGACGGACCCACGCGGCCTGGGAATAATGCAGCCCTGGGGGCGCTCCCAGCTGGAAATGAAACTAGAAAGATGTCACCTGATGACGCTAAAGACGAAGGGGTGTTGATGCAGCAAACTCGGTGGGCTGCGGGAGCAGATCCTCACGATCCCCCAGGCCCTGGGGCCTCGGGAGGCTCCGGAGGCACTGGTGGCTCCTCGCGGACCGTCTCCATCTCCACCAGGGCTGCGGAACGCCTGACCTCTTGGGCCTCCAGGATGGCCCTCATGGCGCGCTGGTACGCAGCAGCCGCGTTCGGCGAGCCGTAAGGCATGCGAACGTAGCTGTGGGGCGGGCCCTCACAGCGTCCCACTCGCGAAGGCTAGAGGCGCTCCTGAGACGCGGTCTGGTTGAGCCCTGGTATGTCGATGCAGACGCGCAACCCACCATCCTCGCCTGGATGGGGGGCCACAGCGGGTAAGCGGCGACTGCCTCTCATGACCCTTGACTCATGTAGCTCCTGAATGGCCTTGCTGACGAACTCCTGAGGGTTTGGCCCTCCTTGCCTTGCTCCTTCTTGATGGAAACGTGCTTTGAAGCACGCCTCCACGTGGTGCCCAAGCGCCTCCCTCGTGATCTTGGCGAGGTTGACGGCCCTCCAAGGGAGAGCCCCCGAGCCCTGCCTGAGGAGGGCGCCGGGCGCGCTTTCCTATGCGATGGCAGGAGGTTCCCCCTGAGCAGGCGCGGGCCCAGAGGGACCTGCCTCCTGAGGGGCCGGGCCGGTCGATGTCCTCTTCTTCTTGGGGGCGGCCTCGGGAAGCCTCCTGTTTCCGCGATCCGGGTCTTCCAGTGATGCGGCCTGAAAAGCTCTCTCCAGGGAGCAAACTGCGTCTCTCTCTTCGCAGGGCACCGTGATGACCCTGCCACTTCCTGGCATCTTGAGGACGTTGTAGCCGTGGTGGGTTACGGCCATGAACTTGGCTAGTGCTGGGTATCCGAGGATGGCGTTGTACGGCAGGCAAATGTGGGCGACGTCGAAGTCGATGAGCTCGGTGCGGTAGTTGTCGCGTGCCCCGAAGGTGACAGGGAGGCGGACCTGCCCAATCGGGACCGTGGAGCCGTCGGTGACTCCGGAGAAAGGCTTGGTGGGCTGAAGCTGACTGTAGGGTACTTGGAGATTGTTGAATGTTTCCACGGACAGGACGTTGAGCCCTGCCCCGCCATTGATGAGGGTCTTGGTGACTAGCACGTTGCTGATGATTGGGGAACAAAGCATCGGGAGGACTCCGGCTGTGGCCGCATACTTGAGCTGATCCACTAAGCTGAACATGATGGCGCACGCCGACCACCTGAGAAGGCGCGTGGCCTCGAGCTTGGGGAGGACTGCATTCACTTCGCGGGCGAACTTCTTGAAGATGCGCTGAGAGGTTGGGGCTTGAGCTCCACCTAGGATGCTGGCGATCGCACGTGGTTCCTGGAAGCCCCCAGCCCCTTCGTCCTGATGACGGTCCTCATTTCTCCTTGGCTGCGGCGGTAGTGGAGGGAGGCCTGCGTTACCTTGCGGGCGATCCTCGCGAGGCTGATCCCTCCAGCCTCCCTCGCGAGGCGGGTCCTGCCAGCGATCCTTGCGAGGTTGGTCGCGCCACTCTTGACGTGGGCCGCGATCTTCCCAGCGTCCTGCGTTCCTTCCTCCTCCTCGTCCGTAGCCCCGATCGTTGCGGTCGGGACGCCGGCCAGTCCGTCCTTCACGCACAGCCCTGAGCTCTTGGCATTCATTGGTGTTGTGGGTGTGGAGGTCGTGGTACACGCAGTACCGACTGCCCTTGGAGGATTTGGGGTGATCTCTGCCCCGCTTGGTGTCTAGTTCTGCCGCGAGCACGGCAGCCCCCTTGCGCTTCACGTCCTTGGCCTTGGGTTTCTTCTCTTCAGGGTCTGCGGCAGGCAATTCGAGGAGGGAGAGACGCCCTTCCTCAGCCCTGGCGCACTTGGTCGCCAGGTTGAACAACTCCAAGGAAGTGCACAGATCTTCATGCATTGCAAGCTCCTCCTTCATTTTGACGTCACGCACGCCGTCAGAGAAGGCTGAGATGATGGCCTCCTCGGTCACCTTGGGAATCTTGAGGCGCGCGTTGTTGAAGCGCTGGATGTACTTCTGCAGGGTTTCCCCTGGTTGTTGCTTGAAGCAGCGCATGTCGCTCGCGGCGGGTGGCCGGTCGCGAGTACCCTGGAAGTTGGCGATGAAGTGGGTGCGCATCTCGTCCCAGCAGGAGATCGTGCCTGGGGCCAGGTTCAGAAGCCAGGTGCGGGCCCCGTCCTTGAGATCCATGGGAAACTAGTTCGCCATGACCTTCTCGTCTCTGCTGGCAGCCTTGATGCCCAGCTCGTAGAGCTAGAGGAACTCTGCAGGGTCTGCCGTGCCGTCGTAGCGAGGAGGCAGGTCTGGCTTGAACTTGCCGGGCCACGCGTCGGTGCGTAGCTCGGTGGTGAAGGCGCGGCAGCCCGCTGTGGCCACAGGAGGCCTTGGAGGACGAAGGGCTCGGTCCTGCGGGTCCCCGTGCGCCGCAGCTGGGTGCAGCGTGGGGTCTTGACGTGCTGGAGCAGGAGCGTGGTCGGGACGAGCCAGAGCAGGGGGCGCTCAGGCAGCTTCTCGAGGGCGAGGGACCTCTTGGCAGCTCTGCTCCTGCCGTGCTGGTTCCTGACGGGGCGGGTTCCGCCCAGGGGCCGCGCACCTTGGAGCCAGGGCGCCTTCTTGAGGGGGAGCCGGCTGGGGCGCCCCAGGAGCTTAATTGCCCGCGCATGGCGGGGTGCGGTGCAGCGAGAAAGATGGCGCGGGGGAGCCCCCAGCGGCGCGGACGAGTTCGGCGACTCGGTCGAGCCACTCTTCATAGACGTCGTCGACTAGGCGGTAGCGCAGGAGCTCGTTTGCCGCGATGAGCGCAGCTCGGGCCTCCATGGGCGCGCGGGATGAAGAACCAGCGGGGGTGAGCGAAGGCGTAGCGGTGCGGCCGTCTCGCCTCATGGACGGGTGCTGGGACGATGCTTGCTGCTCTTTCCCCGTCGGGCCGGTGGCGGCGTTGATGGCAGGCGACGGGGAACGACGAGGGCGCCCGCCGACGGGAGCCGTCTGGGCGACGCGGGAAGCGAGGGCGGCTCGGCGCTCGGCGCGAACCCGGCGTGTGTCAGACATGGCCATGACGGTCGGGGAAGAACAGGGCGACGGAAGACGAATTCCAAAGCACCCCTACCTGGCGCGCCAAATGTCGGATTTCGGGTTCCGGCAGACCCTTGAGGTTCGAACACTGGGGTGCGCGCGGAGGTTTCGCCTTCTACCTACCTGTTCCTCGCCGAATCGCTAGGATCTAACTACCATAAGAACAACACAAGAGACGCAGGGTTTATACTGGTTCAGGCCACCATTGTGGTGTAATACCCTACTCCAGTGTGTGGCGTGGTGGATTGCCTCTTGGGCTGATGATGAACAATACAATGAAGAACAGCCTCGCGAGGGTCTGGTCTTGCGGTGGTGTTGTCCCTTTGGAGGGGTTGATTCCAGTTACCTATCTTATCTTCAGCTTCCTCTCCGGCCCCCTCTACCCTGTGGGTGGCTAGTCCTATTTATAGGCGAAGGCCCTGGGCCTCTTCCCAAATATTGAGCGGGAAGGGCGCCAACAATTGGCCAATTTGAAGGGGAACATCTAGTACACTTATCCTGACTAAAGTTGGTCCTCGCCTGCCAAAGGCTCTGGTGGTGACGCCGACTTGGGCTCCACGGTGACCTCCATCCTGCCGTTGGACTGGTCTTGGTCTCGTTGCACCGAAATGGATGCCTTTACTTGATGCTCTCGCATGCGCTTGCTTCCCTTGCACCAAAGAGGAAATAAGGACATTGCGCGGGATGGCGCCCTTGGTCATCATGGCTTGCGTCATGGGCACCTCGCGAGGTACCCCGCCTTGAACTCTTCGCCTCCTCGTAAGCCACCCTAACGAGGCCGTGCTTGAGGAAGCTCCTTGTCGTCTGCCCCGCGAGGCTTGGACCCTCGCGAGGGTCTTGAGCTTGTGCTGATGAAGATGGGCCGTGCTGGGGCCCCTTTGAGCCACGCCACAGGCAAGCAAGTCTGGGGACCCCCGTTCCCAGAACGCCGACATAGGTGGCACGGTGTACCAAGTGGCAGCCGGATGGTTGGCTTGGGAACCCTGCTCACATCGTTTTGGGCCGTGAGCGACACCCCAGCCGAATCTCCTTGCGGATGGAACACGAATAGGTGATAAACCTGGACTAGAGTTTTGTGTGGTTAGTCAGGTCGTGGCCGACACCCTCGCCAGGCTTCCGCTTGAAGGTTGCCGAGATACATGACGTGTACATGGCGGTAAGTGGCGAGAGTGTGTGTGAAGAAGTACACCCCTGCAAGGTTAACATGATCTATTCGAATAGCTGGGTCCGCGGTTATGGACTTCTTGGATGCTTACATGGTACATTGACAACTTGAAGTGGATACTCTAAAATGCTCAAGACAAGTGTGGGTGCTATGGATGGCCTTCTCGTAGGGAGACAGGGATGAATCCATAGTAGTGTATAGTGTGGTGATTAGTGGACTCATGTGCGCCATATCACCTCAAAGAGTTTCTCGTAGTCGTAGAACAGGATAGCCACTGAATCAAAGCTAGCTTGCTGCAACTGAACCCCACATTACCTTCTTGATACAAATGCATGTATGATAGGATCTGATGTAAGTCTTGCTGAGTACCTTTGTACTCATGTTACTTTATTTATGTTTTTGCAGCGGAGACTTCGTTTTACTAGTTACGTGGACTTCGACAAGTAGCTTGTACCTCAGCTAGGATCTTGATCAGATGTTGTAGATAGTCAGGCTCTTCAGCCTTTTTCATTTGTAGATGTCTGTACTCAGACATGTAATGCTTCCGCTTGTTGCTTGTCTGCTCTGAATGTTGGGTCATGTGACCTTTGTTTGTAATAAATGCTATGATGGCTCTTTGAGCCTTATCTATATGAGTTGTTGAGTTATGCTGTGATGCCATGTTGTACAACACATACTTGCATGTTATGACGTGTAATGTGTATTGCTATGTGTGGGATCTGACTATCTAGTTGTTTATCCTTAGTAGCCTCTCTTACCGGGAAATGTCTCCTAGTGCTTCCACTGAGCCCTGGTAGCTTGCTACTGCTCCGGAACACTTAGGCTGGCCGGCATGTGTCCTTCTTCGTTCCTGTGTCTGTCCCTTCGGGGAAATGTAATGCGGTGCCTACCGGAGTCCTGTTAGCCTGCTATAGCCCGGTTTACCGGTGTCCTGCTAGCCCAGTTGCTACAGCCCGGATTCACTCGTTGATGACCGACACGTTCATTGCTGGGTCATGTATGCATGTCCCTGTAAGTTAGTGCCACTTTGGTTTCACGACTAGCCATGTCAGCCCGGGTTCTTTGTCATATGGATGCTAGCGACACTATCATATACGTGTGCCAAAAGGCACAAACGGTCCCGGGCATGGTAAGGCGACACCCGTGGGAATACCGTGCGTGAGGCCGCAAAGTGATATGAGGTGTTACATGCTAGATCGGTGTGGCATAGAATCAGGGTCCTGACAGCTTTGGTATCAGAGCCTGACTACCTATAGGATTACCAAGCCAAACTGGTCGAAGTTGAGTCTAGAAATTCTTTAGTTATGTAAGGGAATTGATTGTGGGAAGGAACGTAAGGCTGTTTTTACTCCTTTACCTCATGGCCTTCTGATCTGAGTCATCCTATCTTTCCTACGGGGTTAAGGAACTAGGCTTTCTCTTCTGTCTATTAGGATCACGTGTTACTACTCTGTAGTCCCATAGGATTGGTTGGTCAGAGTCATACCCCAGTTTTTGAGTACTTCCAGTGTAGCCTGTTTAGTACTATCCCAGAACCTTGAGTGATGATGTTGAGTATGTTACTACCCCATTTTAGCCGGATGTCTCATTTTGAGCATTTTACTGCCGTTATGCTACCGGAATTGCCCTAGGAGTTCGAGAGATACTAATTTCTTTGTCCTACATTCTACAATCTATAGTTGATGCTGATCCGTCCTTGGTTTCATTTCTCAGGATGTCATCAGTTAAGCAAACTTCTGTTGCTCGTAGCATAAACCACGGAGATGGTAGGGACGAGGATCCTCCCGACCAACCTTCGTTGGCAGAGTTCATGTTAGAGATGGAGAGAAACAAGCGTGAGCCTAACCGCTTGTTGGCACGTATTGAGGAGAACACTGCACATCAGTTCAAAGGGTCTGCAACCATTCATGACTTCATTCGCTTGCACCCACCCACCTTTCATCATTCTATCAAGCCACTCGATGCAGATGATTGGCTCCGTAACATCACTCATAAGCTGCGTTCCGCGAACGTAGCTGAAAATGACAAGGTCACCTATGCCACATACCACCTGGAAGGTCCTGCTAGCCTTTGGTGGCAGAACTATGAGGCTATGCTTCCAGCTGGCCAGATTCCTACCTGGAGGGATTTCATTGAGGCTTTTCGCGAGCATCACATTCCCCAGGCCCTCATCGACCGCAAGAAAGAAGAGTTCTGTAGTTTCACCCAGAGCAACATGGCTGTTGATGCTTACAGTAGAGAGTTTGAGAACCTCGCTCGCTATGCTATAGAAGAGGTGTCCACGGACGCCAAGAAGCAGGCTAGGTTCCGGAAGGGTCTCAACCCCAAGTTCCGTCGTGATCTCCACCTGCATCATTGTGATACATTCGAGGCCCTTGTGAACAAGGCCATTAATGCAGAGACAACTCAACTCACTTACGAGGAGTCTCGTAAGCACACCCGTGATTTGGGATCTTCCTCCGGTTCTAGTTCTCAGAAGCGCCGGATTTGGGTTCCAAACTCCGCTCTTCCTTCCGAATATTCACCGAGGCCATCCTATGTGGTGCCTCACCCATCTCAATCGTATGCTCCACCCAGGCCTACTGGTAGACCGCTTGTCAGTGCGGGTCCACGTCCAACTTCAGGGACTTGCTTCACATGCGGGAAGCCAGGACATTATGCGCGTGACTCCTCTCAGACTAGTTATGCTCCACCCCAGCCCGAGAAGACTGTTGCCTGTGTTAAGCCATCAAACAAGATGATCAGTGCCAAGCCAGCTCGCGCTAAACATGGACGTGTGCATCACGTCTCAGCTAAAGACGCTCATGATGATCCGGATGTCGTTCTTGGTACACTCCTTGTTAATTTTCATCCAGCATCGATTCTATTCGGTACTGGAGCATCTCATTCCTTCATTTCTGAAAGTTGTGCTAATTTGCACAACATGTCATTTTGTGATATGCCCTCTCCACTGGTCATTCAAACTCCTGGATCCAAATGGCAAACTTCTAGTGTAAGCCATGGTAACAAAATCCTTGTGGATAGACTTGTATTCCTTGCATCACTTATAGCCCTCAAGTCTACAGATATTAACATCATCTTGGGTATGGACAGGATGAAAGCTCATTATGCCAAGATTGATTGTTACACTAGATCTGTTCAGCTCACACACCCTTCTGGCAAGATAGTCACCGTCTCCACTAGAGTTGCAAGGCGTCAGTTCTATTCTCTTAATGCCAACCCTCTTCCAGACATTGAAGATATCCCGGTAGTACGTGACTTTCCGGATGTCTTTCCAGAGGAACTGCCAGGTGTTCCACCTGACAGAGATGTAGATTTCGTCATAGATCTTATCCCAGGAACCGCTCCAATCTCTAGGAGACCTTACAAAATGGCACCTTTAGAACTAGCCGAGCTTAAGAAACAACTTGATGAGTCCTTGCAAAAGGGTTTCATCCGTCCTAGTTCTTCTCCTTGGGCTTGCCCCATCCTCTTCATCAAGAAGAAGGATCGTACGAACCGGATGGTTGTAGATTATCGTCCTGTTAATATGGTCACAATAAAGAACAAATATCCGCTCCCCGGGATCAACGACCTGTATGATTAGCTCGCTGGATCCTCAGTCTTCTCTAAGATGGATTTGAGGTTAGGCTACCACCAAATCAAGATCATAAACAGGGACATCCCCAAGACGGCCTTTGTCACTCGCTATGGTCAGTACGAGTACACCATCATGTCCTTCGGTCTAACCAACGATCCAGCTACCTTCTCCCGCTTGATGAATTCGATCTTCATGGAGTACTTAGATAAGTTCGTCGTGGTTTACCTTGTTGATATCCTTATTTACTCAAAGAACTTGGAAGAGCATGTCGAACATCTTAGACTTGTGTTAGAAAAACTCAGAGAGCACCGCCTTTATGCCAAGTTCTCCAAGTGTGAATTTTGGTTGCTAGAAGTGACCTATCTAGGCCACGTAATCTCTGGTAAGGGCATTGCTGTCAATCCCGAGAGAGTTTAGGCCATTCTCGATTGGACTCCACCTGAAATAGTTAAACAAGTTAGGATTTTCCTTGGTCTAGCCAGCTATTGTCGTTGCTTTGTTGAAAACTTCTCCAAAGTAGCCAAACCCCTCACGGAACTTCTCAAGAAGGATAAAAAGTTTGAGTGGTCCCCACAGTGTGAGTACAGTTTTCAGGAACTGAAAAGACGACTGACTTCTGCTCCCATACTTGTGCCACTGGATTTCACGAAGGACTTTGTTATCTACTGCGACGCCTCACGATAGGGACTAGGTTGCATTCTTATGCAGGATCGTCATGTGATTGCCTATGCATCTCGACAGTTGCATCCACATGAGGAGAATTATCCTACACATGATCTAGAGCTTGCAGCCGTAGTCTATGCACTCAAGACCTGGCGACATTACCTTCTTGGTAAACTTTGCGAGATCTACACCGATCACCAGATTCTCAAGTATATCTTCACCCAACTAGATTTGAACCTTAGGCAAAGACGTTGGTTGGAGTTGATCTCAGATTATGATCAAGGGATTACTTACACTCCAGGAAAAGCCAATGTCATGGCTAATGCGCTAAGTCGTAAATCCAATTGCAACAATCTCATGTTGCAGCAGGGCCAGACACTTCTCCATGAGGAATTCTGTAAGCTTAACCTTCACATGGCTCCTCACGGATTCCTTTCTACCTTGGTGGCGAAACCTGATCTTGAGGATCGGATTGTCTTTGCTCAAAAGCAAGACACAGGAATTTCTCGGATCAAGAGAAACATTAAGAAGGGAGTTGTTGGATGTTTCTCTATGGATGATCGAGGTGTTGTTTTCTTTGAGAATCGCTTGGTGGTTCCCAAGAATCAACATCTGCGACAGTTGATTCTGAAGGAGGCGCATGAATCCCCTCTCACGATTCATCCCAGTAGTACTAAGATGTATCAGGACCTACGCCAGAGGTTCTGGTGGACTAGGATGAAGAGAGAGATGCTCAGTTCATTGCTAATGTGACATTTGTTGTCGCATTAAGGCAGAGCATCAAAGGCCTGCTGGCACCCTTCAGCCTTTAGCTATTCCTGAGTGGAAATGGGATAAAGTTGGTATGGATTTCATCACCGGCTTTCCCAGGACCAAGAGAGGGAATAATGTTATCTTCGTAGTCATTGATCGTCTCTCCAAAGTGGCGCACTTCCTACCTGTTCGAGAGAGTATCACCACTAGTCAGCTCGCTGACTTATATATTTCTCGAATAGTATCACTTCATGGTGTTCCACTATAGATCAATTCAGACCGTGACAGTCTTTTCACTTCTCATTTCTGGGAGAGTTTCCAAACTGCCATGGGAACCCATCTTTCCTTCAGTACCGCTTTCCACCCTCAGTCGAGTGGTCAGGTGGAATGGGTCAATCAAATTCTTGAAGACATGCTTAGAGCTTGTGTTATCTCTTTCGGTATGGATTGGGAGAAATGTCTTCCCTTTGCCGAGTTTGCTTATAACAATAGCTATCAATCCAGTCTCAAGAAAGCTCCTTTTGAGATTCTCTATGGACAAAGATGTCGAACACCTTCGAACTAGTCAGAAACCGGTGAAAGACAATTCTTTGGACCGGACATGATCCAGGAGGCAGAAGAGCAAGTTCGCATCATTCATGAAAACTTGAAAACAGCCCAGTCTCGTCAAAAGAGTCAGTATGATCGTCATCATAAGGATATGACTTATGAAATTAGCGACAAAGCTTACCATCGGGTTACTCCTTTGAAGGGTACCCATCATTTCGGTATCAAGGGCAAGTTGGCTCCTCGTTACATTGGTCCTTTTCGCATTCTCGCTAAACGAGGAGAGGTTGCCTACCAGTTGGAACTACCCCCACATCTTTCTCGAGTTCATGATGTCTTCCATGTCTCTCAACTCAGGTGTTGCTTCTCGGATCCTATCTGCGGAGTGGACCACGAAATGCTTGATCTCCAAGATAACCTCACATATCGAGAGTACCCTGTTCGCATTCTTGATCAAGCAGAGCGTGTCACTCGACATCATAACATCAGGTTTCTCAAGGTTCAGTGGTCTCATCATTCTGAGAGAGAAGCTACTTGGGAGCAAGAAGATCGTCTTTGAATGGAGTACCCCGCTTTCTTTCCGTCGACCCCTGAATCTCGGGACGAGATTCTTTCAAGTGGGGGCGAGTTGTCACATCCCTAGTTCTGGTATGACCTAGACTAGCTAGTCATGTCTGCATCATGTTTCAATTACATTTAAATGGAAATGGGGATTTGTGAAACCCTCAGAATCATCTCTGGAAATGACCTAGATAAAAATTGCTCCAAAAGGTCCAAGAAAATGTTCATGTTGCTCTCTGAAAATATTGGACAGAGATAAAAATCAAACCAATATTTTTAGGAGCCCATAAGTATTTATTTTGGGCATTTGGAATTAATGCAGTAAATATTTGCTTTGGATATATATTGTTATATATATACAACATTGTCCAAAAATTATGCTAGTTAATGAGGAGCTCTGGAATAATACCACTAGCTCCTGCAAAAATTGGCATAAGGAAATAAAATGATTTAGTATTATTACTAAATCAAAACAAATGTCAGAAAAATAGAAAAGAAAAAGAAAGGGAGAAACTTACCTGGCGCTTACTTGCAACCCGTCTGGCCAGCACTGTGCGGCCTAGCTGAGCCAGCCCACCAGAGCCAGCCCACCAGGCGGCCTAGCCCACCACTGCCTCCTCCTCTGTTGTCTTCCTCCCCTGCCAAAAGGACGGCGCGTGCCGACGCGCGCACGCACCCGCCCCGGCCACCTCCTTCCTCCCAGCCTGCCTGGCTCCCACTCGACGCGCCAAGACGACGCCAGCGCGATGCCTAGACGCCTCGGACCTCTCTCACTCCCTCCTGCTCTTTCCCTCGCCGTTCCCCACCTCACCGAATGCGCCCGCCGTCGACGAGCACCACCGCGGCCATCGCCTCTCCCTCGTCCCCACGAGCAGTCCAGAAGCTCCGCCTCGTCGCCCTAGCCCTCTCCGCCGAGCCACGCGGCACAGGAAGCCCCCGAACAACCTCACTGAGCTCGTCTTCAACCTCCCGACGTCGGAGATCCGCCTCGCCGCCCCGCTCAGCTCCGGTCTCCCCCGAGCATGCTGACCATCCCGTCGTCTCCGCTGTGAGCCTCCGCACCAAACCTCCCTCTCCCCGATGCCGATTTCTTCCTCTAACTGCGGGCTCCGTCGAGCCCGAGATCTCATCGCCTCCGGCCACGAGGTCGCCGTGGCTAGATCTCACACATGTCGCGTCCGAGCATGCTGTCATCCTCGGCGCATTCCCAGGAACCCAGAGCACCTACCCACTCTTCCTCCTGTGCACCGTAGCACTCTGTCCATCTTCACTGAACTCCGGCCGCCGCGCAAGTTGCTGCCACCGTTGACTTAGGCCACCGGAGCTGCTGCTGCGTGCACCACCCGACGCGGATGAGCCTCCTCGTCGCGTGGACGCACTTTGCCGTCCATATGTTCGCCGGAAAGCGAAACCCGAGCATCGCCGTCGTCTCTGGACGTCGCCGGCGGCTTAACTCTGGCCGTGCCGACGTGGCACCGTCATTAGTGGCTAATGACGCCACTAACTAACCCCCCTAGCTCACTGACGGATGTACCCCACTCTTTATTAACCCTGGCTTTATTTTCCTGCTTAGATTAGTTTATAACCGAGCAGGACCGACACGTCAGCATTGACTTTGCTGACGTGGGCGTTGACCGGACCCACCTGCCAGTGACACTAACCAGCCCTGTGTCACTGACGTGTGGACCCCACATGTTAGATTTGACCCCACTCCGCACTGTTGACTTGCTGATGCAAGCATGACACAGTGCTGACGCAATTAATCTTTCTGGTTTAAATTTTAAATCAGGAAATTCAAGAAAATGATTTAAACTTCAAAAAATCTTAGAAATTCAACCGTAGCTCAGATTGAAATAATTTATATATGAAAAATTATCAGAAAAATCAATCTATCCATCTGTACTAGTTTCATTCATGACAAACCAACTTATACCTGCTGTATAGGTGAAAACATGTGAATGGCATCTATAAAGGGCTTATTTTGGAGATGCATTTGAATCTTTGGTTCAAATGGACTTCAACCAAATAAATGCTAGTTGCATTAGCACAAACAGCATCACATCTACATGCCATGATCATGCATCATATTGTTGCATATGCTTGTGTTTGATTGTCGAAACCGTTCCTTCCCGATAGGTTCTGCTCCGGAGAGTGTTCCAGAGTACCTGTCTGAGGAGCAGTGCCACCCTTGTTGATCTACCAGGAAAGCAAACCCCTTGTTCATTCCGATACAATCCTACTCTCTCACTCCTGCTCTCAGTTATTGCATTAGGACAACAACGATTCAATTGCTACTTTGTGCTGCGGTAGTTGAACCCATTCCTTTGCATGACCTGTCATTGCCACAGTAAATAGTTAAAACCCACTAGCATGTGTAGGAGTTGATTGAAGCCATTGTTGTGTTCCTACCATGCCATGCCCGTTGTTGCTTAGAGTGTGTCAGGTATGATTCATTGGGAATGAATTGGAGCAAAGTGCTATGTTCTTATGCTGAGCGTGAAGTGTGTGAAGACGATGTGGTAAAGGTAGCGGTGAGAGGCCATGTAGGAGTACATGGTGGGTTGTCTCACTGTAACCATCCTCAAGCACTGAGTTCTATGTATGTTGTCCAATGACTCGATACTACCACACATTGGGATCCTTAATTGACTCTCTCGACTTATTAACCGACTTGATCTTTGTCCAGGAGTCGCAACTAGTTTCTGGTGTTTGTAGGTAGTGCTATTTTTCTACCGAGTGGCACCCGGCAGGGTGGGCTTGGGTCAGACTAGGCACAGGTGGCACGGTGTACCAAGTGGCACCCGGATGGTGAGCTTGGGAACCCTGCTCACATCGTTTGGGGCCGTGAGCGACACCCCGGCCGGATCTCCTTGCGGATGGAACCCGAATAGGCGATAAACCTGGACTAGAGTCTTGTGTGGTTAGTCAGGTCGTGGCCGACACCCTCGCCAGGCTCCTGTTTGAAGGTTGCCGAGATACATGACGTGTACATGGCGGTAAGTGGCGAGAGCGTGTCTGAAGAAGTACACCCCTGCAGGGTTAACATGATCTATTCGAATAGCCAGGTCCGCGGTTATGGACTTCTTGGATGCTTACATGGTACATTGACAACTTGAAGTGGATACTCTAAAATGCTCAAGACAAGTGTGAGTGCTATGGATGGCCTTCTCGTAGGGAGACGGGGATGAATCCATAGTAGTGTATTGTGTGGTGATTAGTGGACTCATGTGCGCCATATCACCTCAAAGAGTTTCTCGTAGTCGTAGAATAGGATAGCCACTGAGTCAAAGCTGGCTTGCTGCAACTGAACCCCACATTACCTTCTTGATACAAATGCATGTATGATAGGATTTGATGTAAGTCTTGCTGAGTACCTTTATACTCATCTAGCTTTATTTACGTTTTTGCAGCGGAGACTTCGGTCTTACTAGTTACGTGGACTTCAACAAGTAGCTTGTACCTCAGCTACGATCTTGATCGGATGTTGTAGATAGTCAGGCTCTTCAGCCTTTTTATTTGTAGATGTCTGTACTCAGACATGTAATGCTTCCGCTTGTTGCTTGTCTGCTCTAAATGTTGGGTCATGTGACCCCTTTTTGTAATAAATGCTATGATGGCTCTTTGAGCCTTATCTATATGAGTTGTTGAGTTATGTTGTGATGCCATGTTGTACAGCAAATACTTGCATGTTATGCGTACATGTAATGTGTATTGCTATGTGTGGGATCTAACTATCTAGTTGTTTATCCTTAGTAGCCTCTCTTACCGGGAAATGTCTCCTAGTGCTTCCACTGAGCCCTGGTAGCTTGCTGCTGCTCCGGAACACTTAGGCTAGCCGGCATGTGTCCTTCGTTCTTGTGTCTGTCCATTCGGGGAAATGTCACGCGGTGCCTACTGAAGTCCTGTTAGCCTGCTACAGCCCGGTTTACCGGAGTCCTGCTAGCCCAGTTGCTACATCCCGGATTCACTCGCTGATGACCGACACGCTCGTTGCTGGGTCATGTATGCCTGTCCCTGTAAGTTAGTGCCACTTTGGGTTCACGACTAGCCATGTCAGCCCGGGTTCTTTGTCATATGGATGCTAGCGACACTATCATATACGTGTGCCAAAAGGCGCAAACGGTCCCGGGCATGGTAAGGCAACACCCGTGGGAATACCGTGCGTGAGGCCGCAAAGTGATATGAGGTGTTACATGCTAGATCGGTGTGGCATAGAATCAGGGTCTTGACAGGGGATCTCCCCGGCCTCTACATCAGAGCGATGCATACGGCCATCTTATTAAACCAAATAAATAAGTTCCAACAAGGTCTTAAAGTCTCCAACTGGAAAAAGTGAAAAAGGGCTCACACAGAGCCAAAATGGGCTAGAAACACAAACTAGCCAAAAAAAGGACGCCACAATCGGCTGGCTAAAGAGAGATAGGAAAACTAATTGCCTATCCTATTACATGACCGCCATCCAAACCTGTTGAAGATATCCCGAGCTACCATCTCCCATCGGATAGAACTAGTAACCAAACGCTCCCTGGCCTCCATCTGAGTGAGTAGCGACCACGAACGGATCAACGCCGTGGCTCTGAAAATAACCTGCAAAAAATGAATGTGTGTTGTCCTGTTAAAAACCAAATCATTTCTGCAATTCCAGAGCACCCACACCAAGGCGCAGACTCCAACACGAATATGTCGCGCTAACTCGGGCTCTACCCCATTAAGCCACGTTCCAAATAACGTGTTGACTGAACTCGGTGGAGTAATATTGAAAGCAATATGGACCATCCTCCATAAAACTTTAGCTAGCGGGCAATCAAGAAAAAGGTGTTTGATCGTCTCATCCCGATCACAGAAACTACACCTAGTAGGTCCTGTCCAATTACGCTTTGTCAAGTTGTCCTTAGTTAAAATAACTTGTTTATGGAGAAACCACATAAACACTTTGATTTTCAAAGGGACTTTGACAGCCCAAACATGTTTGGAACTAGGAATCGAGCTTGAATTGATAACATCAACATACATTGATTTAACTGTAAATACTCCCGACCTAGTAAGCTTCCAGCGTAATTCATCGGGTTGTTGGGAAAGCTAAACGTCCATCAGTCTACTTACTAGATGTAACCATTCTTCCCAATGATTACCCACTAACGCCCTTCTGAACTGAATATTAAGGGGGACCAATTGTAATACCATTGCAAGAAAAACCTCACATCGTTGAACAATACGATACAAAGACGGGTATTGGATGGCTAAGGGTGCCTCTCCGAGCCAAGTATCCTCCCAGAATCGCGTGCTGGCACCGACACCAACAATAAACTTTGTCCTATTAAACAAGGTAAGCGTTACTTTCATAAGCCCTTTCCAAAAGGGTGAATCAGTCGGTCTTACCGTCACCTGAGACAAAGTTTTGGTTTGAAGATACTTGCCACGGAGGATTTGCTCCCAAGTGGCGTTAGTCCCACTAGATAACTTCCACAACCACTTGCTGAGAAGACATCTGTTCTTAACTTCAAGATTCTCAATCCCAAGACCCCCTTGGTCTTTCGGTCTACAGATGATATCCCATTTGGCTAAACAGTATTTTCTTTTTAGCTCATCACCCTGCCAAAAGAAACGCGATCGATAAAAGTCCAATCTTTTCCTAACTCCAACTAGGACTTCGAAGAAAGACAAAAGAAACATAGGCATACTCTTGAGAACCGAATTTATCAGAATTAATCAGCCTCCATATGACATGAGCTTGCCCTTCCAGCAACTCAGTTTCTTTTCAAATCGGTCCTCGATGCACTTCCACTCTCTGTTTGTCAGCTTACGATGGTGGATTGGTATTCCTAAGTAGGTGAAAGGCAAAGCCCCCAAATCACACCCAAACAATTGCCTGTAAGCCACTTGTTCATCATTGGCTCTACCAAAGCAGAACAACTCGCTTTTGACAAAATTAATCTTTAACCCAGTCAATTGTTCAAATAAGCATAACACCAGCTTCATATTTCTCACTTTTTCCAAGTCATGCTCCATAAAGATGATTGTATCATCGGCGTACTGGAGGATGGACACCCCTCCATCAACGAGATGGGGCACCAGGCCGGCTACTTGACCAGCCTCCTTAGCCCTACCTATCAAAATTGCCAACATATCAACTACAAAGTTGAACAAGATAGGGGACATCGGATCTCCTTGTCTCAGGCCCTTTTGTGTCTGGAAATAATGACCGATCTTGTCAATTACTTTAATTCCAACACTCCCTTTTTGCGTATATGATTCAACCCGGCGTCGCCAAACTTCACCAAAACCTTGCATACGCAACGCCTGTTGTAGGAATGGCCATTTTACTTTATCATACACTTTCTTGAAATCCACCTTAAAAATAACTCCATCCAATTTTTTCGAGTGGATTTCATGGAGCGTTTCATCCAGGACCACCACCCTTTCTAGGATGTTTCTATCCGGCATGAAAGCAGTTTGGGAATGCTGCACCACAGAATGCGCAATCTGTGTGAGCCGATTAGTCCCAACCTTGGTAAATTTTTTGAAACTAACATTGAGAAGGCAGATCGGCCTGAACTGCTCAATTCTCATAGCATCCGTTTTCTTAGGAAGCAGTGTTATTGTTCCAAAATTTAAGTGAAATAACTGAAGCTGTCCAGAGAAAAGATCGTGGAACATTGGAAGTAAATCCCCCTTAATAATGTGCCAACATCTTTTGTAAAACTCTGTCGGGAATCCATCAGGCCCGGGAGCCATATTGTTTTTCATCTGCACAATAGCATCAAACACCTCCTTTTCCGAGAAAGGGGCAACCAGAATATCATTTTCGTTAGCAGTTAGTTGAGGCACATCCTCAATCCTGGACTCATTGAGGGATACACAACTATCCTCCGGAGGTCCAAATAACTGCTTATAATACTCGGTGATGTAAATTTTCAGGTTGTCCTACCCGACAATCGTTCCTTCATCTTGCTCAAGCTGAAATATTCTCTTCTTTCTGTGCTTGCCATTAGCAATCAAGTGAAAGAATTGAGTGTTTGCGTCCCCCCTGGACCACTGTACGAACCTTAGCCCGCAACGCCACTTCAATTCTTCTTCATGGAGAAGTTCTTTCAACCTCATCTCCGCATCCAGCTTAATCTAGAACTCAGCAGGTTGCAAAATCGTAGATTCGGCTTTTATATCTAGGGACTGAATCAGAGAAAGGAGCATGTCCTTTTCAATCTTATAAATCCCACTAAGTTGTTTAGCCCATCCCCGTAGGAAACTTCTCAAATGCCTAATCTTATTCTGCCAACGCTTGACAGAAGTCGTACCTCCTGTATCTTTAGCCCATTCCCTGGCAATCATATCCAAGAAACCTTCTCGTTCAAACCATGCAAGTTCGAAAGAAAATGTGTTTTTGTTTCCCATGTGGTTTGGCTCACATGAATCCACGAATAAAGGTGTGTGATCCGAGATTCCACGCGAGAGAGCCTGAACCGTTATGAGAGGGAACTTACGTTCCCACTCGACGCTCGCGAGGACTCAATCCAACTTCTCATATGTCGGGTTTGGCAAAGCGTTGGCCCAAGTAAATTTTCTACCAGAAAGCTCTATCTCTCTCAGATCCAAGCTTTCAATAATAGTGTTAAACATAAATGACCATCTCCCATCAAAATTATCGTTATTCTTTTCCTCTCTCCTCCTAATGATGTTGAAGTCACCCCAACCAAAATTGGGAGCTGCTCAGATCCGCAAATTCGAACCAAGTCCGCCAAAATTCCGGTTTAAGCTTGGGTTGTGCGGCACCATAAACCACCACCAGAGCCCAGTTAAACCCATCAGCTTTGGACCTGACCCGAAATTTAACCGCGAAGTCACCCATCACTACACTTCGGACTTCCAGCGAATCGCATCTCACTCCAAGCAAGATCCCACCCGATCTTCCTCGCGGCGGAAGACAATGCCAATCAAAATCGACACCCCCCGATAAAGTGTTTAGAAACTGTGGCGCAAAATTATCCCTACCAGTTTGTAAGAGAGCAATGAAATCTAATCGATGCTCAAGAGTCGCCTCAGCAAGAAACCTTCTTTTAGCCAAGTCCTTCAGACCTCTGCTATTCCAAAAGCTCCCTTTCATATGTCATCATGAAATTTTTTGGCCGTCCGAATCCTAGCACTCCTACGAACCGCGGAAGCGGGATAAACCTTTCACTTCCACTTACGCTTGGGTTTACTATGGTCCTCCATCCGGTCCTCATAACCGGGCTCAGTGGGTCTAGTCACTGCATCCTCTAGATTAACATCCTCCTCCTCGGAATCAATAGTGGATGGTGCAAGATTCGCACAAAAATTATCGAGCACTCTTACCCCCAACGCATCAATCTCAGCATCATTCATAGGTCTTACTGTTGCTAGGTTTCGAATTGTTTCTAAAGCGCGTTCCGCTTCCGAATCAAGGAGATCATTAACTGAGTTGGAAATTTCACTATTAGTACTCCCTAGCAAAGCTCTTAGCACTACAAAAAAAAGACACATTTGTGACATTTTGGGCCGAACGAATTTTTTTCTGTCATACATATGACACTTCTATGACGATAATTGTGACAAAACCCGGTATCATCATAGATGTGGTGGGCTCCTACTTCTATGACAAAAAATCATGATAGAAAATGGGCTTTTCGTCCTGGGCGGGCCGGAGACGCAGCTGCATGGCATTCTTTGGGTCATCCATGACGGAAAAAACCGTGGTAGAGGCGAGGGCGAGGAAAATTTTGGGGAGTTCCCAGTTACGGTGGGAGGTCGGGGGCCGAGCAATGCATGTTTCTCTCATACACATACGCGTGTGTGTGCGAGGCGTTGGCTCTAACTGAACCCGAGCGAGGTGTTGGGCTCTAACTGAACCCGAGCGATTGCACTACAGGCTACACGTTACTGAACCCGAGCGATCGATCAATGGCTGTTAACTGAACCCGATCGAGCGATTCCTTCGCTACTGCTGCTAACTGAAGCTAATGGATGCTTCCTCTCTGGATGAACAGTGAGCGTGGGGAGGGGGGGTTGGATGAACAATGAGCGGTGGCGTTGCCTCTGGATGAACAGGACCCCGTGGTGTGGAGGGTTGGATGAACAGGACGACCCCGTGGAGGGCTGGATGAATAGTAGACGGTGGATGGGTGGATGAACAGTAGCCCATGGAGGGGTGGTTGAACAGGAGCCCGTGGAGAGGGCTGGTTGAACAGTAGCCGGTGGAGTAGCGCACGGTGGAGGCTGGATGAACAGGAGCCCGTGGATGAACAGTCGCAGGTGGAGGCTGGAGGAGGTCGACGGTGGATGAACAGTAGCCCGTGGAGGCTGGAGGAGGTCGACGCTGGAGATGAACAGTATCCCGTGGAGTCCCGTTTTGCGGTACGCCACACCCCTCCCGATGAACAGGACCCCCGTTTCGACCGTAGCACTCCAACACAAGTCCGTTTCGTCCGTTTTGCGGTATGCCACACCCCTCCCGATCAATAGGACCACCATTTCGACCGTAGGAGGTCCGTTTCCTCCGTTTTGTGGTATGCCACACCCCTCCCGATCAACAGGACCCCCGTTTCAACTGTAGGAGGTCCGTTTCCTCCGTTTTACGGTACGCCAGACCCCTCCCGATCAACAGAACCCCGTTCCGAACGTAGGAGGTCCGTTTCCTCCGTTCTGCGGTACGCCAGGCCTCGTTTCCATCGCATGTTCCATCCAAGCCCTCCCGATGAACACGACCATGCATACCGTTCCGACCCAGCCGGTTGGCTCCCCATGAACTCGACGATGACGATATTTCTCCGTTCCGACCCAGCCATGTACACGAGCCGTAGTCGTACGTATATATGTGCGAGTAGGCGTTCGAGACCCCGCCCATATGTACACATGCGTGGCCGTATTTTCTTTCTTGCACCCTGGCTGCTGTACGTATGTGTACATGCTACGTGCGCACCTCTACTACGACACGTGTGCGCCTCTACTATGACATGTGCGTGCCTCTACATCCACCAGTATGTACGTACACGTTCGCGACCAGAATGACAACACTACGTACGCTTCGACCAGGTGGGTCCCGACTGTCAGGCACTTCCTTGCGTGCGAAGATGTAGCTGGTGGGTCCCAGCATTCATGGGGGCGAATCGTTTTTTTTGGACGCACTTTCTTGCGTGCGAAGGTGTGGTTGGTGGGTCCCAGCAGTCAGGGGGGCAAATTGTTTTTTTTCGGACACACTTCCTTGCGTGCGAAGATGTAACTAGTGGGTCCCAGCTAGGGCTGGGCGTTCGGTTCCCCCGAACCGTTCGGGTCGGTTCTTCGGTATATTTAAGATTTCGGTTTTGTCAGAATACTGACCGATCGGTTAATAAAAGATTAGCTAACCGAAGATTTTGTGTACCGAAATTTCGGTTCGGTCGTCGGTTCCACCGAACAACACCGAGATGTAGTGGAATCCCTATGTTTTACCTGTAGTAGCAGCAGTCGCTACTTTATTCTGAATGTACAGTGTGTGTAGCTCATGCCTACTAGCTAGCTACTACTAAAGTCTAAAAGCTAGTCTCCTTGGCTACTCCATCTTATTATTCCGAGCGAAACTTTATTACTCTGTACAATTAGCGCTGGCGGCCGGCGGCTAACTAGATAAAGTACTCCATGCACAAAAAATTAAGCAGAGGTAGTACTTGTACTTCTCCTTTTTACACAAAATTTATAGCGGCAGCAGCGGTTCACTGGGTTATGTTCGTCTCTTCCCGATGCAGCTGTGGGGCTCACGCACTTGTCAAATAGGGGATAGAAAATAGAGTCCATGTTCATATGAGAGTAGTAACAGGCGCGCAGGTCGGACCTCTGTTTACTCGGTTTTCGGTCCGCTCGGGTACCCGAGGGATAAACCCGAATTCACCGAACTTAGTTCGGTTTTCAACTTATGCAAACCGAACTTACCACTGAAGTACTCGGTTTCGGTGTATTCGGCTTCGGTGCCGGTTAATTCGGTTCGGGACATTGGTTTTCGGGTTATATGCCCAGCCCTAGTCCCAGCAGTCAGGGGGGAGAATCATTTTTTTTTTGAACGCACTTCCTTGCGTGCGAAGATGTAGCTGGTGGGTCCCAGCAGTGAGGGGGAAATGTTTTTTTCGAGAAATACAGTGGCCCGTCCGGTGAGTCCCAGCTGTCAGGTGGAGGAATCATTATTTTTTGCGTAATAAGGAGGCACTTCCTTGTTGCGGCCGTGGACCTAGCTGTCAGCCTCTCCACGTACGGTCCACATCCGATGGAAGTCGTTCCTTGACCACGTTGACCACGCCGCATGGAGAGCACCACGGCGGTGGACGACGGCGAGGCCTAGGAAGGGGACGACGGGGAGCCGGGGAAGACACGGCAGTGGAAGCCCGCGCGGAGAGGAGTATGAGGGTTCACTGGTTTGGCTGTGGTGTGAGGCTCCCGTCGCCGCAGGGCCTGGCCAGCGGTGGGAATAGTAGGGGGCAGTGAGGCCTCCGTGGCAGCACAGCCGGCCACAGGAGGCAGGAGCTTGCGGCACGACCGGCGCTAGTTTGGGCGGCTGGAGCAAGAAGACCATAGATTGAAGAAGCACTACGGCCGTTGGATGGACATCGTACGATCACTACAGCTAGAATCGTTTATATTGACTAAGTTGACAAAGCCCTTGGTTTTTTGTGAGCAAAGACAAAGCCCTTGGTACACGTCAACTTAGTAGGCCCACAGCTCGGATTTGGCAGAGAACATATAGCCCATTTACGATTTGTAAGAATGTACAACCCATTTTTTAATTCTAATGGAATTTACTACAGCCCATTTACAATTTGTTAAAAGTACAACCCAACTTCTAGCTAGGACGACGATTAATTATTTCAAACAACCGCTCAAAATAGAATTCAAAAAAAAATCCCACATCTTGATGGGATCCGAAATATTTTTATCCGAAATTTCTACTCAGGTTAAATGTAATTTCAAAATAAAGTTGTATTACGTTAAAATCCAACGAAATATTGCACGTGCAACAAGTAATGAAATTAAAATTTTCAAATTCCAAAAATAATATATTTTTTAAACTAATTACGTGTTTGGTGCATAGTTACTGTCCATTTATTATAATTACATCCCATTTGTTATTTCTTAAAGTCCATTTTCTTGTTAAGCCTAATGCATACCACCTAGGAAAGTTTGTAGCCCAGCGGGGCGGAGAATAACAAGTTGACCCGGATATTGTGTACAACTGTCGGCCCAGTTGCATTGCTGATGTTGAAAAAAAAGGCCAGCGTAGTACAGTACAACCTAACATGGTTACTCAGCCCATATTCAGTGACGCCGGAAAGTCCCAAACAAGGCTTCTGTAAAACTTTTTGAAGTCACTGAGCTTAATTAATAACTTAAGAAAAAAGTTAGATTACAGTGGAACCTAATTAAAAGCTGTCACGAGCAAATAAATAATTCAACGGGTCCCACTTGTGCGTGTGCGCATGTGTGTGTGCCAGTGTGTGTGTGTGTGTGTGTGTGTGTGTGTGAGAGAGAGAGAGAGAGACCCATCGGTCGATGCTCGTAAATACATCTTTCAGCCATATGCATTGCTGATGCTCAGTAAAAACTTATATAGTTGACACAATCATATAGAACATCATAGCACACTGAACTTGCATATAAAAAATTCATGCAGACGGCACAATCAGGATGGAAGCAGTGGATCGCTACGGGAAGGGCTATGTTGAAACCAACGAAGTCGTACATAACGGTTCATCGTCTTTATCAATGACAGGGAAATATCTTGAATGTTGTGCAAAGAAAACAGAAAGACAACACAATAAGTTCTGCTAGCACATTAAGTTGACGTACAGCCCTGTCTAAAAAAACTTCAGGTACAAAATTAGAATAGGTCACAATCAAATGTACTGGCATATTAGTGCTTCACACCCATAGCTCGGATTTAACTAGTATCTGACAAGATTCAGTTGTTACCTCAAATTAGAGCACATCTAGGCAGCTAGCCCTACCTCTTCTCCTAAAGAAGCAGTGGCCTCCGCCGCACGATGGAGTAGGCCCTGTGCCATCCATCGTTCTGAGCAACACAGGGAAAGTCTGACGTTGACTCCTGCAATGGACGTTGTCGACAGACCCTGGCACCAGCGGCGGCGGCAGGACTTCGATTGATGGATTGACCACTTCTTCAACATGCACGAACACTCAATATAGGTACATCCCTAACATGGTCCGCGGCGGCCTTGGTGGCGAAGAATAGTACAACCCCGGTTCCTCCACCGGTATCTCAACACCAATCACCTTCGGTATGGTGGACGGCTTCTTCATCCATGCCATAACCGTCAGAGCCCAGCTATCTGGAGGAACAAACATACTTAGGAGCTCACTTCCAAGGTCGTTGATAAGCTCGTTCATGGACTCGCTGTTCCAAGCACGTCGAGGCATGCCGTGGAAGGTAAGCTTTGTTAAAAACTCAAGCTCAGAGGGCACCGAGCCCCATCCTGGGTGCCACTGATCAAAGCTCACCAGCGCGCCATCACAGAACAAACACCGGGAAGATTCGAACACACGACTACAGTCGAAAGTTATCTGGAACCTGACGAAGAAATCAGCCGGTGGCGGACAGACTTCGACGAGCAAGTCACTTATTTGGATGTCGTGCGCAATGCCAAGAGCTTTGACAAGGTCATCCGGCGAGACGGGTGGCCGGTCGCCGTTGATGGTTACCATCAGCACTTTGCCGGCAAACTGGTCGTCAAGCACCGACATGCCACTGTTGAGTGATAGCATGCAGCGACCGAAGGTAGGACGGACCTCAGGATCTCCGGCTCGGAGATCCGCGTTGACCGGTGACATGATAGTGCGCTTGAGTACAGGGAGTACATGAGGGGGATTTGGGGGAACTGGAGTACGAATCAAGATTCTAGAGGTGGGGGAGGGGCGGGAGACTGGGGATGAAAAGGTAGTATGAATTTCGAGCACGCGCCAATATGCTCTTGGCGCGCAAGCGCACGAAAACACCGGTGGCGCCCACATGTCGGCCTAAGAGTCCTTATTCTTTCTTTTTTGGAGAGCCCGGCCTTTTTTTCAGGATCTTTTGAGAGCCCGGCCTGAGAGTCATAATTGACCTGTTTGGCATTGCGTTACTACTCGGCCAATATTCAACGACACCTCACTGGCCCAAACAAGTGTACATCATCGAAAAGACACTGAGCTCAAATTATATAACTTGAAAAAAGGAGATATACTCTGAACACTGGAGAATGGTGATGCCCTCATTTAGCCCACCAGTAGTTCGAGACAATAAACAGTTTGAAACAACGATATATACAACATTCAAACACTGACTAGTGACTACTACTGACATAAACAACAAGACATGATAGTTCATAAGAAGTCTTGCTACACCACCAAAACACACCCATCTGCAATGCTCAGACTCTCGTGATCCAGACGAGAATGAAATTCTAAACAGAAGCAACTATTACATAGTAAGAGTGACATAGACGAGGATGACCAAATGACAAGGAATATGCATAACAAAAGAAAGAACTACCCATCCAGAACTAGCAGCAAAGACAACAAAGTCATTCGAAGAGATGATCCAACACCATCATAATTTGCAGCCCCGCTTCAGCGACCAGTGATCCGGAGACACCAGTACTCCATCCTTTCGATGCAATAGCCCAATTACCTATCAACCTGAAGGCTTGAACCACATCACTGCCTGTCATAATTGAGAAATCCAAGGATCAAAGTTAATCCAGATGCCTTTGTCATTCTCACCTTCTTTTGGCTGCAGGCTGTATCGTTGACAATCAGGGGAGTTTGCCCCCGAACTCCTACGGCTCGCCGTGTAGACACAGTTTTCGATAGCAAACAGAGCCTCTCTGCCATCAAGGTCCTTGCCAACGGTGATCTCCTGGTTAATCGGATAATTGAGTCCGAGAAACAGAGAGTGTGAACCAAGGCTGTTTACCCGCCTCCAACTAAAAAATCCCGATGGCCCCAACAAGCTGGTATCCAGCTCATAGACGTAATAGCCACTATCCGGATACTCACGTATTTCACGGTGCTTGTATACAGTGGGGTTTTTGCAATATAAATTTTCCGGCTCATGTGTCCAAATGATCATCAGTCTTTTGCCATCATCTGATCGAGCGAGGAACCAGTTGTGCTTCCCTGTTTTTGCCAAAGGTGGTGCGATTACAAAGGGCAGTAACTGTAGGGACACTGCATCATATGAAAAAGGACAGGCATTGTTAATGTAAGATCAGCATTGTTTAGAGTATGAGTAGGATAATGCAAGAAACAGCATTGATATGTCCCTATTGGAAGTGGGAGGAAAATACAGGGAAATGTATACTGGGTTCAAAAATATAGAAGTGCCATGCATGGTTATACTCATGTTATCTCGCAATCGATTATTCACAGGAAACTACCATGTACCATGTCATGCATGTTATGTAATCATGTTCTGTCCTCACAAACAAATTCTTCAAGGTAACTAACAGACCATGCATTGTTATATACTCGTGTTCTGTGGGCAAAAAATTTGTGAGGATATTATTCTAGCGATTGATTGCTGAAGGGCGAATATAGGTATGTACACATGGTAAGCATTGCAGGATTTCACTACTTCCAAATATAGAGTTCTCCATATGCACATTTACTTCCCTAATGTATGGTTAGATGAAACCAACAGTGTGGTGCATGTTTCTACATCATGAAAATGAGGAAAACTAACATGGCCATTGATACACACTCATATTTAGTAGTAGCATATAGATTACTGTAAAATAAGGATAATATCCATATACTCCTAACCGTTTGATTATTCACGATACAAATTGGCTGTACTGACATGGTCACAATCGCATGAATTAACTCATTCCAAATATAGCTGATTTACGGCGTCTCTAATACATTGCCATAGTTCTACTCAAATTCTGCTCAAACAGGGATATGCCAATCATCACAAAAATATCAAACAGTGTCATGGTGTCATCATTAACATGAGACGGAAACAACTTACAGGCGTCGTCCCAACAATACGTGATGCCATCTACTTTGTCGATCGCGTAGATGATGCCATTGTGTTCATGTCATCGCGTTGCGAGCATCCGGCGCTAACCAGCCCAGCACATTTTTGTTGTATACCATGCTGGAGATATATCTCCATGTCTACTCTTATATATACTCCATCCAATCCTAAATATTTGTCTTTTTCAGATTTCAAATGGACTACCACATAAGGATGTGTATGTAGACATATTTTAGAGTGTAGATTCACTCATTTTGCTCCGTATGTCTTTTCAGGAAGGGTTAGATTTGTCCTTGATTTATTTATGAGGTATCCAGATGGCACTGCACCACCAAGAAAAGAGCGTAACATCAAAATTATGGACTACTTTTTTGAGTATGTTGGTAAGGTCCGGTCATAGTCACTTGTTGAAATCTCTAAAAAGACAAATACTCCCTCCGTCCGGAAATACTTGTCATCAAAATGGACAAAAAGAAATGTATCTAGACGTATTTTAGTTTTAGATACATCTCTTTTGATACATTTTGATGACAAGTATTTTCGGACGGAGGGAGTAGAAAACAGAGTTGGTGATGATGGTGTGCGTGACATCCTGCAATATAGGCCGTCGGATTTATATCTAACGGACAGGAAAGAAACTATGGCAATTTTGCAAAAATATACCCACACGTCTCTCCACGTTCGCAAATAAGGCCTTCCCTCGTTCAGCCTTTTCTCTCACAAGATAAACTACTCATACAAATGCATCTTGATGTTCCATGCAACGCACGGGCAGATAGCTAATTTCTTTTAAAATAGTTGCTGCGGTAATTGGGTTGAAGTGATATATTTTATGTCTACCCGAATGATTTCAGATTCACTAGTAGTAACAAAGAAAAGGTTGCCTTGTTAATTAACAGAAAACAGGGTGAAAACTATCACATGAGGCCGGTAAAAACAAGGCACACTGGGTTCAGCGTCATCGTCACTACGGCTGTGCGCACGCGAGAAGTCTACATATCGAGGGGGCTACTGAGCGAGGCACCGAGACACAATGTTTGAGAGAGAAACCAATTGACAGATTATGATCAGATCGAGTTGTCACCCTTCTGCTGTCATTGTGGGGGGGAGAGAAAGACGTATCGAGAGTGTGCGCGGTAGGCACAGAGGCACAACTAGCGAGTGTGTGTGTGTGTGTGTGTGTGTGTGTGTGTGTTTGAAAGAGGAGTAGATAGATTATTATCAAGATCGATGTGCCACCCTACTCCTTCGGTGCCGGGTAGTGTGTGTGTGTGTGTATGTTTGAGAGAGAAGCCCGTCGATAGATTAGT
>NC_041383.1:651448975-651463985 GCF_002162155.2 Triticum dicoccoides | reverse complement strand
ACACTCACATATCTCTACTTTCTTATAAAAAAACAGAGTTGGTGATGATGGTGTTTCTGCCATCCTGCAATATAGGCCATCTGATTTATATCCGACGGATAGGAAGGAAACTATGGCAATTTTGCAAAAAGATACCCACACCCCTCTCCGCATTTGCAAATAAGGCATTATGTCGTTCATCCTTTTGTCCCACAAGATAAACTTCTCATACAAATGCATCTTGCTAGTAGGGAGAAGGAGTTTGTGTGACACATATCTAGCTATATTAAGGGATAGGTAGATAGCATATGTGTGAGAGACATTATTATACTTTGAGACATTAGTGGTTGTGGGTGGGCGGAATTAAAGGGGTGGGCGTGTTAGACATAGAGAGTGTGTGTGTTTCTGTGTGAGAGATTTGTAGGATGGGGTAGAAAGACGAATTTAACCCTGACGGAGGGAGAGAAATACATGAAGTGCGCGTGCGTGATTCCGATGCCCACATGGAAATGAGATATGTATGCGTGTGAGAGAGATTGCACAATTCATTCACGTATGACTATCTAGCGATCGTGGACGTGCATCGCTTGAACATAAGTCAATATCTACTTCGTATCGTGGCCAAAGGTACAATATTGATTCAATGCTATAAAGATTGGACACTCACATATCACATTTTTTTCTATTTAAATAAACCTTTTCAGTTGTGCATGCCAAAGTTACAGTGATGTTTCTTCAAACAACCAATGTAGCTATCATGTACATGCACCATTGTTACTCTTGCATTCAAATTCATTAGTCTTGGATGATTAAAGTTTCTATTTTGAAGTAATTTATGTAATATTCATATATGAATTCAACGGGTACGCAATTTATGAAATGGAGGCTATGTAATAATATGAGGTAACACTTTTAAGTAGCTGACTACAATATCTATTTCTTTTTGTGCACCTCTACACTAACACGTCAATGCATTATGTTTAAAGTAAATAACCAATGGCACTAAATTATCTATTTACACGAGAAATACATAGACTGAGCGTTTGATACCTTTTTTGTGAACGCGCCACTACACCCGCACGATTGGCCGCGCCCGTGTGAACGTCCTAGTTATCGGCGCATCATCCAGAGTTATTGTCTTTTTTCCGGTGTGGACTTCACACCAGTTATTAACTGCTGACGCGTGCCCCGTGTACACAGTCTAGCATGACCTTCCCGCTAGCACGGTCCAAAATTAGTTGAAACCGGATACGAACGATCCTGCGGGCGGCAAAATCTCCCGCCTCCTTCTAAAATTTCCGCCACCTTAGTCTTTAGCATGCGAAATCCCCCTTTTGTCCTTGGTGCACGGAGACCAACAGTTACAATACTGCCCTCATCTACATGATAGGTCAGGGCTGCTTTGGTAACTTCCGGTTCCCCCCACTACACGGCACCCCCATTTCCTCTCCCCCTCCCGCAAAAACGACTAACTCCACAGCACCAGAGCATCTTACATCACGCCGTCCGTACTTCATCGCCCTTTCTCCCCTCCCCTCTCGAAACCCTAGACTGCTCATCCACCGGCGTACCATAGCCCATTCACTGCCAGCGGCGTCCACTCGCTGAATCTGCTTCTGCGGCCGCATCTACCCCTCCCGCCTCCCCTAGAAACAAGTAGACTGCTCATCCAGCACTGTACCACAGCCCATTCAGTGACGGCCTTGTCCACGGCACTGGATCTGCTTCGTCGGTACTCTCGTCAACTGCCGCGCATCTGTAGCGGCTCATTCGTACTCCCCACCAGAGACGCTTCGTCCACACCCCCCGGAGCCGCCCCACCGACGCCCCCGTCGACGGCCTCTGATCCTCTTCGCCGACACCTTCCTCAACCCTACCGGAGCCGCTTCGCCGACACCTTCCTCAACCCTACCGGAGCCGCTTCGCCGAACCAACATCAACCCTACCGGAGTAGCTTCGCCTATACCATTCTCAACCCTACCGGGGCCGCTTTGCCAACTCACAAGTCCATGGTCTCAGATCCGCTTCCTCGCACCCTCATCCAACCTACCGGAGCAGCTTCTGACGCCACGTCCACGGCCGCAGATCTGCATCGTTGACACCACCCTTAACCCAACCACCGGAGCAGCTTCGGACGCCCCGTCCATGGCCGCAGATCCGCGTCGTCGACACCATCCTTAACCCAACGACCGAAGCAGCTTCTGACACCCCGTCCATGGCCGTAGATCCGCGTCGTCGACACCATCCTTAACGTAGCCATCGGAGCAGCTTCACCTACGCCCTCGTCCACAGCCACAGATCCGCTTCGCCCACACCTTAGTCCACCCTACCGGAGCCGCTCCACAAACACCCTACTCGATGGTTCTAGATCTCCCTACCGGACCCCGTCAGCCAGCGCAGCATCATCACCCTTGACGTTTCTAACCTGATTCCCACCATCTGGAGAGATGCCAAGCACCCGCCACGGCCTAGGTACTTGTCACCTTTAAATCCGTCCAGCATCACCTGCCCGATGTACTTCAAATATACTAATCGGTCGCTATTACCTGTTATGCAGCTGGCAAAAACTACAAGGATGATGTTTCTTCTGGATCTAACAGCTTGGCCAACCAAGATCCTGGACCGAGGCATTGCTATGATCTTGTAAGTGCGTCTCTCTCTCTTGTATTGTTCTGTGCCTGCCAGCGTGCTTTGCTAGGATTTTCGACCAGTAATCCCTTTGTGCAGACAATGATTTCTACTACTGGCTGCTAAATTAGATATGTAGATGTCATACATGATACTATCTCGTACCTCCATTCCTAAATATAAGTCTTTCTAGAGATTCCACATAGGCTACATATGGAGCAAAATGAGTGAATCTACACTCGAAAATGCATCTATATACATCTGTATGTGGTCCATACTAGAATCTCTATAAAGACATATATTTAGGAACAGGGGCAGTACATTACACAAAATCGTAGGTGGCATGTAGGAATTCCAGTGCACTACATTAGGCTCCCTTAGAGTGCCTGCTAGTCCAGCATACAGAGTCATGGCTAGTTTATGGTACGCACACAATCATTAATTGGTGGTTTAAATATGCGCAAGGGATATGCAATGTAGTGTCATGTAGAGATGTCTGAAATTAGCCGTGTCAACTTGCAGATAGGGTTACACAATGAAAAAGTACAACATGTATGTGACAATTTCATGGAACATCGCAAAAAAAGGAGAGGCAGTGGTGAGCCTATATAGTGTGCTATGGTACGTCACTCCTCCATTGCAGTTATTTGTATGCCAGTTCTATTAGCCAAGTTTCTTAGGGACAGTTATTACGAGTTATCCTAAGAAAATAAGCACCTATGAATATAAGCTCCATGTAATAAGCCAACCAGTTCTTTTCATTGCGTTTTCAGCTTTCTTTGGTATGATCAGTGGAAAGTCTAGATTGCATTATATTTTTTTCATTTTGCTGCCCATATGGAAATTAATTTGACTTGCAAACATCACAAATTGAACCGAGTGCAGTAATTAATATGATGGGAAAACAGACCATCACTATTTGCTCAAAATGCAAATACAAAGATACCATCTACTTGGCACAATCTACTTTGGTCAATGTTTTCCATAGAGATCCCATTGCCTAATTTAAACGAAGAACGCATGACCCACATTTAAATGAAGAACAATTATTTATTGAAATTCGATGGTCCAAGTGGCTGGTTATTATCATATAGCAGCACCACCTGAAAGCATCATATAGCAGCAGCAGCAGCTCATAGCAACTCATCATACAGCAGTAGCAGTCTGCAATTCATCATATACCAGCAGCAGCTCATAGCAATTCATCATATAACAGCAGCAGGAGCAGCTCATAGCAATTCATCATATAGCAGCAGCAGGAGCAGCTCATAGCAATTCATCATATAGCAGCAGCAGGAGCAGCTTATAGCAACTCATCATATAGCAGCAGCAGCTCATAGCAATTCATCATATAGTAGTAGCAGCAGCTCATAGCAACTCATCATACAGCAGCAGCAGCTCATAGCAATTCATCATATAGTAGCAGCAGGAGAAGCTCATAGCAATGCATCATATAGCAGCAGCAGAAGCAGCTCATAGCAATTCGTTGTATAGTGGATCAGAATGAAAGTTTTGCAAAATATCAGAGGAGATCCTCACCTTGTTGGATGAGCTCATCCTTCAACAGCACCTCAAGGCCATGGCCTGGGAGGAGGGGAGGGGGAATAAGGTGCCTTCTGCTGCAGTGTGGCATCAGCCGTAGTTGTGTAGCGCCCGCCGGAGTAGTGCATTGGACGAACCACAGTGGAGTAGCTGCTGGAGAACATAAGAATGAGGGGCGGCGCTAGAGGGAGGAGCAGCCGGGGAGATTTGCCCCTACCCGCCAGCCATGTAGCCTAGCTGGACATAGCATCGTCGAGGACCAGGCCAGATGGGACCAGTGGCGATGGCTCGCTGGAGGAACCCTAGTGCTGCAGGCAGGGGATCGAGGTAGAGGGAAAGGGGAGAGGAGATGCAAGCGAGCAGGCAATGAATGCTTGTGTGTTTGTTTTTACTTGAGGGTCAGGTGTGACACGGGCGTCAGCAGTTGCATTTTGAGTGTAATATAGGCAGACAACAGAGTCATTTCACTATTCCCCTTCCCTTCAATTTTTAGTGAGGTTCAACCCGAAACATCCCCCTCCAAAGCGAAATTAGTTAAGCCCAAGCCCATAACTCAAAAATGACTTCTTTACATCTTTTATGGCTTATTTTGACAATATGCCCTGAAAAGGCGGAATCGAACTGGCCCTTAACCTGCAATTCAATTGTGCGTGCAATGATGAATCACTCATGCCTGCTATCTGTACATTTAGGCATCATCATACATGTCATAACCTAATACATGTGCATTCCATTGTAGAATCTAGAATATGCAATGTTTATGTTAGTTCATACGTTGCACATGATGTTTAAATGCCCCTTAAATCTGGTTAGTCAAGTGATGGTCTTTAAGCCTCCTTCTTTGCTTCTTTTCTTGATATGTAAGATTTGTTCACACATCTGTTCAATTGCTTGTTTGCATCAACCAGCCATACTAGGACGGTTTGCTTTGATTACTTGTTGTTCTTGACCTAACACTCTAACAGAGCTTGTCAACGATTTAAACACTAAGGGCTGCTATAATGGGGCCTTGTCTAACTCATAGGTGACATAAAGGTTTGGCTGTACACTACAGTAGGCTCTCCAAGAGTACCTGTAGATCCAGTTCAAAGGTATGCCTAGTTTTTACATAGTGCAGACATAGTAAATGCTCATTTCATTGTGTGCAAGTGCAAGAGATGCGGCATGTTTCATTATGTGGTGTTGTTTTGTTATAATCTTATCCTTTTGTGTTCACAGACTGGAAAGTATGCATATTTATCTTCCAAGGAGACGAGTAACTAGTTTGTGTCACCTTGCAGAGGGGGTGCAATGAAGATAAGATTGAGGATCTCCAAGTACAAGATGTTAGGAAGGAGCCTTGCAAGAGAACTAGGAGCTGCGCTGAGCCTCTTCAACCTGCTAAGGTAAGTCACTATATGCAACTCAACAGTTCAATTCCTTGTTTGTTTCAGGCATAGTTAATTTGCTCTTTTCAATTGCTTTATTTGTCCTCAGTTAATGAGATGCCCAAATAATCATGCCTAATGTTCGGTACTTGTATAACTATTAGTTGACATAATTAAAGGCCTTACCATTTAATTACTCTGCCGAAGTGCGCCTGAAGCTTTGAAGTCTATTAACCAACTATTATTGCATGAGGCTCACAATCTAGTTTATACTACGCTAATGATTGCATAGTTTTGCCTGTTGTAGTATGTTTGTATGAAACCCTCTGCTGTTCATTATGCTCCCTAAGACTTTAATTGAGATACAGAATGGTCAACTGCTTGCTTATACGCAACGTGCTGTCTAAATTTGTAACTTGTCTGTGTTTTCGATTGGGCCCCAACATCATGCTCCTCTGGTGAACTAAGAGGGATTTCTGTATGCAGGCTGCAGACTATCTTTCTTATAATTTTTAAAATATCACCTGCTTATGCTTCATGACGTGTAACATTATTGTTAGTCCTGTTTTGCCATGTAGTACAAAATAGTGTCTTGCTCGCTTCACTGTTGTAACTATATTTTTGCCATAGTCATGTGTACTTACAGAAACATTTCAAGATGAAGTGACATCAACACAAAGATCTACGAGCAGTGCGACATGGCCGTTACCGATTGATTATGGATTGGAATTGGAATGTGCTGATGTTCTCGAGCATCAACTAGAGGTGGCAAGACAACGTGTACATGATTGTCAACATTTAATCAACAAGTTGAGATTGGACATGCAGGTATTAGATGCAGGAGTCAAAAAATGAAACAAGACACTGAGGTAACCATGAAGGAATTGGAGATTTTGCAGACTAAAATTTGTGCTACCTGAATCCGGCCAATCGATTATAGTTCAAATGGAGCTAAGTTGATGCGTGTCCATGATGTATGAGTTGTATTTGCCCAGTGTATGTAATTTGTTGTTTGTGTATGCTTTATTAACACCTGTGCCGAACCATAATGCCCAGTGGGTATAATCGGCTGTAATTTCTTTATTGTATAATGTAGGATTATTCTACCTTTCTATGCATTGATCTCTTTGTTGTATAGTGTATGCTTTTTAGAGGTGATAGTATTGAGTAGGACAATTCTTTGAATATGCTATGGCCCTTCACGGGCCGTACAATCCCATGGGTCATGTACAGACCGTCGGATCCATGGGCCTTCAATCGGCCGTCAGACCCATGTGCCTTCAATGGGCCGTCGGACCCATGGGCCTTCATTGGGCCGTCGGCTCCATGGGCCTTCAATGGGCCATCGGATCCATGGGCCTTCTACGTCTTGTAGGATCCATGGGCCTTGTAAGGGCCGACTCATTTATGGGTATTGTACGGACCTTTAATGGGCCATAGACGGGCCTTTAATGGAAATCATACATTTTATGGGCTGACCATAACGGGCCGTTAATAGGCCGTATTTGGTGAGGCTATGAAAATGGCCCAACAGATTAACGATCCACAAACGGGCGGACTGTAACGACGGGCTGAATTTGGCCCACAAGCAGAAAATGACAGTAACAGGCCGTAAGTAACCGAATGCTGCAAATGAGCCCAAGAATAAATGGGCCCTTAGAAGGCCGAAAGATAACTTGGGCTGGAAACGGCCCAATGGAATAACGGGCCGTTAATGGGTATAAAGTGATACACTTTTCATTACGGGCTAGTTTCACCACGGACCGTTTATGGGTGTAAAGTGATACACTGTTCATGACGGGCCAGTTTCAACACGGGTCGTTAATGGGGCAATAGTTACAAAGGGCCTCATATGGGCCGAAAGACGTCATGGGCCATACATGGGCCAGAAGTGAAAACGGGCTGGAATCATATTGGATGGCCCAGATGACGCTATTGGGCCTAATTCGGATAGGGCGTAACGGGTCTTGGGTTAGCGGGCTGTAAATGGGCTATACGCGAACAGGCCGTTAACAGGCTTTCCATGGGCCGGCCCGCCACCTTTTGACCAAGTCAAACGGGCCGGCCTTTTCACGGGAATGGGCCACTGTTGGGCAATGCCACGTGTCGACGTATCATAGGCGCCTTCTGTCCAATGAGTGGATGACATCTGTCCCAACGATGAACCGACACATGTTTCCTCCAGCCAATGATGATTTTACACGTGGAAAATCCCCATTGGTCGGGGCTGTTAACGGGTTACCGGATCTAAAACCCGACCCGATAGCTTAACGGCGTTCCGTTACGGTGGATGCCACGTGTCGGTCACCCTTGATGAAAGCACTTCTGTGACGCGTGATTTATCGTCATGGAAGTGGACACTTCCGTGATGATAATTTTGGTAATGTCATGGAACACTTCTACGACAGCACAGGTATGACTATCTTGATTCTGTCATAAATTTGTCATGGATGTACATGCATGACAAAAAACGCGACCTACTGTGACAAACACGTATCATCACAGAAGTGTACTTTTTTTAGTGTAAATGGTTGGCATTATTTATAGTCTCATCTTTAGAAAAATGCAAAATAGAATTAGACATCTTGACGGACATACCAGTAGTGACCTCAATGTCACGGAGCTTGGCTGCCCTCATAGCGCACCTCTGCTGCATGTCATCAACCTCCGGGTGGTCCTGGAGACGAGAACTCATCCGTCGCCCCGCAGAGGCCGGGTCGGGGATCCCACCAAACGCAATGACCTCCTCCCAAGTAGTGCCTCGCGCTGAAAAATCAGCCAAAGAACCCAGAGGAGGCAGCGGAGGGCTCCCAAGGCCCACGGACGGAAAACTGGGGGAAGGAGGCGCGGGCGCCGCCTGCCCGAACACTCCCCCGCCCCCAACCCTCAGGCCTGATGGCGTCGCTGTCCCGACAGCTGAAGTAGAAGGAAGGGTCGAGGCCACCTGCCCTAGACCCCCACCCAGCACCACTGGAGAAGTGGCCTCTCTAGCCGCCGCCGCAGGAGATGGAACCGGGGCCACCAGACCCAGACGGCCTCCCCCAAGGCCGGCCGTCGTCGGCGTCTAAATCTTGATCTGCTAAGTGTAGTAAAAATTTCAGAACAGCGTCACCAGCACGATCAACCTCACAAACTCTATCAATAATTTCGTCCAGTCCCATCAACCATGTTGTAAACGTGTGTTTGTCGTTTCTCTGACCTAACAGCCTGGACTCTGATGAAGACTGATTAGACGAACAACTCAATTCATGGGTCGGGCAACGATTGACACCTCCTCTCACGGTGATGTAACCGGTCTCTCCATGAGAGTTTGGAAATTAGCGTAGCGTCACGTGGAAGTGTTTGTTTTGGATGGTGTAGCTTCAGCACCACATGTTTGTTGGATTGGAAGAACTGTCCGTACACAGATTGATGCAGCCTCCGGTGGCCGGGCCATTATGTAGCTTCAACACCATAAATAGGAGGCGAGCACAGTACCATTTTGCAAGTGGGCTTGTCCTTGCACGCGTGAAATCTACTGGTGTCTCACGAGGCTTGTCTACTTGCTCTGAACCTTTTGAGCAGCGACAGGATTCGTGTAACTCGTGAAATAGATGCATACTCACGTGTGGCTCCTGGGAGCCGAATTGGATTTTCGATACGATATCTGCAACTGCAACCCAGAAAGGAATGTCCGGCGACCTGTGTGTGTATTCACTCTATATATACGGAACTCTGACTCACTCAGGTAGTAATTAACTCCCAGTTCGTTAACTGAATCTTCAGCTTCTGCACATCGGTCGATCGAATGACGGCGACAAGGGCCGTAATTAATCTGCCCGGCTCTCCTCTCTCGCCGCCAAGTGGTCGCTGCCCCTCGTCCTCCGGCCTACCATGCGGGGTGCTGCCCATGCGGCCGAGCAGATCTCCCCGGCCTACCGTCGCCGCAGGTAGCCTGCCATGCCCATGCATGCATCTTGGTCGTCTCGTTTCTTTGATCTGTTTGTTTTATTATATACGCAAACAGCTTCAATTTTTGTGTTCGAGAGAAATAGATTAATCAGTCGTAACGCGGTGCTGATTAGCTAATGGTGTTCTTTACAACAGTGGCCAAGAACAGGCAGCTGGAAGTCGGAGAAAATGCTGCAAGTCTGCAAAACCAGCTGGTAGTATATACGAAGCGAGCTATTCCTGATTACTACTCCTACTAAATTTGCGTTTTTTTTTCTTCTGAAAATGGGATAACCCCGGCCTCTGCATCATACGCTGCACACAGCCATCTACCAAAATTTGCATGTGACGAGCTCTTGTTCTTGCATGTGTACTTTTCAGTTAGTATTAATAAATGGCATGGATCAGAAGAAGGTTAGAGAGACTAGAAGAAAGCAGCAGCTCCAGGAACCCGAACCGGCGCCATCTTCCCACGACACGGCAGGGGTGGCTACGGCGGCACCCTTGCCTTTGCCTGCCTCCCCTCCGATCCAATGCTTCCCAACGTCTTCCACAAATATACATCACCAACTATCCATGCTGGACGTCCTTGAAAAGATCGGAATATCCCGGCATTTTGCTGGTGAGATCAAGAGTGTCCTGGACTTCACTTACAGGTATATGAAGTACTACTCGCTACAAGTTGAGTAAACATGATTAGCCGATCGGTTCTTTGTTTACTGTTTGTAGTCTCGTGTGGGTGAGAGGGTGTCTGACAAGAGCAAGTTTGCAGTCGTTGGTTGCAGAGAGACGAGGAGATCATGCTGGAGACGGAGACATGTGCAATGGCATTTCGTATCTTAAGGATGAACGGATACGACGTCTCATCTGGTATACTGTTTCCTTTTAGTCCCGCCAAAATATATTGTTAGCTTGCTTAGCATTTGATTCATTTTTTTGGGAAACTTAGCATATTAATCATATTAGTCACACTAAAAATAAAGTTAGTGATAGTTTAGCTAAGTTCGTTAGAGTTGAGGGCAGAACTATGACACGGTTAGGGTCTGGCCCGGACGTTTCTTTAACTCTAGCTCAAGATGATTGTAAGGACCTTGTAATTGACTAATACAATGTTCTCACCCGCAAAAAAAAAGGAGGCTTAGTATTAATTTATTCTTAATATGGACGTGTATATTTCCTCACACACTACTAACTACTCACCTGAAAACATGTGCATGTTGCAGATAGCTTATCACATCTTACTGAAGCCTCCGTTCATCTGAATGATACGAGATCTTTGTTAGAACTATACAAGGTTTCCCAAGTCAGTACCTCGAAAGACGAGTTGATTCTGGACAGTATAGGATCCTGGTCAGGTCGCCTACTGAAGGAACAACTGAGATCTAGTAAGGCACAAAGAACGACACCACTCCTAAGAGAGGTAAATGTTCAACCGAAAACATATTTGTACCCACTCAACGTTTCATAGATAGCCTTAGGATGTGTTGGGTTGTGATAGATCTTCAGTGTGAACCGTCACCTTGTAGCTCTATCTATGCTTATTTGTCGATGAAATTAATTCCAGACTTTGTTGGACACTAACTCTACTTGTATGCTCAGTGATATATATATATGCTTTTGTGTTGTTGTTTTTTTAGCTTTGACCGTAGAACAATTGTTCTATGGTATTTTCATTAATAAAAGGGATAGCGATATGCTTTTGTGTTGTTATAGGTAGAACATGCTCTTGATGGCCCCTTCTACACTACGTTGGACCGTCTAGAGCATAAGATGAACATCGAACAATTTGACTTTATGGAGCATCAGATGCTATACTTGTATGGTTTTATTCTCCTTTTTTCACAAAACAAGGTTTGTGTAATGCATAGCTTCATAAGACACCAATGTTATTACATATCTTAAGCAGGCCTTGGCAGAGAAATCAAGACCTGCTAGCTTTGGGTGTCATGGATTTCAGTACAAGTCAAATTGTGTGCCAACAAGAGCTTCAACATCTCGAGAGGTACATCTTATCAACTATATTCGATTATATACCAACAACAATCGTCTTATTGAGATGACCTTTTTGTTTCCTTTCATGGTAGTTGGGTGAAAGATAGCAGGTTAAACCAGTTACCTTTTGCACGACAAAAGTTAGCCTATTTCTACCTCTCTGCCGCCGGCACCATGTTGCCTGGAGAGTTATCCGATGCTCGGATTCTATGGGCCAAGAACGGTGCGCTTACGACGGTCGTTGACGACTTCTTTGATGTCGGGGGATCAAAAAAAGAATTGGAGAATCTCACCACATTAGTTGAGATGTAACAATATACACATCTCTTGTTTATCTTTCCAAAGCAATATTTGGTTTCTTCTACTTATCCTATTGTTGTGCAGGTGGGATAAGCACAAGGAAATTCAGTACTACTCCAAACATGTAGAGATTGTTTTTTCTGCAATCTACAACTCGGTGAACCAGCTTGGAGCAAAGGCTTCTGCGGTGCAGGGCCGCAATGTCACCAAACACTTTGTAGACATAGTTAGTCTCATTCATACTTATTTTTGTGTACATGGTACAATTAATTTTCTCTAACAAATACTAACGTGATTACTGGATTGTAGTGGCAAGATTTGATGAGAAATATGATGACCGAGGTGGAATGGAGGGAGACCGGATACATTCCAACACCAGAGGAGTACATGGAGAATGCGGTTGTTACGTTTGCATTAGGCCCCATTGTGCTCCCAGCACTCTACTTTATTGGGCCAAAGATTACGGAGTATACCGTCAGAGATACTGAGTATAACGAGCTATTCAGACTAATGAGCACTTGTGGGCGTCTCCTGAACGATGTCCAAACCTACGAGGTATCACGCCAAAGTTCCTGATTTTAATTAAAATGGTGTTTATTATCTTGTCGAGAGATAAACATGTCTTGAATTTCCATGATAAAATTATCACACTCCAAGGGAAAATAGTAGCATCGCATGGCTAAGGAAATTATTGTTGTTGACTATGTTATTGTAGAGGGAGTACATCGATGGTAAAATAAATAGCGTATCTCTGCTCGTTCATCATAGTGGTGGCTCGATGACCATACTAGAGGCCAGGGAAGAGCTGCAGGAGCCCATAGACACATGCAGGAGAGACTTGTTAAGGTTGGTCCTCAAAGAAGACAGTGTCATGCCTAGACTATGCAAGGAGTTGTTCTGGAAAATGTGCAAGACATGCTACTTTTTTTACTACAAAGGAGACGCATTCAGCTCGCCAGAGGAGAAGGTTGGTGCGGTGGATGCGGTGATCCATGAGCCGCTCCAGCTCCCCATGAATCTACTCCCTGGTCTCGACTTGTCCTAACTGCATGAGAGAAAAAATGATTGAGTGTTAATTTTCCTCATTTGTACATATCATTGTAGGTTTGCTTTGGTACATCTCTTTTTAGAAAAACTAACAGAGTGCCCCTCACAAATGCAAGGGCATCATCCCTATTTAGTGTGTCAAACATTTCAAGTGTTTATTTTTATCTCATGAAGACATTGTCTATTTTTACCTACCCCTTTTTTAGCCCAGATGTAATACAATACTTTCACTAATGAGGAAATGTAATGTTTACAACAATAAGTATCTCAACCACAGGTCTGCCCAATTCATGTTTTCCCAACATTATCATCAAGATTTATTGCGTAGAGCTGTAATTGTGACTAAATCGTCATAGATAAACGTCAATCCATCTGAGAAGGCAATCTGCATTCTTTCTTTTCACTCTATGTTGCAAACGTATTAAGTCTTGCTTCATGTGGTATTTCAAGTGGTGCGTGTTGAAGCTTTCCTCTTAAAAAACTTGCCATTTCTTCGGATCCAAATATTCCAACATCCCAAAATAATTACATCAAGAGCAATTTCTTTACGCGGGTTCTGAAAAGCCAGAAGGACTCTTCCATAGATAGAAATTACTTTCAATTTGTTGGGCGAAATGGAATTCCATAAGCTTTGAGCGGTATCACAACCCTAGAAAAGATCTAGGGTTGTTTCTTCAATGTTATCATTGCAGAGCACATAGTAGTAACAGTCAAGATGCGTGAATTTTCTCTTTAAAAGATTTTCCTTGTATTAACTCTATCATGCAACAAATGTCAAAAAAAGATCTTATGCCTCAGTCTGCCAGCACATAACAATGATCTGTGCTTTGTATGGTCCCATCAAACTCTTACATATCTTCTTTTAGAAAACCTGATTATTATGTGTGTGCGCGCACACACAACACTTGCTGAAGAGCTGGTCGAAGTTGTGGAACTTGAATGTTGACAAAGTCACTATAGACGCCTCGCTATCGATAGAACATTGCCTTCCACTAAAATACTAATTCGCATTAACATGACACCAAAGCATAAAAACATAGGGTTTGATCTCTAGTGGGACGAGGGTACCACTGCCCACCTAACTATCCAACCAGTGGATGATTCTCAAACTGGTATACATCTTGTTGGAAGAATAAAGACTGCCTTTCCATTTGTAAGTCCATTTATCCTTATAATTATGAAGGAAATATGCCCTAGAGGCAATAATAAAGTTATTATTTATTTCCTTAATTCATGATAAATGTTTATTATTCATGCTAGAATTGTATTAACCAGAAACTTAGTATATGTGTGAATACATAGACAAAACATATAGTCCCTAGTATGGCTCTACTTGACTAGCTCGTTAATCAAAGATGGTTATATTTCCTACCATAGACACGTGTTGGCATATGATAAATGAGATCACATCATTAGGAGAATGATGTGATGGACATGACCCATCCTTTAGCTTAGCATTATGATCGTTACATTTCATTGCTACTGCTTTCTTCATGACTTATACAAGTTTCTCAGACTATGAGATTATGCAACTCCCGAATACCGGAGGAACACTTTGTGTGCTACCAATGTCACAACGTAAAAAGGTGATTATAAAGGTGCTCTATATGTGTCTTCGAAGGTGTTTGTTGGGTTGGCATATATCGAGATTAGGATTTGTCACTCCATGTTTCGGAGAGGTGTCTCTGGGCCCTCTCGGTAATACTCATCACTATAAGCCTTGCAAGCATTGTAACTAATAAGTTAGTTGCGGGATGAAGTATTACGGAACGAGTAAAGAGACTTGCCGGTAACGAGATTGAACTAGGTATTGAGATACAGACGATCGAATCTCGGGCAAGTAACATACCGATGACAAAGGGAACAACGTATGTTGTTATGCGGTTTGATCGATAAAAATCTTCGTAGAATATGTAGGAACCAATATGAGCATCTAGGTTCCGCTGTTGGTTATTGACCGAAGACGTGTCTCGGTCATGTCTACATAGTTCTCGAAACCGTAGGGTCCGCACGCTTGACGTTCGATGACGATTGGTATTATGAGTTTATGTGATATGATGTAACAAAGGTTGTTCGGAGTCCCGGATGTGATCACGGACATGACGAGGAGTCTCGAAATGGTCGAGACATAAAGATTGATATATTGGAAGGCTTTGTTTGGACACCGGAAAGGTTCCGATAGGTTCGGACATTTTTCCGGAGTACCGGGAGGTTACCGGAACCCC
>NC_041383.1:651420896-651448591 GCF_002162155.2 Triticum dicoccoides | reverse complement strand
GGGAAGGGGGCCGGCCCCCTTTCCTTCTCTCTCTCTCCATCTTCCTTCTTCTCCTACTCCAACTAGGGAAGGGGGGAAACCTACTCCTACTGGGAGTAGGACTCCCCCCTTGGGCGCGCCATAGAGGGCCGACCCTCCCCCTCCTCCACTCCTTTATATACGGGGGAGGGGGCACCCCATAGACACATAAGTTGATCAAGTTGATCTTTTAGCCGTGTGCGGTGTCCCCCTTCACAGATTTCCACCTTGGTCATATCGTCGTAGTGCTTAGGTGAAGCCCTCCGCCGGTAACTTCATCATCATCGTCATCACGCCGTCGTGCTGACGAAACTCTCCCTCGGCCTCAGCTGGATCTAGAGTTCATGGGACGTCACCGAGCTGAATATGTGCAGATCACGGAGGTGCCATATCTTCGGTGCTAGGATTGGTCGGATCGTGAAGACGTACGACTACATCAACTGTGTTGTCATAATGCTTCCGCTTTCAGTCTACGAGGGTACGTAAACAACACTCTCCCCTCTCGTTGCTATGCATCACCTAGATAGATCTTGCATGATCGTAGGATTTTTTTTTTGAAATTACTGCGTTTCCCAACAAATTAGACGTAGTAGTGTGTTGAACATGCCCTCCTCATGTTGCCATGCCGTGTTGCGCCGTGGTGAACGCTCACCCAAACCCGTCGCGCTTAGGCCAAACACAAGCATGGTGTGGGAGTTCGCGAGAAAGGAGCAATGGCAGGTGTATCTAGGCCCACGTGTTTTTTTTTTTTGGTTTGCTCGGTCTTGTCTTTTCGGTCTTTCATAATTGACGACTAGATTTATTTCGGTCTTCTCAGTTCTCCACTATTCAGTGTTCAGTCTTTACATGATGGTTTTTGATCCCAACTAAACAGACAAATTTCATGCTACAACTCAGATTTATGTACATTGCAATATAGACCTATGCAAGAAAAAACCAGACTGTATGTGTAATAGGGGTATGCAATCAAAATTCAGAGTTCAGACGTATGCAGCTAGAATATTACCATAAACATCTAGAAAATTGCGCTAATTCAGTCTATCTGGATTATTCGATCATCCAGAGAAGAAGATTAGTCTGGTGAATTTAATCTGATCTTCCAATTTTGACGCCCAAATTTAATTTGGTATTTTAGTTCAGTCTCGGTCTTTACAAGTTTGTTTGTCGGTCTTCGGTTTTTATGCCGGGCTTAGTTGTATGAGGCTACCTGCAATGAAAATTATCATATACTAGTACCAAGCATACGATAATACCTCAAGACGCATCTCTACTCCTAATGGAGCAGTTGGTGAATAGTCTTCATGGTTTATTTTCGCTGGGGTTTTTTTGTCTCTCCTCTCACCACCCCCTCCCATCCTGGTCTATTGGTTTATTTTTCTCTCCACTCTTTATTACAATCAGGACTTTTCTAACATATAACAAATCACGGATCTAACTTCCTTAAGTTATTCATATCAATCGATTCATTTTATTGGTTCAGTTTGTCTTAGGAAACAAATAATAAATTTTTAGAAAACAAATAATAAATTTGAATATAACTTTCCTAACTTATCTAAATCAATCGATTTCTCTCATTAGTGAAATTTGTTTTAGGAAACAAATAACAGACACGTCACAAACTTTCCTCCCAACAAATAGTTCCTTAACATTTGCAAACTTTCCTAATCAGACACGTCACAAATGGACAGGTACTGATATCATTTTACCAAAAAATAAAACCCCATTTGCATAGAAATCAGTTCAAAATCCTAACTTTCCTAAATTTTTACCTTTCCTTGATAACATCCAATATTTCCTATGTTTTCCACCTATTGAAGGAAATCACCTCTCCATCGATATTAGCATTTTTTTTGGAATGAGATCTCCGGGTTATGATTTTTTTGCGATTCTTTCCAATTATGACCTCTCCTTCCGCTCCGGCTCCTTCTCGCATAATCACCTCCACCACAGCCAGCTGACGCCACCCTAGACCTCTTGCCTCTCCACACCTTCTCCGCCACCTCCTCCTCGTACTCCATTGACAATCCCTCCGCCACGTTTGTCCACGACGGTGTCGAGGGCATGGCGCAACAGCGTACCAGTGGTAGAGCAGCGCATAGCAGCAGGAAGAAGCACACAACATGCGAGGCGAGCGACCGACGGTGGAGGGCAGAGATGCGGCCGGCGTGGCTGAGGGGGCGGCCGGCAGAAGATGGCCGTGACAGGAGGCGGCGTGAGGCAGGGGCGCGGCAGCGGGGCGAGCGAAGGGATAGGCGGCAGCAGACAGGGCGAACACAACCAGCAAGAGTGTGATGCGCGGCCAGGGTGGGCGTCGCGTGGGGCACATTGTTGCAGTGGCTGTGGCGAGCGTGATGGCAACGGCGGGCGCGACGGACGCGATGTGGCACGTGCGTGGGCATGGAGAGCCAGAGAGGGTGTGGCCCCGCGGGCGCGGAAGAAGAGCTGAAGGCTCGGGCATGGGCGCACATAGGAGCGGGCATGTGCCACGTGGTTAATCCAAGGAGCTCAGTGGCTACCCCTGCAATGGCCATGGCGGACGGCGGTTCTTGGCCACGGCGAAATACCTAACGAGAGCAAACGAGAGGGGAAACTGGGGAAAGGCAAGAGGAGATCACGGCGGTGTCAATGGCACCCTAGGGGAAGACAGGGGAGCTCGGGGCGGCGCGGATCGAACGGCAATGTCACGGTGGCCGAAGGTTGAGGAAGACGGCAACGACGTCGATTTGGGGGTGCTGGACTTGATCTCGTTGGCGTAGACGAAGTAGCGGAGGCATTCGGAGCTCCTCGACAAGCTCCTAGCCAGCAGGAAGGGCAGTGGTCGTGTGGACGGATTCGGTCATGGTGGCCGTGGCATCTGACTTCGTCTAGATCACCGAGATTGAGCGAGCGAGGAGGAGAAGTGGATCTGGGAGGGGGCGTCGAGGAGGAGTAAGGCCATGGGGCAGGGGAGGCAAGGCGTCACCCTTATCCATTCCCCTTCGATGCCGGCGAGGTGGTCGGGCGGGAGCCCGGCTCTGTAGCGACGGGCTCGGGGAACAAGAGAAGACGACCGTGCGGGGACTGGACCACTGGGCTGGTTCGGTGGCAAGGCCCCGAGGGGTAGGGGAATCCCCTTTTTCATCGTCCTTTTGGTTTTTAATGTATTCTAATCCGTTTCTCCTTTTTAACACCGTTTTCTATTTATTCTTATATCAACTAAATGGATTTTGTTAATTGTGAAACTATGCACACAATTCGAGCACAATATTTTTAGGTGGCACAAGAAGTTTGTGGCCAAAAGGAAATATATAAAATTAGGTTTATATTTAATTGGTTATTTTAACTACTGTTGGACCTCTTATTAATTTGACAAGATTTAAATTTTGGGTCAAATAATGTTGGGCTCAACATGTCAAAGATCAGTGGAATTTATAGAATATGGTGAACATTTTAGTTTTACTATTTGATAAAATAATTTATTTGACTTTATTTTAAATTTGAATTGGGCTTTAATTTTTATCAAGTGGCAGTTTGGCTTAGCAAGCCTGATGACATGGCATCATTAGTGGGAGGTCACTGTAGCTAATGACTTGAGGTGTTACATAATCTTTCCATTTCTGAAATTTCATTGTTAAATGATTGGGGAATATATCACACTATCCATTAGTTCAGTCAAGCTCACCACAAGTCCACACATTATTGTCAATTGAGTAAGTCTTATTAGCAGGGAGAATAGGCTATGTGTGTGTGTGTTAGAGAGAGAGAGAGTGAGGAAGAGGGAGGGGGAGTGTGTGTATGTGAGGATTTGATGGTAAAAAAGGTCGCCAATGTCGTAATATTGAACTCTTAAAGTTAATGTGGCCCCGTTGCAACGCACGGACGTTCTTCTAGTCTTCATAGTCCAACAGTCCGGCCAAAGTATATAGTCCGGCTGTCCGAGGACCCCTTAGTCCAGGACTCCCTCAGTGAGTAACAGTAGTAGATGCAAAACCATTTCGGTCTACTTGACACGGACGTGATGCCTATTTTCATGAGCATTGCCTTAGATTTCATCATAATTATGCGCTTTTTATCAATTGCTCGGCAGTAATTTGTTCACCTACCATAATACATGCTATCTCGAGAGAAGCCACTAGTAATAATAGGTTTGTACTATAGTGATCTTATTTATTGCTATGCATGACATATACTAATCCATCATTTAATATGATATTATATCAATCACGATACTCAATCCGTATTTTCCTCATTTAGTTGCATGTCACCTCAGGAAAAAAATTAGTTACCATTGATGATTTGCATTATGGCTAGCCTAAGGGCATCTCCAACACTGACCCGTAAATCTCCCGCAATCATTTGGACCGGGCTGTCCGGACCACGGAAGCCATCCAGAGCGACCCGGTATCAGTCCGGAGAGCGGTCTGGATGCGATTTCTCCCGCAAAGCAAAGACAAAAGTGAAGGAGGTTTGCGGGAGTCCGGATCGGTCCCACGCCCGTTTCTAACCGTCCTAACCCACCAAAAACCCCTCACCCCTCCCCCACGTTTTCGGTTAGCGCCGTTTAGAGCGTCAGCGCCGTCATTCATGCCCACCCAGAGTGGACGCGACCGCTCACTAGCGACGGCATTGAAGAGGCGCACCGGCCAAGAGAGCGCCGCCCGTGCCGCTTCCCGGTGCAGGTGACTGTCGCACGTTCAAACGACACCACGACCGCACATCTGCCGCCCGCATTGATGGTACGCGGTTTCTGAGGCATCTCCTCCGGCGCCACTCGTTTATCCGTCTGCTGCACACCGGTGCTATATAAAACCGCTGCCCCAGTACCCCAGCCATAGCCATAGTCATCCCTCCACACTACTCCCCGCCATGGATCCCTCCGCGGCCAAAGCTCTCTGGGACAGGCTGACGTCGGAGCAGAAGAAGGCCATGGCCACCATTGCTGTCGACTGGCAGATCGGCAGCCAGCCAGAGGATGTGCAAATGGAGGAGCCTCCGACGACGAGCCATCGCCACCCTCTTCTTCCTCTGCAGCACACTCGCCTGTGCATTGCACCCTGACCATCGGCGAGGCTTGTTCCCATTATATGGACATGGTGCGGGAGGAGCGGTTCCGGGAGGCGCAAGACGACGCCAACTAGAACCACAACCTCACAACCTCCTCCATGAGCATCTGCAGGCGGAGGAGCAACTCGCCGCCGGCAAGGCGGTCGCGCCGGACGTGGACCTGGCGGAGCAGGAGGCGCTGCTCGAGTCCTACCGCTCTGCCCGAGAGATTTGTCTCGCCCGCTAGCGGTACCGACAGCGGCAGGCGGAGGTGGCGACCGCAGGCAAGAAAGCGGGAGGACAACATGGGCGAGGCATTGTTCGGCGACACAGCCGCGTCCCGGCGCCACGACCACGAAGAAGCCGACACGTCCGCGGGCGCCGCCGGCAGCGAGGAAGACTAGTGCACAGTAGGTCGCCGTTGCTTGGGTCCCAAGAAGGCCACCGCTTCTCCCCTCCCGTCGACGCCAACCTTGGTGGGCTCAGCATCAACGGCCAATTAGTCGCTTGGCGACGACGTCGAGGCGGACAACTTCACTTCCCGGGGCTCCGGAGGCCGAGCTGGAAAAGGCGAAGCTTCCATTCTCTTGGTTCATGGCCGGAGACAGGGACGGACGCCAGTGATCATTTAGATTAGCCTGCCTAGGAGCGCTTTCATGTATTTGTAATGAAATCCTTCGTATTTTATATGAAATCCGGCATGTTTATATAAAATTAGGCCGTGTTTATATGAAATCCGCACTTGTTTGCACGAATTTCATTCGGTTGGTTTGAGTTGTTGTGCAAATGTATGCGGCTATTGTTAGATGGCTGCATCTTGCATTCACGTCTGCGGACGGGACGGATGTGCCAGGTTTTTTGCGGATTGGTCTTTGAACCTGCTTCCTGCTTTAGTGAAGCGCTGGCCGATGCGGATCCGGCGCGGCATGGGGCGTCACCCCCGGTCGTCTGGGCATTTCAGCTCTGCTCAAGATCTCGCCTCTCGTGGCGAGCTACGACAGTGCGGTTGACAAAGCTTTCAAGGCATGCTGCTTCTCCGGATCCAAAGGGGTTGGTTGCTCTTCTTCTCTCTCTGGCGGCGACAACGGAGCGTGGGTAGCGGCGACTATGTGGTCGAGTTGGATTTGGTGTTCTTCCGAATTCTGTGTGGATGTACTCGTATGCACTGTATGTCTCCTTGTATTGTTTTCCTTAACATAATATAATCTCGAGTATTTTTCTAGAAGAAAAGAACACGCACGTACGCCCACGAATCCGATTCGTCTGCGCGCCGAAGCTACCGGTCCTAGTAGAGGACAAAATGCACTTGCGTGAAGGATCTCCGGCTAGCTCCGTGACAAAATGCACTTCCGTGAAGGATCTCCGGCTAGCTCCGTCGCAATGTGCCATCTATCTGTCAACCCGTGCATCCATAGGCTGCACCACGGTTTTATATTCGCAGCTTTGTCCGGCCCGCCATACTACTTTAATCAGTATAGATAGAGTGATAGACAGGTTTGTAATTCGTCAAAGCAGCTGCATATAGAAACATCTATCGTTGTCTTTGTAATTCTGTGCTAGTCCACGTCATTTCGATTATCTCAACTCAGTTGTGTGTTCCATGCACCGCCGCCATCGCTTCCGCCAAAGTCACCGCTCGTACGACACCTTAAGATGCATGCCTTCCCTACAAAAGTTCGTATGCCAAAGCCAAATAAGAGCATCTACAAACCGGACTTCTCAAATCTGCCTCATACATCCAGGCAGGCCGCACGGTCGATGTCCGATCATGATTTTTTAACCCAGATGGACGTCTCAAATGGCCCTCAAACGCCCGGGCTGACTGGCACCCCCCATATCCAGCCCAAATATGGGGCGGATATGGGACGCCCGGGCGCGCCCGCCATGTCAGACTGACGAAGGGGTCTCAGCCGGAAACGCTCTCAAACTCGGCGGTCCGACGCTCGTCTCCTTTGTTGGACCGGTGGCGCCGCGTGCCGCACCTTCGGCGAGCCGCGTAGTGCATTGCCCGGCTATTTAAGTCGATCGGCGGCACCGAAACTCTATCGTCCATCCATATTTTCCTCCTCCTCTCCGCCGCCGCCACCACTTTCCACTCCACCCGTCCGCCTGGTAGCCATGCCCCCACACCGCCGGGTGAGGAGCGAGCCCTTTCTGACACCGGAGCGCCTGTTCGAGCTCCTTGAGCAGATCCGGGCTAGGCGTGAAGCCCGAATCACCGCGGGGCTACCTCTGGATGCAGTGGAGTCGGAGAAGGAGTTGGAGGAGGTGGAGGATGATGATGATGATGATGATGATGAGCCGGAGGAGGAGGATGTGGGGATCGTTGGCGATGGGGATCTGCAAGCGGAGCAGCAGGCCATCCTCGATTTCCTTCGGCTGGAGTCGGCTGTGGAGGCAAGACGCCGTCGTCGGCAGGAGATGGAGGCGCAAGAAGCCGCAGAGGAGGCTGAAATGTTTGTCTACATGGATGAGGTCGAGCAGGAGGAGGATGCGTCGGAGCCCTCCTACCCGCCGTTCCAGCCAGCGCCCGGCATCGTCGTCGTGGGCATCTCCGACGATGAAAGGTAGCTAGGGTAGTGCGTAGGATTACTTTTGCATGATTTGTATGGATTTAGGGGATGAAATATGAGAGAGAAGGATGCAAAGTGGCTAATTTGAGGCGTGCCCGGTCAGTGCCCGCAGACGTGTCCGCGTGCGTTTGAGGGGTCGGATTTGCAATGTCCGGTTGTAGATGCTCTAACAACCCCTTCACTCAAGATTAGGCTGGTCATAGTGTGGGTAACTTAGGTAGTAACGACATGTCCAATGTTGAACCTTAAATCACCCGCAATCATTTAGACCGTGTTTTGCCATCAATGTGGTCCTGCATCTGTCCGCAGGCCCGTCTGGACGAGTTTTTCTGTAAACTAGAGATTGTGTGTGTGGGGTGGGGGGGGGTGCGGGCTTCTGGACTGTTGCCCCGTGTCTGTCAATCGAAGCCCACCCAAACCCCTACACGCATTCCCGCCCGATGCTGGCCGTCCGCATTGACACCACTTAGGACGAACGAGACCTCTCATTTCTGGCATTGAAGTAGCGCGTCGGCTAAGAGAGCGCCATCCGCTACACGCCCTGCTTAACATGTCTCCTCGTAACGTTTGAACGGCTACAAACTGTCTGCCTATTTTCACTATAAGATATTAATATAGATTAGTAATATATGCATGTCACTAGTTTATAATTATTTGCCACTATGACCAGTCTTATAAAGCCCTCGAAGATCGGATGTTTGTACACTTCCTAGTAGCGAACACGCTTCGCTCGCCATTAATTCACAGAAAATGCTCTGTAAATCATCTTATTTATAGTACACGGATCGTGCCTTCATGCCCATGGTAGAGTTGGCCCACAATTAAATCACCCTCTAATTGCGCCATGACTAGACCGTGCATTTTTTTTTGGAAAAACTTTTAGTCTACTCACCTTTAATCTTAGCAGTACAACGAATATTAGAGGTAATAAAAATTACGATCAACTTTATGGATCACCAGCGATGACTACAAACATTCAAGCAAGCTGAAGGCGCGCCGCCGTCATTGCTGCTCCCTCACCGGAGCTGGGCAAACCTTATTGTAGTAGACAGTCAAAAAATCATCGTGCTAAGGTCTCATAAGACCAACGTACCAGAGCAGAAGCATCAAAGCTATAAACATCCAAACGAAGGCGAACGAAAACAGGATCCAAACAGATCGACCGAAGACTAATACCGAACGAATCCTGTGAGATCCGACGACACACCTCCACACACCCTCTGATGACGCTAGATGCACCATAACAACAGGGATAGAACGTGAGAGACATTATTCCTACGAAGGACATCCTCGTCACCACATAGCCCCAACAAACATATTGAATCCAACAAGAACGAGAGTGGGGTCCCTCCCGCCAGCAAGGGGCTGAGATCCTTCGCTCCTCCATGGCCCAAAGGCCATCGAAGATGGGGCGAACCAGCGGCGGCGCTGACGAGAGGAGAAGGAAAGGCAGCAACCCCTAGTTCTCAACTAGACCGTGATTTAACTGTAACAAATACGAGCGCTTCTGCCGGCCCCGAGAGTATTCCAATTCGTAAAAGTTGGCAAAAGCAGTTCAGATTTTGGTCGCCTTTTTTTCCGAGAAACTTACAAAGAACAACAGAGGTAAGAAAATTTACAACCATGTCCGTGGACCACCTACGACGACTACAAGCATTGGAGCGAGCCGAAGGCGCGCCGCCGTCATCACCCCTTCCTCACCGAAGCAGGGCAAACCTTATTGTAGTAGACAGTCGGGAAGTCATCCTGCTAAGGCTGCCAATGCCCCAGAGCAACAACCATCGCCGATGAAGAAAATCGTAGGTTAGAAGGATCAAACCTGTAAACACTTAAAAAGACAAACGAAGACCGAATCCAAACAGATCCTTCAAAGACCATCACCAACCAAATCCCGCGAGATCCGACGGAGGCACACCTCCACACAACCTCTGATAATGCTAGACACACCATCGGGATGGGGATAGAACGTACTCCCTCCGTCCGAAAATACTTGTCATCAAAATGGATCAAAAGGGGTGTATCAGAACTAAAATACATGTAGATACATCTGCTTTTATCCATTTTGATGACAAGTATTTTCAGACGGAGGGAGTAAAAGACATTTTTTCTGCTACTAAGGAACATCTACGTCATCACACGCCCAATCCAATACATTGAATCTAACAAGAACGACAACGGGATCCCTCCCGCTGGCAGAGGCCGAGATCTCCGCAACTCTTTGGCCTAGAGGCCATCGATGGGGCGGATCTGCGGTGGTGGTCGCCAAAGTTGCTTGCATTTCTCAAGTCAACTTTTTGAATTGTTTGGATTGCTGACCACACATTTTGAAAGTACTCCCTCCGTTCTTAGATATAAGTTTTTTTTAGAGATTGCACTATATTCACTCGTTTTGTTCTATATGTACTCCCTCCATTTGAAATTACTCGTCCAAAAAATAAATTTATCTAGATGTATTTTACTTGTAAATACATTCATTTTTATTCAAATTTTGTTACAAGTAATTTCGAACGGAGGGAATAGTTCGAAGAGAGTATCAAACAATTTTTAAAGAACAATTTTGCTGCGGGAAGCGGCCAGGGAGTGCGCGTGGGCGCCAAGTGGCGCGACGGCGAGGGCACCGCCGCCGCCGTCCCCACACAGGCTGGTCCCACAATCCCAGAGGCCGATAAAAGCGTGAGTGCGCCACCTTTTCCGTTCGCAGTGCCCTTCCCCTTTGCCCGCCGCTCTCACTCTCTCTGGTTGCTTTCCCATTCCGGCGATGCTGCAATAAATCCCCCGTCGACGGCGGCCGCGGCCCTGGGCGATCGTAGATCCCTCCCAACCCATGTCGAACGCTGGGGGCACCTCCCTCCTCCCGGCGCCTTGCCGGCAGGCTGGTCATCGCGCCCTCCTCCCCCTCCCGTCGGCTCCCCAGTTCGTGGCGAGGTTCCGCTCGAACCGTCGTCTTCGACTCTCCCCCGTCAGCGCCTCCGGGCACGCCTCCAGGATTCCTCCCACCGAAGCGCGCTGTTTCCGGGCCCTCTCCGGCAGTCGACACCGTCCTCCTCCACTCCACCGGATTCGCTCGGGGACTCCGTGCTGTGGTAAGTCCCCAGATCTTGCCTGGCTGGATCGCTCCTTTTTTTCTGTTCCTGGTGAACCTTTTTTTACGCGAGGAATCAAATCCATTTTGCTGATCAGTTTCTCTGTGAGTAGTCCCAGCAATTTATTTCCAAAGTGTTCGGAGTTCAGGTTCAGCCGTTCAGGTGAACCCCGTATGTTTTTTTACCTAAGAAGACAACCCCTATGCCGCACGTCAAGTATCTGTTTCCCGACCTGATGCCAACAGAAAACGCCACTTCTCCCGAATTTAATAAATCTGACATTTGTCTTGCCGTGGTCTTGCAATTGCTAGTGCTTATATTTTTATGCTTAAGAGTAGTACCCATACTTAGTGCTGGCATGATCCGGATCCTAATTTAATCGATTCATAGTAGGTCGTGACTCACATGGCATCTCTTTTTCTCTGAACAGCATATGTCGAGAAGATGTTGGTAGCAGAAACGGCAAGCCTACTAGACGTGGTACTGACGTCACTGATGGTTACTGTATTATATTTGAGGTTCCCGAGACTGTCTTGAGTTGCTTGCTAAATTATATACTGCATTGCTTTGATCAAATGCAGCACCAAAAGGACCGTGAGGCTAGAATAAGGAAGCAGCTCCACAAGGTTGAACTACCGCCATCTCCGTACGATACCGCGTGGGTAGCTATGGTGCCCTTGCGGGGCTCCCCTCACACTCCATGCTTCCCTCAATGTGTTGAATGGATATTGCAAAACCAACATGAAAATGGATCTTGGGGTATCAACGACTTTGGATCATCAGCCAACAAGAACGTTCTCTTATCCACATTGGCATGTGTTCTTGCTCTTGAGAAATGGAATCTTGGCCAAGAGCACATAAGGAGAGGTATAGAGATAGATTTCTTATTTCTTATTATCCGACACATGTGAATGTTGTTTACCTGTGTTTGTTTTCAAGAGCTCAAACGCCTTAACGCCATGGGCAGGACTGCATTTTATCGGAAGACATTTCTCCCTTGTCATGGATGAGGAGATTGCTGCTCCTACAGGCTTCAACATGATTTTTCCTGGTATGCTTAGCCTTGCCATTGGGGTGGGTTTGCAATTTCCTGTCAGACAAACTGACATTGATGGGATGCTTCACCAATGGAAGATGGAATTGAAAAGGTCTGTTGATGAAAAAATATTGGTATGAATTATATTGCCCCCGTTTGTATTAGGACAGTTGTTTCTTCCCCGTCTTTTTCAAAGGGGGTTTTCTTGTAAGAAATTATGTTTTCTTTTTCGATCAACCGTAATTTGAAGGAAAAGGGACCACCATGTCATTCGTATTGTCTTTTGCATACTGATGAAATTAGCAATCGTAATTTGAGTATCACCTGTGGGTCGCATATTAAAAATTCTCATACTTGACTTAATTTAGGCAGGCTGGGGAGAAATCTTATGGCAGAGAAGCATATATGGCCTATGTCGCGGAAGGGTTAGGAAACTTGCTGGACTGGAATGAAGTTATGAAGTTTCAGAGGAAGAATGGGTCGTTGTTCAACTCTCCTTCCACAACTGCTGCTGCGTTAGTCCACAACTATGATGATAAAGCCCTCGAGTACTTAAATATGCTAGTCAGTAAATTTGGTGGTGCAGGTGGATCTCTGTACCTTTCCTTCTGAAGAATTTGCAAGGGTTTTAAAGTGTTGCGAAATACTTAATACCAGTAGACCTTTGCAGTACCAACAGTGTATCCGCTAAATATGCACTGCAAGCTTTCAATGGTGGATTCGCTTGAAAAGATCGGAATTTCTCGGCATTTTTCTAGTGAGATAGAGGGAATCTTGGACATGGCATACAGGTAATGACTGTAAATAGGAAACTGATATCTGTTTTTAGTAGCTTGTAAACTTTACTGTCTCCTGTTTGCAGTTTCTGGTTACAGAGAGACGAGGAAATTATGATGGATGTAGCAACATGTGCAACGGCGTTCCGCCTTTTACGGATGAATGGGTATGATGTATCCCCAGGTACTTAGGCAGAAAATCCTGTCAATGTTGTCATTGTTCTTGGTTTAACAAATTAACAGTCTAACTTCCTAATTCTATCTTGGTGCAGATGAGCTGTCTCATATTGGTGAAGCCTCTAATTTCCATAATTCACTTCAAGGATATTTAAATGATACAAAATCTGTACTGGAACTATATAAGGCTTCAAAAGTCAGTGTATCAGAACATGAATTAATCCTAGATAACATTGGCAATTGGTCTGGCAGCTTATTGTCAGAAAAGTTGTGCTCTGAAAGGGTGCAAGGCCTACCAATCTTAGAGGTGCCTGCATGAAATTTGAAATACCCATTTTACTTGGTACTAGTTCAAGTTATATCTAATCCTGTGCTTTTGTGATTTCAGGTCGAGTATGCCGTTAAGTTTCCGTTCTATACCACGCTGGAACGCCTAGACCACAAGAGGAACATCGAACATTTTGATGCTAGAGGTTCTCACATCCTGAAGACAGAATGCTTGTAAGATTCTCATTTCTGTAATAAGAGGTGCACTTTAAATCATTTTAATTAGACATAATACTAAAAATTCAAACATTTTGCTGAATCAGGCCGTATGGTATCAACCAAGAACTTTTGGCTTTGGCTGTTGAAGATTTCACATTTTCTCAATCTATCTACCAGGATGAACTCCTGCATCTTGATAGGTAATCTGGCCATTATGCTCTCTTGTCATGTAAACTTTCTTTTTTGTTTTTGGAAATTTTTCAAAAAAAAATTCGCAACAGGTGGGTGAAAGAAAACAGATTGGACCAGCTACAATTTGCACGACAGAAGTTGACATATTGTTATCTATCTGCTGCTGCTACGATTTTTCCTCCTGAACTTTCTGATGCTCGCATATCGTGGGCCAAAAACGGTGTGCTCACAACCGTTGTTGATGACTTCTTCGATGTTGGAGGATCAAAAGAAGAACTAGAAAACCTCATAGCATTAGTTGAGAAGTACAGTCCTTCAACTTGATGTCTTTGTCTGCTCTTTTGTAAGTAGTGTTTCTGCCTTAGACGTTGCTAATAAGTCATGTTTTCTGTTTTGCCAATGGCCGCCTTAGGTGGGATGAGTATCACAAAGATGACTTCTGTTCGGAGCAAGTAAGGATTGTATTTTGTGCTCTCTATACCACAGTGAACCAGCTTGGATCGATTGCTTCTGCCGTACAAAACCGTGACGTTAAAAATCACCTGATAGAAACAGTGAGTTGTCTGCCCCTCCTCTTGTTGAGTTGCATTATGTTCAGTATTGACAGGTTGAAATTCATCTGCAGTGGCTACATCTATTGAGGTCTATGATGACCGAGGCAGAATGGCAGAGGAGCCAATATGTGCCAACAATGGAAGAATACATGACAAACGGGGTAGTTTCATTCGCACTGGGGCCCATTGTGCTTCCAGCATTGTATTGTGTCGGGGAAAAGCTATTGGGGAGTGCTGTAAAAAATCAAGAGTACAGTGAGTTATTTAGGCTAATGAGCACCTGTGGCCGTCTCCTCAATGACAGCCAAGGCTTTGAGGTATGTTGGGCCCTTAATGTTCCTGCAGACCCCTTAATGTTTTCTTTTTCTTTCGAAAAGGAGGATTACCCCCGGCCTCTGCATAGACCCCTTTATGTTACCATCCATTATTCAAGATTTCGCAGACCTGCATAAAAATAGCGTTTCCTTAATGTTACTCCTCTGATCCAAAATAAGTGTCACTGTTTTGAACTAAGGTTGAACTAACCTTAGTTCAAAACAGTGACACTTATTATGGATCAGAGGAAGTATTATTTATGTTATTCCACACACCATTTGAACTATGGTGGACTTACAATTCCCACAAAAGTCAAGACTGTCGTTGTCTGCTTTGTTAAAATGATGTGAAACGAAGCTCTCTTGATCATATTAATCATAGGAAAAAAGGGAGATGTACACCTCTTATCCTGGTGGCTTGACATTGTAGAAGAGTCAATCAACTCTGTTTTATACCTGTGCTGCTGTACAACTACTATCCAGTTTTTGGTTTATAAATGGAGTACTCCCTCTGTAACTTAATATAAAACGTTTTTTGACACTGTCATAGTCTGTATAAACGTCTAATAAAAAGTTAGAGATAATAATATTTGAACTCTGTATAGACCTATGCATTAAGACATCTAACAAGTTAGCAGTAAGTGCTCGTGATTACTATGCAGTTAAAGTCTGTAAACTTGAATTTATCGTTGGATGACTGACCTGTTCCCGATCATATGATGTTGCAGAGGGAGGGCAGCGAGGGGAAACTAAACAGCGTTTCGCTACTCGTTCTTCACAGCGGTGGCTCTATGTCCGTAGAAGCGGCTAAGAATGCGATACAGAAGTCCATAGTCGCCTCGAGGCGAGACTTGCTAAGATTGGTCCTCAAGGAAGGCACTGCTGTTCCCAGGGCATGCAAGGAGCTGTTCTGGAAGATGTGCAAGATACTTCACCTGTTCTACTTCCGGACCGACGGATTCAGCTCGCCAAAGGAAATGGCCAGCGCGGTGAATGCTGTTATCAACGAACCACTCAGGCTCTCAAGTTGACAATCCATGGTTGATGGTCTCATCAGAAAGAGAAAGATATTCATGTGTTCATATGGAGCAGAGGGATCGGCAGTGAACCTCTGACCCTGTAACTTAGAGAGATGTAAAGATTGACGAAGGTAGGCTCAATGTTTTTTAAAACAAAACCTTCTGTTAGCGGAAAGTGATATTTCTGGCAGTTTCATCGGAAAAACGCGGCACGATCAACAAGAGGACATTGACAGGTACTACCTCCGTCCTGGTTTATTGGTCTTCATTGTATTCCGTGTCAAATTTTGACCGTAAATTTAACTAACAAAATTTTCATGCATGTCAACAAAAAATATATCGTTAGATTTGTATTTCAATGATATTATTTTTTATGACATGTATGAACATTTTGTTAGTTAAATTTACGGTCAAAATTTGGCACGAAATATAATGGGGACCAATAAACCAGGACGAAGGTAGGATGAAAGTGACAACATGACTATTTCCTTCTCCGCAAGGATACCACGTGGGCAAACAGTGACACTGGCATGCTTCCGACCATATCTTTGACTTTTACCAATATAGTGGGTTGGGGGTCATTTTAACAGCTTGGTGATCAAACTCCCCGATAGGGCTGGAATTCAAGCCCAGCCGACCTCGATTGGACTCATTAACTTGTCGATCTGAAATTTAAACTCGGCTTGATTCGTGTAATTCACGATTTAGCTTGTTTAACTAGTTATAAATGTGAATTACGACAAGTCGACAACATGGCACATGCGGCGAGCAACATAAAAACAAACAAAAAAAACGCCAATTACAAAGTATGTTTATTATGAATGCAATTAATCTACATAAATGCATTTCTAGACACATTTTTTAACCAGAAATCACATTAATCAACAATTTACACCAAAGGGATATTGGCGCACATTACAGATCACAGAGTATTTAACCAAAAACTACCACAATTCATGAATCCGTGCCCACAAACTACCACTTTACAAATTTGTGCCGAAAACTATCATTTTTTTGCTAATCTATGACTAAAAACTACCATGTCTGTAAATCGACCGATTCTTCCGTTTTAAACGCGCTTATGACAGACTGGGCCCATCCGCCAGGACTGAAAAGTCAGCACCGTTAACTTTGACCGTTAACATGTGGGGCCCACATGTCAGTTCTATCCCCTTCCTCTGGAATTCCCCATGGAGGATTTAGATAAGGGATTCCGTCGCCTGCGAGCTCCGGTGGCCATCCTCTGCACCCGAGGCGTCCCCAGCATGCTCCGGCGAGGCCGAGCCCCCCACGCGAGCCCCTGCCCGCTCCGGCAAGGCCGATGCCCCTTGTGCCCGTGCTCCTACCCGCTCCGGCGAGGCCGAGCCCCGCGTGCCCGCATCCCCGCCCGCTCTTGCGAGGCCGAGGCCCGGCGCCACTGCCCGCTCCGGTGAGGCCGAGTCCCCCGTGTGCGCACGCCCCTGCCTGCTCTGGCAAGGCCGCGACGTTAACCTGCTGCTAGCCAGGGCAGATGCGACGGGAGGCGTCGGTGCGATTCGACGAGAGACAAACTCGAGAGCGGCGGCGTTGACCTGCTGATGGCCGGGGCTGATCGATTCGTCGGCGTACGGCCGTGCTGCGGGCGGTGGGCTCCTGCCTCGCCCTCGACGTCCCCCGCCTCCCTGTGCTCTGGATCCGGTTGTCCCCCCGCCGCCGGAGTCGATGTCGCTGCCGCACACAGACTCCTTGAGCTGGCCATGGCCACTGCCGCGCGAGCTAGCCTACGCGCTGCCAGTCTGGATGGCTGCCTCACTGCTTGCCAAGCTGCCCGCCTTGCTGGCTAGCCATGGCCGCAGCCGTGCCCAGGCTTGGTGCTTGGTGGGGAATTTCAGACGTAGGAGTTGTAGGAGATGGAACTGACATGTGGGCCCCTTAGGTTGACGGTCAAAGTAACGGTGTTGACTATTTCAGCCCGGACGGGTGGGCCTAGCTTGTCATAATCAGGTTTAATCGACCATTTTTCATACTTGGTAGTTTTTAGCAAGGGATTAGGGAAAAAGTGGTAGTTTTCCGCATAAATTCGTAAAGTGGTAGTTTGTAGGCACGGATTCACGAATTGTGGTAGTTTTTGGTTAAATACTCCAGATCACAACAATCAACAACAATATCAGCACATATTTCATGTCCCTTCTCATCAAGCTCAACTCGTTAAACCAAAACTTGTTTGGCTAACGAGATCAGATTAAAACTCAGCTCGACTTGTTACTCAACGACTTCGAGTCGAGCCAAGCCATGAGCTGCTCATTTAGCTTCAGAGTTTAGAATTTTAGTTCCAGCTAGGCGTGCAAGTTGAATGAAGACAACTAAATTTTACTCCAATTGTAGCTGCTCGCCGAATTATTTATTTATCATTAGTACAATTCTCTAGGTCTTATTGATCATAAGAAATTATTACATGGACACAAAGGAAATTATGAGATTGACCCAACCAAATACGAAGACCATGACTTAACGATAAAGAGAACCTAGCAAGATTGTGAGCTTCTACCCACGATGCCTTAATCCCACCCGAGCACAACTGCAGAGTTAACCCAACATCATAAACATTATTACACATCTGCAAGCCTCAAAGTTCCATGGGAACATTGTACGGTGTTGCTACTAGGTGAAGCTGGTTCTTTCTTCTCAGTGTTGTGCCGACAATCATGTCCATGTCAAGTTCATCCAGATGCATTCCGCCCGGTAGGCTCCAATCGAAGAAGTACAGAAGCCGAGCCAGGATGAGCTCCAACGTGGCCAACCCAAAGGTATTGCCAGGGCACATTCTTCGCCCGCTCCCGAACGGTAAGTACTCAAACTGTGTGCCGTTATAATCCACGATAATGTCTTCGAACCTCTCCGGCTTGAACTCGTCTGCGTCATGCCAATACTCGGGGTTCCTCGCTATCGCCCATGCATTGACCATGACCCTGGAGCCCTCTGTGATCTCAAACCCACCAACATCGCAAGTCTTGCTGCAGACACGGGGGAGCAAGAGCGGTGCGGCCGGGTACAACCTCAAACCCTCCTTGATCACCATCTTCATGTAGCGCAGCTTGTCCATGTGGACTTCATGGTCTCCAGGACTCTTGTTGTCCAATGTTTGTCGCACCTCCTCCTGAACCTTTGCCATCACCTCTGGGTTCCTTATGAGCTCTGACATGATCCACTCAAGGAGTGACGACGTCGTCTCCGTGCCTGCCGTGAACAAGTCCTATAGGAAATATATAGAGTGGGATTAATCCGACTACAACAATATAACTTTCTTTCTAGGATGGAATATTGTTCTCGTACTTTCTTAATTTAGAAGATGAAATTTCTAGTAACAATATTGCTAAAACACATGTAGATGTGCTCTAAGTGTTGCACATCTAAGTCCTATGTCATTAATTTTACGCCAAGATTCGTGCAAGCATTTGTTTTTTTCTTTTTTTCAAAGAAAATTGGAAGGATGGAAATAACGTATAGAGAAATGGCGGACGGGCGGGCGAAAGAAAAATTGACGGAAGGTAGAACCTTATGTCTTACTCCCTACTTAGTGATCTCTCTAAACTTTCTTATAGTATTTCTCTCTAAACTCTCTAAACTTACTCCTTCCTATTCATATTAATTATTGTTGATTTAGTATAAAGTTGTAGTAGTAAATCAGCAACAATTAATATGGATGGAAGAGATTATTAGCAGAGAATCAGATAGAAGGCCGGCCTTTGAGCACTTACCACTATAATTGCCTTGATGTTTGTGATGCCGATGGGGAACTCATGCTGCGCCTCATCCTTAATCCTAAGCATGACGCCCAGAAGGTCATCGTCTCCGGCTGTGGCATTCTTTTTCTCCGCCCGTCGCGCCTCGCAGCTGGCGATGATCTTGTCAAAGATGGCGTCGAACTGCCGGCGCGCTCGCCAGACCGAGCGCCTCAGCCCAGTGACGACGTCCAGGAACCACAGCGAAGGGAAGAGGTCCCCGAAGGAGAATGCCCCAACTATCTTGAGCAGCACATCCATCCCAGCCAGGAACCGCTCTTGGAGCTCGGCGTCGAACTCGTCGCCGAACGTCGCCTTTGCAGTAATCGTGTTCGTGCACGACACGAGCAGCTTCCCGAGATTGACGGGCTCGCCGCCGGCGGCGCGGACATCCCTAACGAGGGACATGCTCACGCTGTTCCTGATGGGCGCAAACTGCCTCACCTTTCGCGCGCTCAGGAGCTCCACCATGCAGAGCTTGCGCAGGGTCCTCCAGTACGCGCCGTATGGCGCGAAGGCTATGTCGACGCTCCCGTAGCCCACGATCTCCGCGGCCAGAAGTTTCGGCCTTGACGCGAAGGTGAGGGAGCTATCCCGGAGCACCACCTGTGCGGCTGCCGGCGAGGAGATCACCACGGCGTCCACCTGGCCCAACCGCAGGTACATCACTGGGCCGTGTTTCTTGGCCAGGTCCCGGAGAGCGATCTGCGGCGTCGCTGTCAGGAGGTGGAGGAGGCTTCCGATGAAGGGGAGGCACCGTGGGCCGGGAGGCTTCCTCCCCTTGGAACTTGCTGTGGTTTTGCGGCTAAGCAAAGACACGAGAATCATCAGTGAGACGAAGGATAGGACCAGGAGGGTGGCTGCGCTTAGCTCCATGGCTCGATCAAATTTGAAGCTTTGCTGGGGATGAAGAGCTACTAGCAGGAAGTGCCCTTTTTATAGTAGTATAAGGTAGTAAAGGAGAAGCGAGGGGAAAGAACTGGTGACGACTCGTTGTACATTCTTCTCGGAATATGTCAGGCTTCCACGTGGTCTAAGTTTTTTCTTTGCGCCTCAGGCGGCTGCCCGTGCGACGGCCCACTGCCACAGACCGAAGAGTCTATTTTTAGAGCATCTTCAATTGAAGATGCAAACTTAAAGATGTAAAAATTTACATATTTAAAAAGTGCTTTTTCATCTTCGAAAAAGGGCCAAACTCCAACAGATGATGTAAAATGAAGATGTAAAAAGTGCAACTTCAATAGATGATGCAAAATGGAGATGTAAAAACTACGGGGCATAGGTAGGGGGGACGGCGACGGCGCGGCCCGATTCGGGGCGGTGGCGGCGGAGCGTCGGAGGGGCGGCGGGGGTGGCGAATTGGTGCGGCGGCAGCGGCGCGAATCGGGACGGCGGAGCAGCAGCGATTCAAGGCGGCGAGAGGAGGAGGAACGGCGTAGGGGCGATGACGAAGGTGGAGGAGGGCCTGTTTGGCCGGAGGAGGAAGCCACAGCCGCCGGCGACAACCAATCGCCCGCCGCAGCCACGTTCAACTTTGAAATTTTGGCCGACCGAGGTTGGTTCACCGTCGGGTTGCGCTATGTGTCGCTTCACGCCTCCACTGCATGGCTTGGCGGCTCGCTGCTTCTTCACAGGCAGCTCCGGCGCGACGGCAACCAGCCTCGGTGGGGAAAATCCGAGGCGGCGGCATGGCAGCTTGGGGCTTGTGGTGACACCGACGATGACTGCGACGAGGTAGGTCTGACCAGTGGTGGGCGGGCGGCGCGGCGGGGTCACCGGCGTTAGCCGGCCGTCGGGTGGACAAGCGGCGGTCGCGTGAAAGCGAAATGAAGGCAGTTGGGCGGTTGGCGCGCGACCGTCGTTTTTACATCTTCTGTACGTGGAGATGCAAATTCACCACGGGTGTTGTAGTTTACATCTTCGAACGGTGAAGATGTATTTTTTTTCATCTATATCATCTTTTGGAGAGGGGTTGTTGAGCCTCGAAGATGCAAAATTTAGTTACTTTTAAATCTACATCATCTATGGAAGATGATCTTAAAATGGCTATTGGCTGGTGGGTTGGCTGCACATGCATGAGCCCCAGCTTTTCCCTGTCGTTTTCAGCTTCCAGCCCATGCTTCTTCCTCAAAAGAAAAAAAAAGTCACACCCCCGGGATCTTTCACCTCGCTGGCATGCCCTTCTTCTCAAAAAAAAAAAACTTCACATGTCATGTTGGGCAAGAACAACCAAGGGGAGAAACAAAGAGAGAAAATAAAAATGCGAAGATTGATTTGTTGTACATACCTACTCCCTAGTTGCCAGATCTGTATAATGTTGTCGCAATTAGGTGTCGAGCTTATCATGCTCTGATTTTTTTCCTACTGCCCATAGTTGTCAGATTAGATTTATCAGTCTGCAAGAAAGATTGTACTCCCTCCGTCCGGAAATACTTGTCATCAAAATGAATAAAAGGCGGTGTATCTAGACTTATTTTAGTTCTAGATACATCCCTTTTTATTCATTTTGATGACAAGTATTTTCGGACGGAGGGAGTAACAGGTTACTAGAAATAGTGGCCGAGCTTGCCATAATCTTTTTTTTTTGAAGTCATAACCAAATTTGCTGTACTTGCCCTACCCTAGTTGTCATACTAGTTTTACAAGGTTGCCAGATTGATTTGTATCAGGTTGCCGGAATAGTGGCCGAGCATGACATAACAGGATTTGCTAAGTACTTTCTTTCCTACCCCGTAGTTGTCAGATTAGTTATATGAACATGTCAGATTAAATGAACCAAATTGTTTTTTTGAAAGATCTGGGGTTGCCGGCTTCATTGATTTAGGAGAAAGCAAGCGGGGAAAACATCGGTGATCAAGTGATCATGGTTACAAGAGACGAGAGCAGCGACTGAAAAAGAAAGGAAAAAGAGGGAGGATATAGCCCATGGGCTGCTATCTCGCTACATCTTCCCCGAAGGGGGGCTCTAGGCATCGTGCTCCTGCTAGTCGCCACAGTTCCAGCGTGCCCTTGATGGTGCGCCGGACATCTTCAGTTTGTGGCAGCTTGCCTCTGAAGATGCACACATTTCTCTCCTTCCATAGCTCCCAGGTAATCAGCAACATCATCGACTTGAAACCCTTTCTAAAGCTTGGTGGCGTCAGGGCAGTTAGCCTTTCCCAGTGCTTGAGGGAGCTGCGATGCATTTCCCGCTTCTCCTTCATTGCTGCACAGCCGGACCTTGAGGATGCCTTCTGCCAGATCGAGCAAGAGAAGGGGCAGTCCCAGAAGAGATGCATTGAGCTCTCCAGGTTTCTGTTGCAGAAAACACAAAAGTACCCATTCGGCCATCCACGCTGTTGCAGACGATCATTGCACCATAGCCTGTCATGGTGAAGCAGCCAGGCAAAGATTTTCACGGTGCCTGGAGCCAAGGCCTTCCAGACTGCTGCTTTGATTCCTGATGATGGGGCTCCATTAATTTGGAGGTTGTATGCAGCGCTGGCCGAGTAAGAACTTCCTCCTCCGCCCACCCAGCTGATCTTGTCCTCTTCAAGGGAGAGGACAATGCCTGCCCTTTGAATCTTCCACCACATCTGCAAGAACTCGAGAACAATGCTTTCTATGTCTCCTTGCCGCAGGTCCTGTATCCATTTGTCATCTGTCAAAGCTTCCTGAATTGTCCTGTTCTTCCTTCTTGTATGTTGAAACAAGTTTGGAAATTCACGGTACAGCGCCACGGAACCAAGCCACGTGCTTGTCCAGAATCTTGCAGTTTTTCCGTTACCCAGCTGCACCGAGGTAGCGGATGCAAACAGCTTGCGGTCCTCTTCTTCACATGGAGCTAAGAAGTTCATCCATGGCCGTCGCGGTTGCTGCCATGCGAGCCATAGCCATATCATCCGTAGTGCCGTGCTGAACCGATGGAGGTCCAGGATGCCGAGCCCCCCCTTGGCCACGGGTAGGCATACTTTGTCCCAGGCCAATTTGCATTTGGCACCCGTTATGTTTTCATCCTGTGCCCAAAGGAATTGTCGTCACGTTTTATCCACCTCCTTGAGTATTTCTTGGGCACCTTGAGGACTATCATAGAGAAAACTGACAGAGCTGTTAACACTACATGCACCAGCACCCGCCTACCAGCCATGCTCATCAGTCTACCCTTCCATCCCGCGAGCCTCGAGCGGACCCGATCAATGATAAACTGGAAATGAACCAGTCACAATTTTCTTGGAGAGATCGGCAGGCCTAGATGTTGTCGGGAAAGCAGACTGTTGGCCACCAAAATTTTGCAGCACCTCTGATAACTGAATCCCTCCGTAGTTTATTGGTATGACAGTTGACTTTGCCTGGTTTAGTTTTAGGCCTGTGGACTCCGCGAAGCTGTTCAACAGAAAGAGGAGTGTGTCCACTTCTTTCTTTTCTGGGTTCGCAAAAGTGATTGCATCATCTGCATATAGGCTGATTCTAATACTGATGCCGCGACCCGGTAGTGCAGCGATCGTTTCTTCCGTTGCAGCAGCCTCAAGGAGACGGTGCAGAGGATCAACTGCCATGATGAAAAGCAGAGGCGAAAGCGGGTCGCCTTGCCTGAACCCACAATCATGGAAGATGGGCGGCCCCGGCGTTGCATTTAGCATGCAAGAGGAGGAGGCCGACGATAGGAGCAGTGCAATCCAATCTCTCCATCTCGGCGGGAAACCCATCCGCTGCATGAGCTCCAGCAGGTACTCCCAGGACACTGAATCGAAAGCTTTTGCTATGTCCAGCTTGAAAAACAGTGCTTGCTTCTTCATTCTGTGCAACATCTTAACACAACTCTGCACATATTGGTAGCTATCATGGATGCATTTGCCTTTTTGAAACACTATCTGCACTGGGGATATGATTGCTGCACCGAGTGCTCCAGCCAATCTTGTTGAAAGCACTTTTGAAATGAGCTTTGCAACTGAATGAATCTAGCTGATCGATCGATAATGGTTAACTTCAGAAGCCCCATTTTTCTTTGGCAGTAGCGCGATCAGGGTTGTGTTGATTTCTGCAAAGTTTTGCCCAGCTAGTTGGTGGAACTTGTGAAACACCGCCATGATATCATCCTGAATGGTGTGCCAGCACGATCGGTAGAATTGGCCTGTGAAGCCGTCTGGCCCAGGAGCTTTGTCGGCCGGGGAGGAGATGATTGCTACCCAAACCTCAGCCAGAGAGAAAGGCGAGTCCAGGCCTTGCGGGTCGATCATGGGAATGTTCAGTCTGTACCAATTCAGAGTGGTTCGACGAGCCTTTTGCTTGCCCAAGAACCTAGTGAAATGGTCATGAATGATCTTCTCCTTCCCCGCATGGTCAAAGACTTCCGAGCTGCCCTCTTTGAGAGAATGAATGCAGTTTTTTCTCCTCCTTGCTTTCATTTTTGCATGGAAAAGCTTGGTGTTTGCATCCCCTGCGCGCAACTAGGTGATCCTGGATGCCCGCTTCTTCCTTGCCCTCTCAATGGTTGCCAGACCAAGGACCTTTAACTTAAGCTTCTTTCTCAGATTGAATTCTGCTGCTGTGAGCCTTCTGCTTTCTTGCGCCATGTCGAGTAGGAGGATAACTTCTTTGCAGTATGGAGTTGCATTTTTGCTTTAACGAACGTGACCTTGCTCCATATCTTCAGATCAACCGCTGTTCTCTCTAGTTTCTTCTTGATTCTGACAAAAGGGCAGTCATGCGGCACCGGCCTTTGCCAAGCATGGAGAACAGTTTCTATAAATTGTGGAAACTTGGGCCAAAGGTTTTTGAATCTGAACCGAGCCTTTCTACAGGGCATATCCGTAGCAGCCAGAACTAGCGGGCAGTGGTCCGAGAAGGAAGTTGACGCTGCTACTAACAAGTGCTCGGGGTGCAGTTCTTCCCATTGTGCGTTGTAGAAGGTTTTGTTAATGCTGCAGAGAGTCGGGTTTTCCCTTTCGTTGTTCCACGTAAAACAACAATTTTTGCACTTGATCTCCTTCAGCCCAGCCAGATCGATGGCTCTAAGGAACTTTCCAATCACCCTCCTGTTAATATTTGAGTTGCTCTTGTCTCTTGCTTGGTAGATCATGTTGAAGTCGCCGTTAATCATCTAGGGCTCATTAGCAGGTGGAGCAGGTGCAGCAATTTCAGCTAAGAAATTGTCTTTTTGCGTTTCATCTGTCGGTCCATATATTGTGGTCATCCAGAAGTGCAGCCCGGAGTGCATCTCCTGCACCCTAGCAGTGGTGGAGAAACTACCTAAACGGTGAGATACTACGTCGACTAAAGCTTTGTCCCAGAAGATTGCTGCTCCACCTCTAGACCCGATCGCCGGCAGCACCACACAACCCTGCATCCTACTGCCTCCTATTTCCGTAGCGAGCGCCGTGGACCAAGGTTCTATCTTGGGTTCCTGTAAGCAGCGCACCGCTACTCTATGTGCGGAGGCCATGTCACTAATAACCATATGCTTTGCGGGGTAGTTTAGAGCTCTCACATTCCAGGACATAAAAATCAAATTGTTGTCATGCATCGATGAACCAAAGATTACTCCACCAACTAAAGATTCTACTAGAAGAGCAGGAGAACACCATACAACACACCCAGGGGCGACGACGGCCACCAGTAGGCCCAAATCCCCGTCATCAAAGAACCAGCCATGGCAGCGGAGAACTAAACATCAACACTAAACCTAACTCAAACTGGTTGAAGACTAGTCACTGACAGAGTCTAGCTACTACTACTACTACTACTAACATGATCAACCGTACATGATCTCCTCAGCTTCAGCAATCCCCGCCATGCCCACAACGATCTTGAGGGCGCCTTGGTCCAGTCATGTGAGCTTTGAAATTGCATCAATGTCACCGTCGGAGAGGGGTTCCTGAAAACGCTTCATGATCTGTGCTGCCTCCTTTGGGGTCATCTTGTCTTTTTGGCCAAGCTCTCCTAGTTCCTGGACGAGGCACAGTACAACCCTTTGGGCCACCGGGGTGAAGATGCTCATAGCCTCCTGACAAGCACTGCGGCGAGAGGGGCAGAGGTGGCCTTGGACTTGGATGGAGTGGAGTGGAGAGGATGAGGCGGCTGGCTTGGGAGGACCGGAGGTGGCACAACGGCGAATAGCTCGGCCGCGTGATCTTGGCCATTGTCGATCTGCATTGCGCCCATCCTCTGGGTGACCGCGTCCATCTGGAAACCCATCGTGGCTGCTGGAGGGTAGCTGATGTAGGGCAGCTGGCACGACAGCATCTCCGGGCTCTCCAGCTTGATCGGCAGGTCCGTCGCAATGACGAGGAGGGGAGCAACCACCGTTCTCAAAGGCAAGAGGAGCATCCAGGGCTTCAAGCATGGCGTTCTCCATTTCCATCTGCATGTAGTCTGTGTGCGGGGGCAAGGAGAGAGCGCGTCCGGAGTAGGAGAAGGAGAAGAAGTGGGCCACCGGGTCCACCTTCGCCGGTGGGGGGCACTGGGTGGAGGGGGAGAGGCAGGGTGGCGCGTAGAACTGGCGCACCGGAGTCCTTCTCCGCTTCAGGGCGGCCACAACGCCTGGCCGCGCGGTGCTGGCCCACCAGCGTTTTGCTTCGATGATGGTGTGCCTTCTTGACGATGTTTGCACCGCTCTCTCTGGCATGGCAGCCACGGTCGAGCAGACGGTCCCTCCAAGACCGGCCTAAACTGCCACTTGCTCCTCCTTTGTCAGATTGGTTGCCGAGCTTGCCATGTTCACCCCCTGGCTATAGAGAACCCAGAGGCTCGAATGTAAGGTGGGACAAGCTCCCTCAATCGGCGCCTTGCCAGAGACCCAACCCCTCTCCACCATTCTTCCATCTCAAGCTCGCCGGTGATCTCCACAAATTACAACACGGCTGGATTACATGATGATGGAAGCGCCACCAATCAGCGCCTTGACCAGCGGATCTGCACCACCACGTCGGAGATCCATGCCCCTCCCTCTCATCAAGCTCGTCGGAGGTAGGGAGCGCGTTGGCGTCAGAGCGAGCGTGCGACTTGGTGTAGCAGGATCGATCACTGGTGTGAGGGATCTCTTGTGGACTATTGAGTATATTGACTATTAGCAAAGTTAGGATAGCGTAGGATATTATTTTACTTTTCTTGTGGACTATTGAGTATATCGCCCATTGCCACCGACCCCGCGCGCCTCTACTTAGACCCAGGGCGACCAGTCGGCCTCTCCTCCGACCTGGCGGGCACATGCACCGAGGCGGCCCACCCGTCGCACTCCACTGACCGTCATCCTGCATCGTCCGTCACTGCCCTGCTCCGACCGGGTCTCCTGCATCGCCCCGACCCGGCGGCCCATCACAGCTGCCCCATGCACGCCAGCCCGCCTGTCCATCTATGCCGGCCTTGTCCCCGGCTGCGCCAGCCTCGTTAGCTGCCTCGAGCTTGGCACCATTGCTCCGTCGGTCGCTCGGGCCTCGCTGCCCGGGCACCGGCGCTGCTTTGGCAGCCCGGGTGCCAGGGCTGACGCGCTTGTCCGCATGTCGTCCCACGCCATCCATCGTCACCGGTTTAATCTCGGACATCGCCACCACCCCACTTCCATCGAGTGGCGTCCTCGACCTCGCGCGTGATCGGCTTGATCACCCGCTCAACGCTGCGATCCACCTCATCTACGCCGCACGATCGATCTGGCCCGTCGGTTGCATGCGAGCCACTCCAGCCACGACTTCTGTCATGCATCCACCGTT
>NC_041383.1:651385587-651420454 GCF_002162155.2 Triticum dicoccoides | reverse complement strand
GTCGCTACAGTTGTGACTGCGTGAGGGGAGGGGGGGGGGTTGTTGAGTATATTGACTATTAGGAAAGTTAGAATAGCGTAGGATATTATTCTACCTTGTCTTGTACTCCAAGTAGATCATTGTACTCCTATATATATGCCCGTGAGGCTCAAGCAATACAATAAAAAAGACTCCACCAATCTCTCTATTCCCTTCTAGCATTAACAGAATCAAGGGAGAGAGAGAGAGAGAGCGAGAGAGTTCTCGTGTGAGGATAAGAAAATGCATAAGGAAAACAACTAAAATTGACCGACTGATCAAGTAGCTTCGTAAACCGCCTCGCTTGATTGACGCGTGTCCCGCTCGGGCCCAGCCACGCACACGTCGTCTCCCAACCACTGAAACCTTATCCCCGCATTCTTTCTTCCCCTCCTTATCTTCCTATCCATTCACATCTCTCCTCTTCGTGTACCTCACAAGGGCAGCAAGCCAGCCAGCGCACTTTGTGCGCATGACAACGCCAGAGGCGGTGCCCGGCCACGCCTTGCTACAAGCTCTCGCCGCACGGCTGCACCTTGCTGCAAGGTCTCACTGCACAGCCGCGCCTTGCTGCAAGTTTTTGCCGGCCGACCACGTGTTGCCGTTGCTGTGGCTGCATCAAAGCATCCGTCGGCATCGTTGTGTGTTGTCGCTGCATCCTCCGTCGTTGTCACATGCTGCGTTGCAGCATCTGATGGCACCACTGCTGCCATGGAGCTCGCTAGGAACCTTACTGTAATGCATCACCGCCGGACCATCGGAGCTGCATTGAAGCACCGCTGGAGCTGCAATGAAGAGCCGCAAGAGCCGTTGAGCAATGCCGGTGCTACAATGGAGTGCCAGCGGGCGCCGTTGGTGCTGCCACGGGAGTTGCTGCTATGATGCTACGTGGCCGACGACGACTGTGACAGAGGAGACAGGGGTGTGGCTCTGCTGCTGAGCAGCGACTACGAGCCGGGCGCCGAGTTGTGATGGAAGCAGAATGACGTAGACGGACGTTGGCGTATCCAAGGGATGTAAGGAAGACGATCCAATGGCCGCTGACCCAACTGATTTCTGTGGGAGATCAGTCGGTTGATTCATAGTAGTTGCCATCAAAAAATCAGGCAAAAATAGTGCTTCAGTAGTATTGCAACAAGGCAAATGTTGCAGAGCGAGTTGCGCAACATCTATCTTGTTTCAATTCCTGACGCACCTCATTTGGGAGACCAGACATCTATTTATGGCTCAATCCAATGATGCAGGAGGCGGCGGATCTTTTAAAAAGATCCACCGGCCGATGCATAACGCGGCCCATATTATATTACACCGAAAAATTTACTACTCCCTCCGTCCTACTCTGTATAATAGAAAGCGTTTTTGACATTAGTAATGTAAAAAATGCTCTTATATTATGATATGGAGGGAGTACCATTCAAGAAATTTATGAATTCTTTGAGTTAGAATGTTAAAAAGTCCAAGTAAGATCCTTATGAGTGTACTAAGGGCATCTCTAATGCCCCAAAATGCATGTAAACGACTGAACCGATGCGTCTGGACCTTTTTTTGCCATTTAATATGGGGACCCATACGATCGCGGAGACTGCAGTGTCCGAATTCCCACAAAGCGGATGCAAAGTTGGGAGAGATTTGCAGGAGTCCGGACCTTCGCCACGTAGGACTCTGACAACCCGGCCCACCCAAAACCCCATCTGAGCCCACACATTTGGCCACATTTGCACTATTTTCGTGCCAAATCCCCTTATTCCCACCCTGTCCATCCGATCATCGCTGCCCTCCATCCCCACTCCCTCCCATGGCCGTCCATCACCACATGGATCCGTACGTAGCATTGTGAAAACGGAGGAGGATCCAAAGGTGGCGGCTGCCTAGAAGATCGACTCGGCAACCCACAACACGCATCGCTACATCTAAAGAAGCAAGGAGAAAGAGGCTTTGGTGGCCGGTCACCCATCACCTCCTAAGAAGGGCGGCGGGCCAGGAGAGGGCACGGGTGGGGATGGGGGGCACTGCCACAGCTGATGCACTCGTCGGCCTAGGCAACAAAGATGCAGCCGCCATACTATTATGCCGCCATGCAGCTCGGTCATTAGCACCTGCCCCCAGCCACTTTGGGCTCGTCCATGCCATGGGCCATCGACCTGAACACCCCCTCCACTTTGCTAAGTCGCCATCACCGCAACTTGTCCGGCCGTGGGCATTAGGCGTGACATCGATGAATGATGGGGAGATATTGGACATCATCCAAGACAGATGTGGCTTTGAGGATGGACAAGTGGATGACTCCCGGACAGTGATGTACAACAAGAAACTAAGGACATATTAATCATAGGAAAAGAAGGAGATCTACACCTCTTATCCTGGTGGCTTGACATTGTAGAAGAATTAATCAAGTCTATTTTATACCTGTGCTGTTGTACAACTACTATCCAAATTTTTTGGTTTATAAACAGAGTACTCCCTCTGTAACTTAATATAAAACAATTTTTTGCACTTGATATCTCCTTTTTGTTGACTCGGTATTGGAACTGAAAAGAGTATCTCACACCTATTTCCCTAGAGGTGACCGTGGGTTATCGAACCCACGAAAAGAAGATTCCCTTGAAGCAATGGTCTCTAGCAAGCTTTTGCTAAAGGGTCAAATCGAGCTTTTGGCCGGATCAACAAGCAAATAGTGATTCAAACACTTATAATAAAAAGAAGGTATGGGGATGAGGTCTTAATGCTTGCAACCATGTATTGGTGTTGGGATAAAAAATGGTATTAGTTTGTGATCGGGAAGCCACCCATCAAGAGGTGCTTACTTTGTTTGAAATGGTGGATGTGTGTAAATAACATCCTGACCAGCATGAGTCCTGCATCAAGAATCAGTTGTCCTACCGAAGGCCCTATCAGTCTCGTGGGGTTTCCCTAATAATTAAGATAATATTATCAGACAAAAGCTTTGGGCGTTCAATGACTACACCTCATGTATCCCCAAGGATATGATCCATGTTACCCTACTGAACCTTACTATCACCGGTGTTCTATATAACACTTCACCATTCCCTTGCTCCTAGCCTCACCGTTGCTCGATCTCCATGATCATGGGTACCTATAGGGATGAAGATCATGGACAAAACAAGAGAAATTTCATGATGCAATTTTATTTTACACATACAAGACATTCTGTCAAAGGCTTCCATTGATCCCTTCACAAAATACCTGGAGCTGCAAGGCTCATGCCTCGCCCATACCTTACCGAATTACTCACACATGGAGATGAGATTTCGAGAAGAAATCATTGAATAACATATCTTGAGAATGATTGATTGCAATATGTCCTACAATAGATGTCTTATGCGATGCACGATTACAAGTATGAACTAGATGAGAGAGGGATTTGGTGGTGGAGATGGCTATGGAGATGGCGGCGGCTAGGGTTTGCGGATGAAGATGATGAATGGGTTGTGGCTTCTATGCTCCATGATCCTCCCCACATTCACATTTCAATGGGGTCCCTTTATTGAAAGTTGTTGGGTTGGACGACCTGCCTCGGGATCCATGCCATACGGATGCTTGCGCTCGTATGGAATGTCGTATTTTGTGTTGTTTCTTCGCAGACGTCTCCAGATAATTCCTTCCTCCTCCATTGTTCTTCCATTCCATTTCCACACGTGATTTCTTCCCTTTTTAGCCCATTTCCCATGGAAACACATCAGAGAAAAGATTTGTAGAATCCTTTGCATTCATTAGTCATTAGTACCAATATCGGAGCGAATATCTCTCTTTTAGTTAAATATCTTGGTTTAAACTTGATCTTCCTCGAGCAACATAAGAGAAATATGAATCATAAGGAACTTAGTTGTTTAAACCAAAATAATAAGAAGGTTTTGGTTCACTTACAATCGGTATGCCTAGATAGCCCTCCACTTCTCGACCTCAAAACTTATCATAGATACAGCGGTGGCATGGTTATAGTGCAAGTGTTAGTGAAGTATAGATAATCAACACAAAGTTTCTGATCTACTAGATAATACAACTTTGCAACACTTAATTTCATTTAATCTAGACAACACTTGCTTCCCGGGAATGCACAGAAGAGTTTCTTAAGATAGAGCCATGAAAACATAAGTTAGGGAGTAGAAAGCATGTAGTGAAAAATGATGCTCAAGTGATCTTGAACACACCCACAATTGTTTCTTCCTCTAGGATCTTAAACACTTTGTTTCAATCATTGTTTGCCGGAACTTTGATTGTCACATGAAGGAGATTATGCCAAATAAGTGGTCATGCATAGGCTTTCATTGTGGCTTAATGTTTGGGAACTATGGACTTTTAACAATAATGTCTCTTTCGAGCTCTTCAGATCAATCCCCTTTATTTACCACATACACACCCATTGAAGAGAAAGTCGAATAATATTCATTTGTAGTGTTGCCACTACGTACGGTAACAAACTCATAGCCAAAATCCTAGATATCGCTCTTGGTGGATCGTTCATTGGCCAGCGGAGTCCTCAACATAACATCAAGAAGGGTGACAAAGCCACATTTATACACGTAAACGTGTATATTGTATCAAATGCCATGGTACCAGCCGGAGGCTGTAACACCATGTTGAGATATACAACATAGATTTTTGGCATCATCTTACCCACCTTTCAACTAAGTTCCTATAGACAATTTAATCCACAAGTTCTATCAAGTCCATTAAAATTAACAACATGGGGTTGAGCATGTTCAAACATCACTTCCCTACAATTTCTCAACTCCCAAGTCTTGAAAGACTTTCTCTTGTGCAAAGCTATACTTGGTTATTTTTATTTCATTTTCAAAATTGTCCCATGACAAGTCTTAGTTGTCTAAACTAAATAAAACAAAGGCTACAAAATTATTTTAGCTACTATAGCAAAACCTTTGTATCAACTATCAAGACTCACTCCCATCCACACATATTACACATACTACCACTACAAGTGCAGAAGACGGGGGTTGTAGGACATACCTTCACGGTTGTGAATTTACACTCTCTCTTCCTTAATCTTGCATTCGTCATTGTCCTGGCATAGGTTAACTCCTCTGAAAACAAAATGCAAATGAACTCCCAGGAGCTAAATAAGAACAAGAGCAAAGCAGAGCTTATTCCATTTTTTGGTTTTTGGGTTTCTGAAAACTAACTTGCAATCAAAAAATCGCAAAGACAAAAACAAATAGAAAGTAAAAATAAAAATAAAAAGCAAATAAAAAGCAAAGTGTTGGAACAGACTAACACGAGTGTTTTGAATCTCCTTGAGCTTAGATACAACCTCATTACAATTTATTCAAATACTGCCACATCTTGATGTAGAAGTGGTGATAACCTCCCCCAAGCTTAGGCTCTTGCAAGCCCATGCCGTCGAGATCATTGCGGCGATTGGTCAGGAGCCCACTCTTGGCTCCAGTTGGAGAAGCCCATGTTCATGTAGGCGGACGTGCTCCTCAGGGACGATGCGAGGTTTCTCATATCATCAATAGAGCCCTGAAGGTTGTTGAGGTCCGCGTAGGTGGTGTAGTCTTGCTGGGGCTGCTCTTCCTCCTCGTCGGTGGTGAGTTCTTCTTCAGCTACTTATTTAGGTTTTGGCCCTTCTTGATCAAAAGTTGCATCTCCTTCTTGTGCAACATAATGCAATTGTCCATTCTTGATGGAGAAACAGTTAGGCATAGGTGTGGGTAACAAGTACGCCACTCCAAGAATTTTGATACATTGACGACCATTACGAACTACTACCATACCAACGCTAGTAAGAACACGAATGTTAAAAAGGGTGTTACCGACAATGGGGCGGAGGTGGCTATAGTCAAGGCCAAGGGAGTTGACCAACATTTTGATCACTCCTCCACACACGATATCTCCCTTTGCATGATTGGCTTGATGCGCGAGGTGTAGCAAAAGCATTGCCCGTAAGTTGGGCGAATAACCAATGTTCAAGTTTGCTGCTTTCCCAAGAACTATCATGTTCTCATCATTTACCTTAGAAACGTATCCTCATGCCTGCAATGAGTTAGTGATAACATAGTAGAAATAACGTATAGTAGGGCTTTCAATGCAACATGCTCTTTGCTTAGAGCCACGGTGACTCATCCTAAGAAAGGATTGCCTCGGGTGTGGGTCGGTGTAATCATAAACATATCTAATATCAGCATCATTGTTGGGGAAGCCAAAATAATTACACTAGTGAACAAAATTTATATTAAAGTCTTTGTGAAGGAGACGAAAAGTGATCCTATCCTCCTCATATACATTTGGCACTAATCCAACATTATGCGAGGGAGTACTAAGAAACTCAAACATCAATTGTTCATAAGTCTCACATCCCTGATAAACAAAATGGTGTAACTCGACATTATAACAAAGCAAATTAAAATCATGAGTGATACCTAGCGAGAGTATTCGCACTAGCCCATTTGGTTGCTTTGATCTTCCTTGTTGTGAGCTTTCGAAACTTCTTTCTTGCTCCAGGATCGGTGAAGACGATCCCCTGAGTGCAAACTTCTTGTGGTTGCACGGTGGATGAACTCGAATCACCGTGTATGTGAGAAGACCTCCATGTAAACATCTACAAAATAATTTTTCACTCTAACATAATAAAATATAATGATTCTACGGTACTCACATCATGATACTCCTATAAAAACATCAAAAAAGCCATGCCAAACTTAAGTTTGAATAAAAAATATGCATCTCCTAGTCATGGCAATGCTAGGCATGTACAACACAGATTCGCAAAAAATAAGTTGGGGATCGGAGGAGAAACATACCATAGATTAATCACACGGAAGGATTCGAACTGAAAACGAGCGAGTAGAGAGATCGGGTGCAGTTTTGCTAGGGTTTGGAGAGGTTTGGAGGAAGAAGAAGAAGAAAAGAGAGGGATGGGGGTGAAATACCTCCTTCCTTGGTCTTACTGGAGCCACCAGGGTTCCAAACGACCGCTCATACAGGTGCAAGCGCCCGCATGGAACATCGTCGTCCTCCCTGATCACTTACCTTTGCCTGCGTGTAGATGAAATGACCACTGAAATGGGCACTGGCGTTAGTTTCGAGCGCCAGCGTTCATTTTTTCTTTTTGTGCTCCTACTACTTCTTGAGCTTGCGTTGGTTTTTCCCTTGAAGAGGAAAGGGTGATGTTGCAAAGTAGACATAAGTATTTCCCTCAATTGAGAACCAGGGTATCAATCCAGTAGGAGGTACAAGAAAGTCTCCAATATATGGACCTACACAAGCAATCAAACATTTGCACCCAACGCGAAAAAGGGGTTGTCAATCCCTCCATGGTCACTTGCAAGGATGAGATCTGATAGAGATAGATATAAAAGATTACTAAAAGGTAAAACAAAGTAAAAACAAATAAATTGCAGCAAGGTATTTTAGTTTTTTTGGTTTTATAGATCTGAAAATATATGATGGAAAATAGACCTGGGGGCCATAGGTTTCACTAGCGGCTTCTCTCTTGAATAAAGCATGCAGTGGGTAAACAAATTACTGTTGAGCAATTGATAGAAAACCGCATAGTTATGGTGATGTTTAAGGCAATGCTCATGAATATAGGCATCACTTCCGTGACAAGTAGACCGACTCCTGCCTTCATCTACTACTATGACTCCACACATCGACCGACTCCTGCCTGCATCTAGAGTATTAAGTTCAAGAGAACAGAGTAATGCTTTAAGCAAGATGACATGCTGTAGAGGGATAAACTCAAGCAATATGATGTAAACCCCATCTTTTTACCCTTAATGACAACAATACAATATGTGCATCGCGACCCCTACTATGTCACTAGGTGAGGACACCACAAGATTGAACCCATCACAAAGCACCTCTCCCATTTTTTTTGACTATGTAGTGCAAGGCAACAACCTCATAACTCTTTATTCCTCAGACAAATAAAAAGAGTCCACTGTACAAAAGGAGGAAAGTAAAATAAAATACTTACAAGGGAGGTTAGGGGAGAGAGGCTATCCAAGCTAACAAGCTATCTCTATATTTACATTTAATCCTATGAGCTAAGAGAGAGAGGTCATGCATAAAATTCCTCCTCCATGATCTGAAACTAGGTGTCTCATTCCTGAAAATCTTCCCATTCCTTTGTGTGCAGATGTTCCAAGCTGCAGAAAAAACCACCTCAGAGAAGAAAGGTTTATTGAACTCCTTCCTAGAAGCCAATGACATCATGTAAGTGGTCTGGTTAGGTAAGGCCTGCCAAGAGATCCCAAGATAATTCTAAACTCTTTGACTGAAATTGCAGGAGAAGAAGAGATGAACTCTGTCTTCATGAATGGAAGATTGGAAAAGAACACAAGTATTATCCTAGACATGCCAATATCTCCTTTGCATCATGTCCCTTGTGTTAAGACGATCCATCAATAAAAGCCAGCCAAAGACCTTTATCTTGAGAGTGCAGGAACATTTCCATATCCACTTGTAAATGGGATCAATCACCAAATGGGAGAAGGTGAAATCATAATAGATCTTAGACTGAAACTCCCCTGTTTTGGATGGCCATTTCCAAATATCCTTCAACTGTGGATCCAGGTTGATGGGTTGCAACAATGATCGAAGCTGAGCTAGTTCTAGATAAGCTTCCGAAGACAAAGGTAGATGGAAACTGTTAGCCACATATTGGAAACCAAAGAAATCCTTGATAGTGATCATATCATCAATAGCAAAAGAATGGAGCCTTGGGAAGCGATCTCGAAGAGCAATGGACCTGTTGTACAACTGCCACCGATCAAGCCAGAAAACCACCGTGTCTCCTGCATGCACCTGTGGGGTTGCAAGCTTGCAGAACTTGTCATACAGTTTCAGAACATCACGCCACAAAAATGAACCACAAAGTTGGGTTACTTGTGGAGCCGATGATTAATAGTATGAGTCCCAAATAAGACTAACCCAAGGAACATCCATTTTGTTGAAAAACTTGAACAAATGCTTGATCAGAAGGGCTTCGTTCTTAACACCCAAATGAATTACTCCAAGGCCACCAAATTTCCTTGGTCTGCATTCCAAATCCCATGCTACCAAAGATTGACGAGGGGTGTCAGAATTGCCTCTCCAAAGGTAGTGCCGCTCAATTCTTTCAAGATGCTTGAGGATACCCTGTGGTATAGACAAAGAGCAGATAAAGTATATGGGCATGGAAGTGAGGATAGACTGAAGGAACTACAATCTGCTTCCTTGATTGAGCAGGCAAGAAAATGCAGACAATCGTCATTCAATGCGATCAACAAGAGGCATCAGATCATAAATGGTTGGTCGAGAGGTGCCCATAGGTAATCCCAGGTATGTGAAGGGCATAAAGCCAACAGAGCATCCCATAAGATTTGCAATCTGATCTCCTTCTTCATCAGACATATTCATTGGGATTAGAGAGGATTTACTGAAGTTGACTCACAAACCCGTGGAGTCAGCAAATATCTGCAACATTTCTTTGAGATCAATTAATTGACTGTCAACAGAAGGCAGAACAATAAGTGTGTCATCAGCGTACTGAACTATGGGATAATCATTTGACCACGTTGGAATTGGCATGGAGAGGATATGCCGGCTGCACATGTCATTTACCACAGATTACAGGAGATCAACGACGATAACAAACAAAAGAGGGGATAACGGATCACCTTGACGGACTCCACTTCTACACATAAAATGCTGGCCAGGGACCCCATTCAGCAAAACTGAGGAGGAGCTAGATGAAAGCAAGCTGCAGACCCAACCAATCCAATGATCTTCAAAACCCTTGCATTACAGAATTCTGAGTATGGCTTCATGCTCAATCGTATCAAACGCTTTGGTGTAGTCCAGCTTTAGTAAGACAATTAGTCTCTTTAAGGCTTTACATTGGTGTATATACTCAAAATACCAAGTGAGGCAATCTTGTATAGAGTGGCATTTGAGAAAACCATACTTATTGCGGTGGATGCATTGGAGGATGACTTTCTGCAAATGATTCGCCAAGAGTTTGGTTAGGAATCTTAAGCATGTGTTTGTTAGTGAGATAGGCCAAAAATCACCAACAAATTCAGGACTTAGCTTCTTTGGTATGAGAGCAATGAGGGAAGTGTTAAGACACTCCAGATTGCATTTTCCATCATAGAATTCCTTAACAAACTTCATAAAATCATCCTTAAGAATATGCCAGCACATTTTCATAAAAAGACCCGTAAGCCCATCCGGTCCAGGAGCGCGATCAGAAGGCATGTGCTTGATCACCTCTTCCACCTCAGCATCACTGAAGGGCCTGGATAGATCATCAAGCCCATCAACTCTAGATAGAAGGTTATCAAGATCAAAGCCCATTTTAATGCCCTTGGCCTGGCCCATACGTTGCTTAAAATCAACCCAAAACATGGAGGCTAACTGTTGATGATTAGACACCACATCTCCTGCAGCATTTTTAATGGAGCAGATGGTGTTTCTACGATACCTCTCAGTAGCCATGGCATGAATTTTTTTTTGTATTTTCCTCTCCAACTTTGATAGATCTGATGGTGCATCGCTTCCTCCAATAGATAAAGTGCAATCGAAGAATATCTTCCAAATGAAGTTTGACAATCCTTCTGAAGTTCATCTCCGTCCAAGTTAAAGTTCTGAGCTCTTCCAAACCATCAAAATGCAGAATCACCTTGTTACAATCCATGATAAGAGCTTTAACTTTGGACAGACTCACATTCCACCTCTTAAGAGCATAGCGCAGGGCTTTGAATTTGGCCGAGATGTTACCAGCAACAGAACTTTTCCTTGTGGGTTTATTCCAGACCTTAGAGAGACAATCCAAAAAACCTGGCAGATTCATCCAATAATTCTCAAAACGGAAGACTTTGGCTTTAGGTATAGAGGTAGCAACCGTAACCACACATGGCACATGATCCGAGGCCGTCCTAGCAAGAGGCATGACCAAAGTATTAGGATGACCAGACGTCCAAGAGACCGATGTGAAAACCCAGTCAATTTGCTCTATAAGAGGATTTGTTTGCATTTTTGACCAAGTGTATTGTCTTCCTTTAATTGGCAGCTCCACCAGCCCTAGCTGACCAATTATTTCATTGAAAAGGAAGATATCATTTACATTACCCCCAGGCAAGTTCCTATTATCCAAAGAGCGCATAAAGTTAAATTCTCCAAGCAATAGCCACTTCTCCTCAAATTGGATGTTCAGGTTATATAACCACTGTGCAAAATCATCACGAGCAGGGTTTTGACATGGTCCATAAATAGACACTAAGGTCCAGACTTCAGATGTGTGAGTGGAAGTAAGTTCCACAATAATGCCTTAAGAATGCGCTTCAATTAATTTTCTAGAAAAGAGAGAAGAGTTCCAAATAATCACTAGACCAATAGAAGCACCAAACGATGGCATATACACAAAATTATCAAAGCGTCGAGGACAAAATTTCCTAAGAAATCACTGATCAATATGCATGCATTTGGTTTCCTGCAAACAGATAATAGAACATCCACTTTCATCTATCTTCTGCTTGACTGCAAGTTGCCACGCTTCAGAATTAAGGCCATGCACATTCCAACACAAGATCTTCCAGTCTCTAAAGATGGTTTGGTTCATTACAGACCAAAGTAAAGAAAATCAAAAGCAGGTCACACAATGACCTACAACATCCAACTAATAAGACCATAGAGTTCAACACAAAAGGACATAAAAAAGATATGTGGTGATTAAACAGGTTCGCTAGAGACCCAAGGTGCACCAATCTTCACTTATCATTAGAGTTCTTGCTTGAGCTAGCATCAGAGGGATCAACAAAAAGCTTCTATGCCGAGATCTTCTCAGGAGCAATACGCAGATGAGCTCCAATACGCTGGAGATCAGCAATGGCCGTTGGAGGAGGCACCTCGGATTCATTGCATGCAGATGCAACAGGGGTGGTAGACTAAGTGTTAGTTCTGGGCTTTTTAGAGTGCGTCACATGCTGCGGGCTGGGTGACTTTGGCGGTGCCTTCCGGAAGCCATCTTGTAAAGCACTAAGTCTGGCACTGCGACGAACTTGAGAGTCAACCACAGGTCTAGCAGAAGTCGATTTATTAGCTCTCTTGTTATTGGTTGTAGGCTGAGAAGAAAAATGAAACTTCTCCGTGACAGGCTCAGAAATTTCAGGGAGCTCATTGAAGCAGAGAGCTCGGGCAATAGGCCTCTTGACTGGCGAAAACTTACGAACAAACTTAGTAGCAGATGGGGGTGGCAGCAGTTTAAGCTCCAAGACTTCATCAGAGAAGCAGTTACCCCAAGACCTCTTAAGCACTGACAACAATAGGGTCAATTGCAAGGGCCTGAAAATGACGGCAGAGTCAAACTGATGCATGAGGCTGCATAAGGTACGAGTCCACTTCATCTGAGGAGGCAGAACCAGACCAAAGACAGTCAGGACTTGTCCAATGTGAATGACTTGCTGAGCTGGGGGTGATCTGCATGTGGTTGAAGAGGAACAATATCGTCGTTTGGCAGAGCAGCTAGAACATTGCCATCATTGACAGAAGCATCAGAAACCTGTAGCACCATGGATTCCTGTGACGAAACAGCTTCAACAACAGGTTCCACTTGCACTTCAACATTTCCATGAACTTCAGTGGCCTCATCTTGCACATGATCATTGCCAGCAGCAGAAGGAGGCACATCATTCCACCCTAGCTCAGGAAACTCTGGCATAACCCAGTTATGATTATTGAACATCATCTGCCCAGGAAGGGGGTGTAGATTGCCATCGAAAGGCATTGGATCCTCATCAGCAGGCAGGACATCCGCAAAATCCGTAGAAAGAACGTAAACTGGAGTAGTCCAAGAAACCTTAATAGCACCAAAGTCTCCATATTCACGATAAACCACAGCTCTAGGAACCATGGATGGTGCAGGAAAGGAGAAATAAGCAAGTGTCTGCACCATCAACTGATCAGTCTGATGCCATGCATGAAAATGCACAAAAGTGCTAATCACATCAACAATATATTCAGTCCGACGATAATCTAGGGGAACACCCAACAACATGACCCAGCCACGGCAAAAACCCTGAGCAGCTCTATAGTTAATCCCCTCATCATGCGGAATAAAGCAAACAAAGCAGTCATTGCCCATATCAAAAGGAGGATGATCAATCAGAGCTTGTCTAGAAACAACACTATGGAATTGGAAGAGTCCAACCCCCTGGATCGATGGCTGAGCAATAAGAACATCCCTTCCCAACTAATTGACAACAAAATCACTAACCATATTGCGGTAGAGGGGAATCTCTTCCGGCAGCGGCTCCGGCTCGATGATGCCAATGGGGTACTCTTCATGGCTTCTGCCATGGGTGGTAGCTGGAGCAAAGAAGGTGTGGGGAGGCGTAGAGGTCCTCCATCAATGATCTCAAAGCTCGGTGGGACGTACTGCAGGGGATCCAGCTCAAAGTGGGCCATCTCGTCCGGTGGTGGTGATGCAGGCGTCGGTGGTAATGGTGGCACTGCGGGCGATGTTTGCAATGGTGGCGAAGCTGGTGATGGTGGTGGGGACGGGGGTGGAGGCGTATCTGGCCATGGGAAGGATGGTGGAGCTGTGGCTGGCGATTGGAGTGGAGGAGGTGACGGAGGTGGTGGAGTAGGCTCTGGTGACCATGCAGATTGTAAATCCCCGACAGGATGTCTTAATGGGCAAGCAACAACAGGTTGGAGGGAACTCGAGGCGTCAAGTGGTAGAAATGGTGGTGGATTGTCAGGCTGGTTGGCAGGTGAACCCTCAATGACGCGCGGGACCCTGGCAAAACCCCCTGCAGGTGCTTGCTACGTCTTGAGCTTGTGTTGGTTTTCCTTGAAGAGGAAAGGGTGATGCAGCAATAGTAGCGTAAGTATTTCCCTCAGTTTTTGAGAACCAAGGTATCAATCTAGTAGGAGGCTCCTCGAAAGTCCCACACACCTACACAAACAAAGAACTCGTAACCAACACAATAAAGGGGTTGTCAATCCCTTCACGACCACTTGCGAAAGTGTGATCTGATAGAGATAGTATGATAAGATAAATATAATTTTGGTATTTTATAATATAGATGCAAAAAGTAAAGATACAAATAAAACTATATTGAAAGCTTATATGATAAAAGATAGACCCGGGGGCCATAGGTTTCACTAGTGGCTTCTCTCAAGATAGCATAAGTATTACGGTGGGTGAACAAATTACTGTCGAGCAATTGATAGAAAAGCGAATAATTATGAGATTATCTAGGCATGATCATGTATATAGGCATCACGTCTGCAACAAGTAGACCGACTCATGCCTACATCTACTACTATTACTCCACACATCGACCGCTCTCCAGCATGCATCTAGAGTATTAAGTTCATAAGAACAGAGTAACGCATTAAGAAAGATGACATGATGTAGAGGGATAAACTCAAGCAATATGATATAAACCCCATCTTTTTATCCTCGATGGCAACAATACAATACGTGCCTTGCAACCCTTTCTGTCACTGGGTAAGGACACCGCAAGATTGAACCCAAAGCTAAGCACTTCTCCCATGGCAAGAAAGATCAATCTAGTAGGCCAAACCAAACTGATAATTCGAAGAGACTTGCAAAGATAACTCAATCATACATAAAAGAATTCAGAGAAGATTCAAATATTTCTCATAGATAAACTTGATCATAAACTCAAAATTCATCGGATCTCGACAAACACACCGCAAAAAGAGTTTACATCAAATAGATCTCCACAAGAGAGGGGGAGAACATTGTATTGAGATCCAAAAAGAGAGAAGAAGCCATCTAGCTAATAACTATGGACCCGAAGGTCTGTGGTAAACTACTCACAACTCATCGGAGGGGCTATGGTGTTGATGTAGAAGCCCTCCGTGGTCGATTCCCCCTCCGGCGGAGCGCCGATGAAGGCTCCAACATGGGATCTCGCGGATATAGATGGTTACAGCGGTTGAAATTGTGTTTCGGTGGCTCCCTGGATGTTTTTGGGGTATGTAGGTATATATAGGAGGAAGAAGTACGTTGGTGGCCACTCGTGGGGTCCAGGAGACAGGGGGCACGCCCAGGAGTGGTGGGCGCGCCCTCCTATCTCCTGGCTGCCTCGATTGCTTCTTGACTTGCACTCCAAGTCCTCTGGATCACGTTCGTTCCAAAAATCACGCTCCTAAAGGTTTCATTCCGTTTGGACTCCGTTTGATATTCCTTTTCTTCGAAATACTGAAATAGGCAAAAAAAACAGCAATACGGGCTAGGCCTCCGGTTAGTAGGTTAGTCCCAAAAATGATATAAATGTGTAAAATAAAGCCCATAAACATCCAAAAGGGGTAATATAATAGCATGGAACAATAAAAAATTATAGATACGTTGGAGACGTATCAAGCATCCCCAAGCTTAATTCCTGCTCGTCCTCGAGTAGGTAAATGATAAAAACAGAATTTTTGATGTGGAATGCTACCTAGCATAATTCTCAATGTAATTTTCTTTATTATGGCATGAATGTTCAGATCCAAATGATTCAAAATAAAAGTTCATATTGATAAAAGAAACAGTAACACTTCAAGCATACAAATCAAAGCAATCATGTCTTCTCAAAATAATATGGCTAAAGAAAGTTCATCCCTACAAAATCATATAGTTAGGCTATGCTTCATTTTCGTCACACAAAGATGTTCCCAAATTCTACACCCCCAATGACAAGCCAAGCAATTGTTTCATACTTAAATAATCTCAAACTTTTTCAACCTTCACGCAATGCATGAGCTTGAGCCATGGATATAGCACTATGGGTGGAATAGAATATGATGATGGGGATTGTGTGGAGAAGACAAAAAAGAGAAAGTCTCACATTGACGAGGATAATCAATGGGCTACGGAGATGCCCATCAATTGATGTCAACATGATGAGTAGGGATTGCCATGCAACGGATGCACTATAGCTATAAATGAATGCTCAACAAAAGAAAACTAGTGGGTGTGCATCCAACTTCCTTGCTCACGAAGACCTAGGGCATTTGAGGAAGCCCATCATAGGAATATACAAGCCAAGTTCTGTAATGAAAAATTCCCACTAGCATATGAAAGTGACAACATATGAGACTCACTATATGAAAAACATGGTGCTACTTTGAAGCACAAGATATGAGACTCACTACATGAAGAACATGGTGCTACTTTGAAGCACAAGTGTGGAAAAAGAGATAGTAACATTACCCCTTTTATTTATTTTCTTTTTTCTTTTTTATTCTTTGGCCTTTTTTTTCTTTTGGCCTTTTTTTTCTTTTTTTTTCTTTTGGGCAATGCTCTAATAATGATGATCATCACACTTTCATTGATTACAACATATGAATTACAACTCGAAACTAGAACAAGATATGACTCTATATGAATGCCTCCGGCGGTGTACCGGGATGGTGCAATGAATCAAGAGTGACATGTATGAAAAATTATGCATGGTGGCTTTGCCACAAATACAATGTCAACTACATGATCATACAATGGCAATATGACAAAAGTAAAGTTTGTCATGATGATGATGAATGGAACGATGGAAAGTTGCATGGCAATATGTCTCGGAATGGATATGGAAATGCCATAATAGGTAGGTATGGTGGATGTTTTGAGGAAGATATAAGGAGTTTTATGTGTGATAGAGCGTATTGTATCACAGGGTTTGGATGCATCGGCAAAGTTTGCACCAACTCTCAAGGTGAGAAAGGGCAATTCACGACACCGAAGAGGCTAGCAATGGTGGAAAGGTAAAAGTGCGTATAATCCATGGACTCAACGTTAGTCAAAAGAACTCATATACTTATTGCAAAAATTTAGAAGTCATCAAAAATCAAGCACTACGCGCATGCTCCTAGAGGGATAGATTGGTAGGAAAAGACCATCGCTCGTCCCCGACCGCCACTCATAAGGATGCACAAGCCAGGTACACTTCATGTTTCAAATTTGTTACACAACTTTAACCATATGTGCATGCTACGGGACTTGCTAACTTCAACACAAGCGTTCTTTAAATTCATAATCACCCAACAAGAATGACTTTAATATCACTACCTCCATATCTCAAAACAATTATCAAGTATCAAATTGATCATAGCATCCAATTCACTTCCTATGATAGTTTTTATTATACCCAACTTGGATGCCTACCATTCTAGGACTAATTTAATAACCATAGCAAATACCATGCTGTTCTAAAAGACTCTCAAAATAATATAAGTGAAGCATGAGAGACTAGCAATTTCTACAAAATTAAGCCACTGCCGCGCTCTAAAAGATATAAGTGAAGCACTATAGCAAAAACTATCTAGCTCAAAAGATATAAGTGAAGCACATAGCATATTCTAATAAATTCAATCAAGTAGGCTTCTCCCAAAAGGTGTGTACAGAAAGGATGATTGTGGAAAACTAAAAAGCAAAGACTAATATAATACACGACGCTCCCAAGAAAAACACATATCATGTGGCGAATAAAAATATAGCTCCAAGTAAAGTTACCAATGAACGAAGACGAAAGAGGGGATGCCTTCCCGGGGCATCCCCAAGCTTAGGCTTTTGGCTATTCTTGAATATCTTGGGGTTCCTTGGGAATCCCCAAGCTTAGGATTTTGCCACTCCTTATTCCATAGTCCATCAAAGCTTTACCCAAAACTTGAAAACTTCACAACACAAAACTCAACAGGAAATCTCATAAGCTCCGTTAGTGAAAGAAAACAAAACCACTACATAAGGTACTGTAATGAACTCATTCTTTATTTTTTTGGTGTTAAACCTACTGTATTCCAAGTTCTCTATGGTTCATACTGTTGGAAATATGCCCTAGAGGCAATAATAAAAGGATTATTATTATATTTCTTTGTTCATGATAGTTGTATTTTATTCATGCTATAATTGTATTATCCGGAAATCGTAATACACGTGTGAATATTTAGACCACAACATGTCCCTAGTAAGCCTCTGGTTGACTAGCTCATTGATCAACAGATAGTCATGGTTTCCTGACTATGGACATTGGATGTCGTTGATAACGGGATCATATCATTAGGAGAATGATGTGATGGACAAGACCCAATCCTAAGCATAGCACAAGATCATGTAGCTCGTTTTGCTAGAGCTTTTCCAATGTCAAGTATCTCTTCCTTAGACCATGAGATCGTGTAACTCCCGGATACCATAGGAGTGCTTTGGGTGTACCAAATGTCACAACATAACTGGGTGACTATAATGGTGCACTACAGGTATCTCTGAAAGTGTCTGTTGGGTTGACACGGATCGAGACTGGGATTTGTCACTCCGTATTACGGAGAGGTATCACTGGGCCCACTCGGTAGTGCATCATCATAATGAGCTCAAAGTGACCAAGTGTCTGGTCACGGGATCATGCATTACGGTACGAGTAAAGTGACTTGCCGGTAACGAGATTGAACGAGGTATTGGGATACCGACGATCAAATCTCGGGCAAGTAACATACCGTCTGACGAAGGGAATAGTATACGGGGTTGCTTGAATCCTCGACATCGTGGTTCATCCGATGAGATCATCGAGGAGTATGTGGGAGCCAACATGGGTATCCAGATCCCGCTGTTGGTTATTGACCGGAGAGCCATCTCGGTCATGTCTGCATGTCTCCCGAACCCGTAGGGTCTACACACTTAAGGTTCGGTGACGCTAGGGTTGTATGAATATGAGTATGCAGCAAACCGAATGTTGTTTGGAGTCCCAGATGAGATCCCGGACGTCACGAGGAGTTCCGGAATGGTCCGGAGGTAAATAATTATATATAGGAAGTGTTGTTTCGGCCATCGGGAAAGTTTCGGGGTCACCCGGTATTGTACCGGGACCACCGGAAGGGTCCTGGGGGGTCCACCGGGTGGGGCCACCTATCCCGGAGGGCCCCGTGGGCTGAAGTGGGAGGGGAACCAGCCCCTAGTGGGCTGGTGCGCCCCCCTGCCCCCCCTTTCGCCTAGGGTTGGAAACCCTAGGTGGGGGGCGCACCCCACTTGCCTTGGGGGGCACTCCAACCCCCCTGGCCGCCGCCCCCCTTGGGAGATTAGATCTCCTAGGGCCAGCGCCCCCCTGGGGGCCTATATAAAGGAGGGGGGGGGAGGGAGGGCAGCCGCACCCTGTGTCTTGGTGCCTCCCCCCTGCTACACCTCTTCCTCCACCCGCAATTGCTTGGCAAAGCCCTGCCGGAGTCTACTGCATCCACCACCACGCCGTCGTGCTGCTGGATCTTCATCAACCTCTCCTTCCCCCTTGATGGATCAAGACGGAGGAGACGTCATGCTGACCGTACGTGTGTTGAACGCGGAGGTGCCGTCCGTTCGGCGCTAGGATCTCCGGTGATAGGATCACGACGAGAACGACTACCTCAACCCCGTTCTCTTGAACTCTTTCGCACGCGATCTACAAGTGGTATGTAGATGCATCTCTCTCCTATCACTCATTGCTTAGATGAACTCATAGATGGGTCTTGGTGAAACCGTACGAAATTTTTTATTTTCTGCAACGTTCCCCAACAGTGGTATCAGAGCTAGGTTTATGCGTAGTTCTCTATTGCACGAGTAGAACACAAATCTGTTGTGGGTGTAGATCTTGTCAACTTGCTTGCCATTACTAGTCTTTTCTTGCTTCAGCGGTATTGTGGGATGAAGCGGCCCAGACCAACCTTACACGTACGCTTACGTGAGACAGCTTCCACCGACTGACATGCACTAGTTGCATAAGGTGGCTAGCGGGTGTCTGTCTCTCCTACTTTAGTTGGAGCGGATTCGATGAAAAGGGTCCTTATGAAGGGTAAATAGAAGTTGACAAAATCACGTTGTGGTTATTCGTAGGTAAGAAAACGTTCTTGCTAGAACCCAATTGCAGCCACGTAAAAGATGCAACAACAATTAGAGGATGTCTAACTTGTTTTTTAGCAATTGTCATGTGATGTGATATGGCCAGAAGTTGTGATGAATGATGAATGATATATTGTGATGTATGAGATCATGTTCTTGTAATAGGAATCACGACTTGCATGTCGATGAGTATGACAACCGGCAGGAGCCATAGGAGTTGTCTTAATTATTGTATGACCTGCGTGTCAATGATTTAACACCATGTAATTACTTTACTTTACTGCTAAACCGTTAGCTATAGTAGTAGAAGTAATAGTTGGCGAGCAACTTCATGGAGGCACAATGATGGAGATCATGATGATGGATATCATGGTGTCATGCCGGTGACGAAGATGATCATGGAGCCCCGAAGATGGAGATCGAAGGAGCTATATGATATTGGCCATATCATGTCACTACTTTATATAATTGCATGTGATGTTTATTATGTTTTATGCATCTTGTTTACTTAGAACGGCGGTAGTAAATAAGATGATCCCTTATAATAATTTCAAGAAAGTGTTCCCCCTAACTATGCACCGTTGCTAAAGTTCGCCGTTTCGAAGCACCACGTGATGATCGGGTGTGATAGATCCTTACGTTCACATACAACGGGTGTAAGACAGTTTTACACATGCGTAAACACTTAGGGTTAACTTGATGAGCCTAGCATGTACAGACATGGCCTCGGAACACAAGAGACCGAAAGGTCGAACATGAGTCGTATGGAAGATACGATCAACATGGAGATGTTCACCGATGATGACTAGTCCGTCTCACGTGATGATCGGACACGGCCTAGTCGACTCGGATCGTGTAACACTTAGATGACTAGAGGGATGTCAAATCTGAGTGGGAGTTCATTAAATAATTTGATTAGATGAACTTAATTATCATGAACTTAGTCTAAAATCTTTGCAAAATATGTTTTGTAGATCCAATGGCCAACGCTCATGTCAACATGAACTTCAACGCGTTCCTAGAGAAAACCAAGCTGAAAGATGATGGCAGCAACTATTTGGACTGGGTCCGGAACCTGAGGATTATCCTCATAGCAGCCAAGAAAGCATATGTCCTAGAAGGACCGCTAGGTGAAGCACCCATCCCAAAGAACCAAGACATTATGAACGCTTGGCAGTCACGTGCTGATGATTACTCCCTCATTCAGTGCGGCATGCTTTACAGCTTAGAACTGGGGCTCCAAAAGCGTTTTGAGCAACACAAAGCATATGAGATGTTCGAGGAGCTGAAAATGGTTTTTCAAGCTCATGCCCGGGTCGAGAGATATGAAGTCTCCGACAAGTTCTATAGTTGTAAGATAGAGGAAAATAGTTCTATCAGTGAGCACATACTCAAAATGTCTGGGTTGCACAACCGCCTGTCCCAGCTGGAGATCAACCTCCCGGACGAGGCGGTCATTGACAGAATCCTTCAGTCGCTCCCACCAAGATACAAGAGCTTTGTGATGAACTACAATATGCAGGGGATGGTAAAGACCATTCCTGAAGTATTTTCAATGCTGAAGTCAGCAGAGGTTGAAATCAAGAAAGAACATCAAGTGTTGATGGTCAATAAGACCACTAAGTTCAAGAAGGGTAAGGGTAAGAAGAACTTCAAGAAGGACGGCAAAGATGTTGCCGCGCCTGGTAAGCCAGTTACCGGGAAGAAGTCAAAGAATGGACCCAAGCCTGAGACTGAGTGCTTTTATTGCAAAGGGAAGGGTCACTGGAAGCAGAACTGCCCCAAATACTTAGCGGACAAGAAGGCCGGCAACACTAAAGGTATATGTGATATACATGTAATTGATGTGTACCTTACCAGTACTCGTAGTAACTCCTGGGTATTTGATACCGGTGCCGTTGCTCACATTTGTAACTCACAGCAGGAGCTGCGGAATAAGCGGAGACTGGCGAAGGACAAGGTGACGATGTGCGTCGGGAATGGTTCCAAGGTCGATGTGATCGCCGTCGGCACGCTACCTCTACATTTACCCACGGGATTAGTTATGAACCTCAATAATTGTTATTTAGTGCCAAGTTTGAGCATGAACATTGTATCTGGATCTCGTTTAATACGAGATGGCTACTCATTTAAATCCGAGAATAATGGTTGTTCTATTTATATGAGAGATATGTTTTATGGTCATGCCCCGATGGTCAATGGTTTATTCTTAATGAATCTCGAACGTAATGTTAGACATATTCATAGCGTGAATACCAAAAGATGTAAAGTTGATAACGGTAGTCCCACATACTTGTGGCACTGCCGCCTTGGTCACATTGGTGTCAAGCGCATGAAGAAGCTCCATGCTGATGGACTTTTAGAGTCTCTCGATTATGAATCATTTGACACATGCGAACCATGCCTCATGGGCAAAATGACCAAGACTCCGTTCTCCGGAACAATGGAGCGAGCAACCAACTTATTGGAAATCATACATACTGATGTGTGTGGTCCAATGAGCGTTGAGGCTCGCGGAGGATATTGTTATGTTCTCACTCTCACTGATGACTTAAGTAGATATGGGTATGTCTACTTGATGAAACACAAGTCTGAGACCTTTGAAAAGTTCAAGGAATTTCAGATTGAAGTAGAGAATCAACGTGACCGAAAGATAAAATTCTTACGATCAGATCGTGGAGGAGAATATTTAAGTCACGAATTTGGTATGCACTTAAGGAAATGTGGAATCGTTTCACAACTCACGCCGCCTGGAACACCTCAGCGTAACAGTGTGTCCGAACATCGTAATCGCACTCTATTGGATATGGTGCGATCTATGATGTCTCTTACCGATTTAACGCTATCATTTTGGGGATACGCTCTAGAGACAGCTACATTCACTTTAAATAGGGCACCATCTAAATCCGTTGAGACGACGCCGTATGAATTATGGTTTGGGAAGAAACCTAAGCTGTCGTTTCTAAAAGTTTGGGGATGCGATGCTTATGTCAAGAAACTTCAACCTGAAAAGCTCGAACCCAAGTCGGAAAAATGCGTCTTCATAGGATACCCCAAGGAAACCATTGGGTATACCTTCTACCTTAGATCCGAAGGCAAGATCTTTGTTGCCAAGAACTGATCCTTTCTAGAAAAAGAGTTTCTCTCGAAAGGAGTAAGTGGGAGGAAAGTAGAACTCGATGAAGTACTACCTCTTGAACCGGAAAGTAGTGCAGCTCAGGAAAATGTTCCTGTGGTGCCTACACCGACTAGAGAGGAAATTAATGATGATGATCAAGGTACTTCGGATCAAGTTGCTACTGAACTTCGTAGGTCCACAAGGACACGTTCCACACCAGAGTGGTATGGCAACCCTGTCCTAGAAATCATGTTGTTAGACAACGGTGAACCTTCGAACTATGAAGAAGCGATGGCGGGCCCAGATTCCAACAAATGGCTAGAAGCCATGCAATCCGAGATAGAATCCATGTATGAAAACACAGTATGGACTTTGACTGACTTGCCCGATGATCGGCGAGCGATAGAAAACAAATGGATCTTTAAGAAGAAGACGGACGCGGATGGTAATGTCACCATCTATAAAGGTCGACTTGTCGCTAAGGGTTATCGACAAGTTCAAGGGGTTGACTACGATGATACTTTCTCTCCCGTAGCGAAGCTTAAGTCCGTCCGAATCATGTTAGCAATTTCCGCATACTATGATTATGAGATATGGCAGATGGATGTCAAAACGGCATTCCTTAACGGTTATCTTAAGGAAGAGCTGTATATGATGCAGCCGGAAGGTTTTGTCGATCCTAAGAATGCTAACAAAGTATGCAAGCTCCAGCGATCCATTTATGGGCTGGTGCAAGCATCTCGGAGTTGGAACATTCGCTTTGATGAGATGATCAAAGCGTTTGGGTTTATGCAGACTTATGGAGAAGCCTGCGTTTACAAGAAAGTGAGTGGGAGCTCTGTAGCATTTCTCATATTATATGTAGATGACATACTTTTGATGGGAAATGATATAGAATTCTTGGACAGCATTAAGGCCTACTTGAATAAGTGTTTGTCAATGAAGGACCTTGGAGAAGCTGCATACATATTAGGCATCAAGATCTATAGGGATAGATCGAGACGCCTCATAGGTCTTTCACAAAGCACATACCTTGATAAGATTTTGAAGAAGTTCAAAATGGATCAGTCCAAGAAAGGGTTCTTGCCTGTATTGCAAGGTGAGAGATTGAGCTCGGCTCAATGCCCGACCACGGCAAAAGATAAAGAAGAGATGAGTGTCATCCCCTATGCCTCAGCCATAGGATCTATTATGTATGCCATGTTGTGTACCATACCAGATGTAAACCTTACCATAAGTTTGGTAGGAAGGTACCAAAGTAATCCCGACAAGGAACACTGGACAGCGGTCAAGAATATCCTGAAGTACCTGAAAAGGACAAAGGACATGTTTCTCGTTTATGGAGGTGACGAAGAGCTTGTCGTAAAGGGTTACGTCGACGCTAGCTTCGACATAGATCTGGATGACTCTAAGTCACAAACCGGATACGTGTATATGTTGAATCGTGGAGCAGTAAGCTGGTGCAGTTGCAAGCAGAGCGTCGTGGCGGGATCTACATGTGAAGTGGAGTACATGGCAGCCTTGGAGGCAGCGCATGAAGCAATATGGATAAAAGAGTTCATCACCGACCTAAGAGTCATACCCAATGCGTCGGGGCCGATCAAACTCTTCTGTGACAACACTGGAGCTATTGCCCTTGCCAAGGAGCCCAGGTTTCACAAGAAGACCAGGCACATCAAGTGTCGTTTCAACTCCATCCGTGAAAATGTTCAAGATGGAGACATAGATATTTGCAAAGTACATACGGATCTGAATGTCGCAGATCCGTTGACTAAACCTCTTCCGCGAGCAAAACATGATCAACACCAGAACTCTATGGGTGTTCGATTCATCACAATGTAACTAGATTATTGACTCTAGTGCAAGTGGGAGACTGTTGGAAATATGCCCTAGAGGCAATAATAAAAGGATTATTATTATATTTCTTTGTTCATGATAGTTGTCTTTTATTCATGCTATAATTGTATTATCCGGAAACCGTAATACATGTGTGAATACATAGACCACAACATGTCCCTAGTGAGCCTCTAGTTGACTAGCTCGTTGATCAACAGATAGTCATGGTTTCCTGACTATGGACATTGGATGTCATTGATAACGGGATCACATCATTAGGAGAATGATGTGATGGACAAGACCCAATCCTAAGCATAGCACAAGATCGTGTAGTTCATTTTGCTAGAGCTTTTCCAATGTCAAGTATCTCTTCCTTAGACCATGAGATCGTGTAACTCCCGGATACCGTAGGAGTGCTTTGGGTGTACCAAACATCACAACGTAACTGGGTGACTATAAAGGTGCACTACAGGTATCTCTGAAAGTGTCTGTTGGGTTGACACGGATCGAGACTGGGATTTGTCACTCCGTATTACGGAGAGGTATCACTGGGCCCACTCGGTAGTGCATCATCATAATGAGCTCAAAGTGACCATGTGTCTGGTCACGGGATCATGCATTACGGTACGAGTAAAGTGACTTACCGGTAACGAGATTGAACGAGGTATTGGGATACCGATGATCGAATCTTGGGCAAGTAACATACCGTCTGACAAAGGGAATAGTATACGGGGTTGCTTGAATCCTCGACATCGTGGTTCATCCGATGAGTTCATCGAGGAGTATGTGGGAGCCAACATGGGTATCCAGATCCCGCTGTTGGTTATTGACCGGAGAGCCGTCTCGGTCATGTCTGCATGTCTCCCGAACCCGTAGGGTCTACACACTTAAGGTTCGGTGACGCTAGGGTTGTATGAATATGAGTATGCAGCAAACCAAATGTTGTTCGGGGTCCTGGATGAGATCCCGGACGTCACGAGGAGTTCCGGAATGGTCCGGAGGTAAAGAATTATATATAGGAAGTGCTGTTTCGGCCATCGAGAAAGTTTCGGGGTCACCCGATATTGTACTGGGACCACCGGAAGGGTCCCGGGGGTCCATCGGGTGGGGCCACCTATCTCGGAGGGCCCCGTGGGCTGAAGTGGGAGGGAACCAGCCCCTAGTGGGCTGGTGCGCCCCCCTAGGCCCCCCTTGCGCCTAGGGTTGGAAACCCTAGGGGGGGGGGGGGGGGGGGCGCCCCACTTGCCTTGGGGGGCACTCGAACCCCCCTGGCCGCCGCCCCCCTTGGGAGATTAGATCTCCTAGGGCCGGCGCCCCCCCTGGGGGCCTATATAAAGTTGGGGGGGGAGGCAGGGCAGCCGCACCCTGTGTCTTGGTGCCTCCCTCCCCCTGCTACACCTCTTCCTCCTCCCGCAATAGCTTGGCGAAGCCCTGCCGGAGTTCTGCTGCATCCACCACCACGCCGTCGTGCTGCTGGATCTTCATCAACCTCTCCTTCCCCCTTGCTGGATCAAGACGGAGGAGACGTCACTCTGACCATACGTGTGTTGAACGTGGAGGTGCCGTACGTTCGGCGCTATGATCTCCGGTGATAGGATCACGACGAGAACGACTACCTCAACCCCGTTCTCTTGAACGCTTCCGCACGCGATCTACAAGTGGTATGTAGATGCATCTCTCTCCTATCACTTGTTGCTTAGATGAACTCATAGATGGATCTTGGTGAAACCGTAAGAAATTTTTTATTTTATGCAACGTTCCCCAACACATACCACTTAATACTAGCCATAGATGCATCAAAATAAGCAAACAACACACGAAAAACATAATCTGTCAAAAACAGAACAGTCTGTAGCAATCTGTAACTAACGCAAACTTCTGGAACTCTAAAAATCCTACCAAACTAGGAAGTCCTGGAAAATTTGTTTATTGATCAGCAGCAAAAAGAATCAATGCAAAAGGACGTTTCTGTGATTTATTGAAATTTTTTCTCGTGAGTGCAAAGTTTCTGTTTTTCAGCAGAATCAAATTAACTATCATCATAGGTTATCCTATAGGTTCTACTTGGCCCAAACACTAATTAAAACATGAAAACACATCTAAACAGAAGGTAGATGCAAAATTTATTACTAAACAGGAACAAAAACAAAGAACAGAAAGAAAATTGGGTTGCCTCTCAACTAGCGCCATCGTTTAATGCCCCTAGCTAGGCATAAAAACGAAGATAGATCTAAGTAGTGCCATGTGTGGCACTCGATTCATAAGTAGCTCGCATGATAGATTCATAAGGTAATTTGAATTTCTTTCTTGGAAAGTGCTCCATGCCTTTCTTTAATGGAAATTGGAATCTAATATTCCCTTCCTTTATATCAATAATCACACCATTTGTTCTAAGGAAAGGTCTACCAAGAATAATAGGGCAAGAAAGATTGCAATCTATATCAAGAACGATAAAATCTACGGGCACCAAATTTCTATTTGCAACAGTGAGGACATCATTGATCCTTTCCATTGGCTTTTTAATGGTGGAATCCGCAAGGTGCAAATTTAAAGAGCAATCATCAAGATCATGGAAACCTAGAATTTCACATAAAGTTTTCGGAATCGTAGAAACACTAGCACCCAAATCACACAAAGCAAAACACTAATGATCTTTAATTTTAATCTTTATAGTAGGTTCCCACTCATCATTAAGTTTTCTAGGTATAGAAACTTCCAAATTAAGTTTTTCATCATAAGATTGCATCAAGGCATCAACGATGTGTTTGGTAAAAGATTTATTTTGACTATAAGCATGAGGAGAATTAACAACGGACTGCAACAAAGAAATAGAACTTTCTAAAGAACAATTATCATAATCAAATTCCTTGAAATCCGAGATAGTGGGTTCAATACTATTTAAAGTCATGACCTCTCCAATCCCACTTTTACCAAATTTAGCATCAAGATCTAAAAATTCCGAATTCTTGGGACGCCTTCTAACTAAAGTTGACTCATCTCCGGTCCCATTATTATCAAGATTCATATTGCAAAACAAAGATCTAATAGGAGACACATCAATAACTTTAAGATCTTTATTATTATTTTCATGGAAACTAGAAGAACACGCCTTTACAAAGCAATCTTTCTTAGCACGCAATCTAGCGGTTCTTTCCTTGCACTCATCAATGGAAATTCTCATGGCTTTGAGAGACTCATTGATATCATGCTTAGGAGGGGTAGATATAAGTTTAAGAGAATCAACATCAAGCGAAAGTCTATCAACGTTCCTAGCCAAATCATCAACTTTGAGCAATTTTTCTTCAAGCAAAACATTAAAATTCTTTTGAGACATCATAAATTCTTTCACACTATTCTCAAAATCAGAGGGCATCTTATTAAAATTACCATAAGAATTATTGTAGGAATTTCCATAATTATTAGAGGAATTACTAGGGAACGGTCTAGAATTAAAGTTTCCTCTATAAGCATTGTTTCCAAAACTATTCCTACCAACAAAATTCACATCCATAGATTCATTAGTATTCTCAATCAGAGTAGACAAAGGCATATCATTGGGATCAAGAGGGGTATTTTTAGTAGCAAACAACTTCATAAGTTCATCCATCTTTCCACTCAAAACATTGATTTCTTCTATAGCATGCACTTTTTTACTAGAAGATCTTTCGGTGTGCCATTGAGAATAATTAGCCATAATATTATCAAGAAGTTTTGTAGCATATCCTAACATGATTTCCATAAACGTGCCTCCCGTGGCCGAATCGAAAAGATTTCTAGAAGCAAAGTTCAAACCGGCATAATTTTTTTGTATGATCATCCATAAATTCAAACCATGAGTAGGGCAATTGCGAATCATCAATTTCATTCTTTCCTAAGATTGGGAAACATGCTCATGATCAAGTTGTTTAAAATTCATAATATTGTTTCTAAGAGTGATAATCTTAGCGGGAGGAAAATACTTAGAGATAAAAGCATCTTTGCACTTGTTCCAAGAATCAATACTATTTTTAGGCAAAGACGAAAACCAAACTTTAGCACGATCTCTAAGTGAAAATGGAAATAACTTAAATTTAACAATATCATTATCTGTATCTTTCTTCTTTTGCATATCACACAAATCAACAAAGTTGTTTAGTTAGTAGCGACATCTTCACTAGGAAGGCCGGCGAATTGATCTTTCATAACAAGATTCAGCAAAGCAGTATTGATTTCACAAGACTCAACATCATTAAGAGGAGCAACCGGAGTACTAAGGAAATCATTATTGTTGGTATTGGCGAAATCACACAATTTGGTATTATCTTGCGCCATGGCAACAAGTAATCCAACACACAAGCAAATAGAAAAAGGCAAGCGAAAAAGAGAGAGAGAGAGATTGGGAAAGAGAGGGCAAATAAAACGACAAGGGTGAAGTGGGGGAGAGGAAAACGAGAGGCAAATGGCAAATAATGTAAATGCGAGGGAGATGAGTTTGTGATGGGTACTTGGTATGTCTTGACTTGAGCGAAGACCTCCCCGGCAACGGCACCAGAAATCCTTCTAGCTACGTCTTGAGCTTGCGTTAGTTTTCCTTGAAGAGGAAAGGGTGATGCAGCAATAGTAGCACAAGTATTTCCCTCAGTTTTTGAGAACCAAGGTATCAATCCAGTAGGAGGCTCCTCAAAAGTCCCACGCACCTACACAAACAAACAAAGAACTCAGAACCAACACAATAAAGGGGTTGTCAATCCCTTCACGGCCACTTGCGAAAGTGAGATCTGATAGAGATAGTATGATAAGATAAATATATTTTTGGTATTTTATAATATAGATGCAAAAAGAAAAGATGCAAATAAAAGTAGATTGAAAGCTTATATGATAAAATATAGACCCGGGGCCATAGGTTTCACTAGTGGCTTCTCTCAAGATAGCATAAGTATTACGGTGGGTGAACAAATTACTGTCGAGCAATTGATAGAAAAGTGAATAATTATGAGATTATCTAGGCATGATCATGTATATAGGCATCACGTCCGCGACAAGTAGACCGACTCCTGCCTGCCTCTACTACTATTACTCCACATATCGACCGCTAGCCAGCATGCATCTACAGTATTAAGTTCATAAGACCAGAGTAACGCATTAAGAAAGATGACATGATGTAGAGGGATAAACTCAAGCAATATGATATAAACCCCATCATTTTATCCTCGATGGCAACAATACAATATGTGCCTTGCAACCCTTTCTGTCACTGGGTAAGGACACCGCCAGATTGAACCCAAAGCTAAGCACTTCTCCCATGGCAAGAAAGATCAATCTAGTAGGCCAAACCAAACTAATAATTCGAAGATACTTGCAAAGATAACTCAATCATACATAAAAGAATTCAGAGAAGATTCAAATATTTCTCATAATTAAACTTGATCATAAACCCACAATTCATCGGATCTTGACATACACACCGCAAAAAGAGTTTACATCAAATATATCTCCACAAGAGAGGGGGAGAACATTATATTGAGATCCAAAAAGAGAGAAGAAGCCATCTAGCTAATAACTATGGACCCGAATGTCTGTGGTAAACTACTCACAACTCATCGGAGGGGCTATGGTGTTGATGTAGAAGCCCTCCATGGTCGATTCCCCCTCCGGCGGAGCACCGACGAAGGCTCCAAGATGGGATCTCACGGATATAGAAGTTTACAGCGGTAGAAATTGTGTTTCGGTGGCTCCCTGGATGTTTTCGGGGTACGTAGGTATATATAGGAGGAAGAAGTACGTCGGTGGCCGCTCGTGGGGCCCAGGAGACAGGGGCACGCCCACGAGGGGTGGGCGCGCCCTCCTATCTCCTGGCCACCTCGATTTATTCTTGACTTGCACTCCAAGTCCTCTGGATCACGTTCGTTCCAAAAATCACGCTCCCGAAGGTTTCATTCCGTTTGTACTCCGTTTGATATTCCTTTTCTTCGAAATACTGAAATAGGCAAAAAAATAGCAATACGGGCTGGGCCTCCGGTTAGTAGGTTAGTCCCAAAACTGATATAAATGTGTAAAATAAAGCCCATAAACATCCAAAAGGGGTAATATAATAGCATGGAACAATCAAAAATTATAGATACGTTGGAGACGTATCAGTGCTGATCCGATACAAGATTTAGCCCTGTGGCCTTGCCTAAAACAACGGCGACAACGAATTTGTTGGTGCAAGAGGACGTGATATGTGCCATCGAAAAACAATTCTGGAATTTCCAAACGCGAAATGCAATATCATCAACCAGAGAAGAAAATCCCTCCGAATCTTCAACCGAATGGCACAAAATTTTCCGTTGGGTGATAAGTTATGATCCTGATTGACTTGCCATGCATTGGGAGATTCATCATTGACTAGAGTAACTAGGATTTCTTGCGGTGCCATAGATGGGCTGACCTGATGAAACCCGACACAAGATATGGAAAGAACTGGATCTAGCAGCCCAACAATAGGAAGTGGATCGGAATTACTTTGATTTGAAAAAATCCCAGTGCCGCCCATCGACCGCTCCGAAGATGGCGCATGATTATCCAAAGTTGGTGAGGTTTCCCTTAAACGAGGAAGCTATGGTGGGACCATACCAAAACAGATCGGCGGCGTAGCCACCGTCCACCGGAGCTCCGGGGCCGGCAATGGATGAATAATATCGCGCGCATGGGGACTAATAGCATAACCCACATTCTCAATAGTATCAATGCAAGTTTGCGTGGACGGGTATCTATAACCTTTGCAAGTAGGATAATTCTAAAACGTGGCAAAAGATAGTTTCTTCCTGCAACTAGATCCATACTTCAAAGAGGATTTGGCTGGAGGCTTATGCATGGCCATCATGCCGATCGTAGAACGACGCTTGGTAGGACTAACAAAAATCCATTCCGTATCACATTCTTTTCTTCAAATCAAAACCTCACGCTTCCAATTAGGGCCACCATGTACCCAAAGGTGGAAGAAGCACTTAGAATGCTCACAAGCAAAAGATCAAAGGGCAGGAACATAGAGGCTAACTGTTTTGCATGAAACATGAAAGGAGAATACCTTGTCACGTATATTGGAAACCATGAACTTGATCGCCGATCCACCCATAGTTGCCTCTAATTCCGCCGCCACAAAATCATCTGAGAGACGAAAATCATGCCTACTGAAAGACATGACCATGATGAAAAGACCCGTGCCATCCAAAGGGTGAACCGTGACACCGCAAGATTTATAGATCTCATTGGCACAAGCCAAACCCTTGGAGAAAACCATGCCAAGGGTCGATCCACTGCCCTGATCCATTGAAGATGGTGATCACCTTGTAGAGGAGAAGACACCGGAGAGGATGAGTGGATATTGGTTTGAGGATTTAGTGGCTAGCGAGAGAGATTGCCGAAGAGCCTATCGGCGAGGTGGAGGTGGAGGTGGGAGCCATCAGCATTATTAGTCTCAAGCACCTCTTCCATTGCAAGATAGATCAATCTAGTTGGCCAAACCAAATAAATAAATCAGAGAGAAATACAAAGCTATCAATTCATGCATATAAGAATTCAGGGGAGACTCAAATAATATTCATAGATAATCTGATCATAAATCCACAATTCATCGGATCTCAACAAACACACCACAAAAGAACATTACATTAGATAGAACTCCAAGAACATCAAGGAGAACATGGTATTGAAGATCAAAGAGAGAGAATAAGCCATCTAGCTACTAGCTATGGACCCATAGGTCTGTGATAAACTACTCACGCAAAATCGGTATGGCAGCAAGGTTGATGCAGAGGCCCTCCATGATCGAATCCCCCTCTGGTAGATCGCTGAAAAAGGCCCCAAGATGGGATCTCACGAGAACAGAATCTTGGGGCGGTAGAAAAGTATTTTTGTGGACGCTTCTGATGTTGGGGAATTATTTGGGAATTTATGGTGCAAGATTAGGGTTGGGGAGTCCTGAGGGGCCCACATGCCAGGGGGCACGCCCCAGGGGAGTGTGACTTGAGGGCTTGTGGACTCATCGTGAGTCTTCTGACCACCTCCCCAAGTCTTGTAGGTATCTTTTGGTCCAAGAAAAATCATTGCAAAAGTTTTTTCTGTTTGGACTTCGTTTGATATTCCTTTCTGAAAAAGCCAAAAACAAGGAAAAAAACAGCAACTGGCACTGGGCACTGGGCACTAGTTTAATAGGTTAGTCCCAAAAAAATAATATAAAATAGCATATTAATGCGTATAAAACATTCAAAACAGATAATATAATAGCATGGAACATCAAAAAATTATAGATACATTGGTGACGTATCAAGCATCCCCAAGCTTAATTCATGCTCGTCCTCGAGTAGGTAAATGATAAAAATAGAACTTTTGATGTGGAATGCTACCTAACATATTTATTAATGCAATCTTCTTTATTGTGGCAAGAATATTCAGATCCATAAGATTCATAGTAAAAGTTTAATATTGACATAAAAACAATAATACTTCAAGCATACTAATAAAGTAATCATGTCTTCTCAAAATAACATGGCCAAAGAAAATTATCCATACAAAATCATATAGTCTGTCTATGCTCCATCTTCATCACACAAAGTATTTCATCATGCATAACCCCAATGTTAGTCAAGCAATTGTTTCATACTTTTATCTTTCTCAAACTTTTTCAACTTTCACGCAATACATGAGCGTGAGCCATGGATATTCCACTATAGGTGGAATAGAATATGGTGGTTGTGGAGAAGACAAAAAGTAGGAGAAAGTCTCACATAACTAGGCAAATTAATGGGCTATGGAGATGGCCATCAATCGATATCGATGCAAGTGAGTAGGGGTTGCTATGCAACAGATGCATTAGAGCTATAAGTGTATGAAACTCGAAAAGAAACTAAGTGGGTGTGCATCCAACTTGCTTTTCTGATGAAGACCTAGGGAAATTTGAGGAAGCCCATCATTGGAATATACAAGCCAAGTTCTATAATGAAAAATTCTCACTAGTATAGGAAAGTGAAAATATAGGAGACTCTTTATCATGAAGAACATGGTGCTACTTTGAAGCACACGTGTGGAAAAAGGGTAGTAACATTGTCCCTTCTCTCTTTTTCTCTCATTTTTTTCTTTTTTTTTCTTTTTGTTTGGGCTTCTTTTGCCTCTTTTTTTATTTGAGCTTCTTTGGCCTCTTTTATTTTATTTAAAGTCCGGAGACTCATCCGAACTTGTGAGGGAATCATAGCTTCCATCATCCTTTCCTCACATGGGACAATGCTCTAATTATGATGATCATCACACTTTTATTTACTTACAACTCAAGAATTACAACTCAATGCTAGAACAAAGATATAACTCTATATGAATGCCTCATGCATATGAAAACAATATGACAATGATGGTGCATGTCATAGTAAACGGAATGGTGGAAGTTGCATGCCAATATATCTTGGAATGGCTATGGAAATGCCATAATAGGTAGGTATGGTGGCTGTTTTGAGGAAGATTATATGGTGGATGTAATGTACCGGCGAAAGTTGCAAGGTACAAGAGAGGCTAGCAATGGTGGAAGGGTGAGAGTGCGTATAATCCATGGACTCAACATTAGTCATAAAGAACTCACATACTTATTGCAAAAGTTTATTAGCCATCAAAACAAAGTGTTGAGGAACGTTGCATGGAAAACAATTTTTTTTTCACGCACATGCAATGATCTATCCATGGATATGTATAGCAATGAGGGGGAAGAGTGTGTGTACGTACCCTCGTAGACCGTAAGCGGAAGCGTTTCACAACGCGGTTGATGTAGTGGAACTTTCTTCGCGATCCAACCGACCGAGTACCGAACATACGACACCTCCGTGTTCAGCACACATTCAACTCGGTGACGTCCATGCCTTCTTGATCTAGCAAGACAACGAGGTAGTGGATGAGTTCCGATCGCACGACGGCGTGGTGACGGTGATGGTGAAGTGATCTCCCAAGGGCTTCGCTTAAGCACTATGAAAATATGACTGAGGAAGTAAACGGTGGACGGAGGCGCCGTACACGGCTAAGACAATGTTGTGTGTCCTTGTGTGGCGCCCCCTCCATATATA
>NC_041383.1:651379724-651383701 GCF_002162155.2 Triticum dicoccoides | reverse complement strand
GCGGTATGCCACACCCCTCCCGATCAACAGGACCCCCGTTTCGACCGTAGGAGGTCCGTTTCCTCTGTTTTGCGGTACGCCAGACCCCTCCCGATCAACAGGACCCCATTCCGAACGTGGCCGGTCGAACACAAGGCCGTTTCCTCCGTTGTGCGGTACCCCAGGCCTCATTTCCATCACCTGTTCCGTCCAAGCCCTCCCGATGAACACGACCACGCAGTCCGTTCCGACCCATCCGGTTGGCTCCTCATGAACACGACGACGATGTTGTTTCTCCGTTCCGACCCAGCCATGTACACGAGCCCTTGCCGTACGTATGCACGAGTAGGTGTTTGAGACCCTACCCGTATATACGTACGTGGCCGTATTTTCTTTCTTGCACCCTGGCCGCTGTACGTACGTGTACATGCTACATGCGCGCCTCTACTACGACACATACGCGCCTCTACTACAACACGTGCGCGCCTCTACATTAACCAGTATATATGTACGTACACGTTCGCGACCAGAATGACAACGCTACATACGCTTCGACCAGGTGGGTCCCGACTATCAGGCAGTTCCTTGCCTGCGAAGATGTAGCTGGTGGGTCCTAGCAGTCAGGGGGGCGAATCGTTTTTTTTTGCCCGGACGGACTTCCTTGCGTGCGAAGGTGTAGCTGGTGGGTCCCAACAGTCAGAGGGGAAACGTTTTTTTCACGAAATACGGTGGCCCATCCGGTGGGTCCCTACTGTCAGGTGGAGGAATAATTATTTTGCACGTAATAAGGAGGCACTTCCTTGGGACCGCCGTGGACCCAACTGTCAGCCTCTCCACGCATAGTACTCTTCCGATGGAAGTCGGTCGTTGACCACATTGACCACTCCGCACCGAGAGCACCACGGCGGTGGACGATGGCGAGGCCTAGGAAGGGGACGGCACGGAGCCGGGGAAGACGCAGCAGTGTATGCCCACGCGAAGAGGAGTATGAGGGTTCACTGGTTCGGCTGCGGTGTGAGGCTGCCGTCGCCGTAGAATAACAAGGGGTGTGGGTGAGTAGAGGGATGGCTTGGCCAGCGGTGGGAGTTGTAGGGGGCAGTGAGGCCTCCGCGGCATCACAGCCGACCACGGGAGGCAGGAGCATGCGGCACGACCGGCGCTGCTTTGGGCGGCTGGAGCACAAAGACCAGATGTTGAAGAAGCACTACGACCGTTGGATGGACATCGTACGATCACTGGAGCTAGAATTGTTCATATTGACTAAGTTGACAAAGCCCTCCGTCCCCGTAAACTTAGTAGGCCCACAAGTCAGCCTCCCACCAAGGTGAGTCCCAGCTAGCAGGGGGAGTATTCATTTTTTTGTGCGTAATAAGGAGGCATTTCCGGTGGGTCCGAGCTGACAGCGGGGGGAACATTTTTTTCACGAAATACAGAGACCCTTCCAGTGGGTCCCAGCTATCAGGTGGAGGAATCATTATTTTGCGCATAATAAGGAGGCATTTTCCTGTGTGGGCCCCTACTGTCAGCCTCTTCCGATGGCTGTTCTTTGTTGACCATGTTGACCTCACCGCGCCGAGAGCACAAACGCGGTGGACGATGGCGAGGCCCAAGAAGAGAACCACCCAGAGCTAGCGAAGCCACCGCAGCAGATGCCCACGCTAAGGGGAGAACGAGCGCTGACTGGTCGGCTGCGAGGTGAGGCTGAGGTCGCCAGAAAATAACATGATGTGTGGGTGGTTAGAGGGATGGCCTGGAGGCAGCACAACCAGCCACGGGAGGAGGGAGCAGGCAGTCCCGCCGGCGCTGGTTTGGGCGGCTGGAGTAGGAAGATCAAAGATTGAAGAAGCACGGCGGCCATTGGATGGACATCCAACAGTCACTGCTGTGTAATGACTAAGTTGACAAAGCCTTGCGTACGCGTCAAAAATAAATTTAGGACAGCGTCATCGTGAACCTATTAGGCCCAGAAGTCAGCCTCCAAATCGGTGGAAAACAGCATACAACCCATTAGCCATTATTTTCAATAATTTACAACCCATCTGCTAATTCTTAAGGATATTTGAAGCCCATATTCTTTTTATTAGCATCACAAACCATATATTCTGGGCACTGCTAAAAAATTCAACGAAATTTTGCATATTTCGGTGGGGTCCGAACTCTTTTAATCATGAAATTTCGAGTGACATTAAAAATAATTTTCAAAAAATTATATCAAAATAAAATTCAAAAAACAATTCTCCGCATTTTTTAATGAAATTTAGAATCTTAACTAGCAAGATGCCCGTTTGTTGCACGGAACATGATGATGCCAGTTGGCTTTGGTTTTTATAAGAGTAGAGAGTAGAGAAATCCTGAAAAAAAATGATATTTTAATGCCATTGCTGGTTGGCTTTGGTTTAAAAATATACAGCCCATTTCTTACAACTTATAGCCCGTTTTCTGGGGAATCCCATTTCTTACTACTTACATCCCTCCTCGTCTTGAAAGATTTGCAGCCCAACAGGGCTGAGAAAAGCAAGTAGGCCTCGGTTATGGTATTCTCCAAAAAAAAGAACTGGGCTAGCCAATTTCTGAAAGAAAAAATATATCAATTGGGCTCGTCATGTGCTTAATAAAAGCGTAAGCGTGGGCTAGACGGGCCACAGCCCCCGCACAGCGTGCAGTTGAGCTCCGTCTCTGAAACTAAAAAACAACTGGGCGAGCTGCTGGGTCCCTGGCGTTTATTGACTAATTTTCTCTGTGCATGAACGAGAAAATTAGTCAATAATTCTAGTCAATATTTCATACATAGAGGTGATGATTTCATGCACACTAGTCAATAAACGAGAAAATTACACAATGAGCTCTATGTATAAATTCTAGTATAATATATACGGGCTTTCAATGTGCATGAAATCATCACCTCTATGTATAAATTCTCCAGAGATCGAAAGCATCGCAGCAAGCCAATAATTATGTCCAGATCAAAACTATACATTTTGATATATATGATCTTGACAGAATCCAGCAGCATTGATAGGCTATCAATGGACGAACTCTTCATTGAGCATATAACATAATATTAGCACACAAAGTGTACTCCAAGATGATATAAAACTTATGCGCACAAATGAAAAATGCAGCATATGATTACAAATCTGTAGATGATAATATACGGTACCTGAAAAATGTGAGGAGCCAAACACCAACTCCTTGTGATTATTAAACGGGTCACGAATTACACTCAAGGTCTCTAGTTTGGGCGCAGAGACGACATTTATTTCTAAAGGTGTATAACAATTATGAAGGAGCAACCTTTCAAGTGAAGGGGCATCTTCGATGATGAGCTGCTATCCTTTAAAACAAATTCGAACGCTTTTAAGGTGAGGCGACTTTATTTGGAGACAACTGCTACCGATTTATATTCCCAAAACAATCAGCAAGCGCTCCAGGGCAGGGCAACTGGAGTGGATGATGTTGTGTAGTGAGGCCTCCGACAGATAAACCACCACAAGCGAAAGTTTTTTTAGGAGTGGGAGTCGAAGCATTTGTACCAGATCGTCTGGTAGATGGCACCGGGCGAAGGTCGCGGTGTGGAGAGAGGAGGAAAACCGCGAGATGGACAACGGTGGTGTGGGCATGAATTCTTGATATGTTCGTGGTATGAAACTTTCATGGTAATGGTAGAACTCAAATTACTGGAGTTTTCCGAATTCAGGGGATGTCAGTCAAGCGTCCACCTTGCCGGGTATGGACAACATGTAGCTTGTCGGGATGCAGAGGCATTGAACGGGGCCCTGCTGGTGAGAAGAGACGATGGCTCTGAGGAGATCAAATTCAGGAAGGACAGATATCTGACGACAGTCGAGATTGAGGGGCGCGGTACGCCATAGAGGGCGCCACCGAGTTGAGAGAACTTGTGTGCGGCAGCAATCCTTGGTGGGGAGAAGCGAGATGATCTCCTCAAGGATGACGCCCGAGAGATCACTGATGCGGTCCACCGGAGATTCTACCGGTTC
>NC_041383.1:651378133-651379464 GCF_002162155.2 Triticum dicoccoides | reverse complement strand
GTTGGTGGGAGCCTCATCTTCTTGGCGCTGGGGCGAGCTGACTCCATTTTCCTTGTGGGCGTCGCACCGAGCTCACGGGTTTGAACAGAGTAGCCAGAGACGAACCTATAGTGGGGAAGAAGGAGGGCTGGGGATTTCTGTAGGAGTGGAAGAAGAGGAGCAGGCATTTTCTGTACGAGTGAGGAAGAAGGTGAGTGGGGTTTTCTGGACGAGTGAGGAAGATTGGGGAGCGGGGGGAATTGGGTGGGGAGACGGAAGCGGGAGAGCGATCTGTTCGTGTTTATAAAGCCCACTGCACTAACTACTCACTTTTTGCCAAGAACCGCTCTCTTCTTTTGCGTTGCTGCATTGGAGCTGGCGCATGGGCTTGGCTGACTGGCCATGCATGCAGGATGCATGTGCCCGCCGGCCACTGCATGCGCCTGGATCGTTACTAGGCCTATTTAATAGGGTGGTTATGGAGTAAATTAAGGAGATTTATTTTCTCTGTGTGCATCCACCAAATTAGAGGATGCGGTACTGGATGCAGACACTCACATTAAACTAACATTCAGAAGAACAAAACTTCAGCATGTCTATGCATCTCAATGATTCACCATACTATAACCAATATACAAAGCTGTGAGAATGTGTGGAAATAAAGAAAATCGGTCGATGCTTCTCTGAGCAAAGGGCCTCCCTACGCACGCATTAATTTCCTGGGCATGCTTGTTTCTTCTCAATGTTGCGAACACTTTCAGCATGTTGGCAACTCCATAGCTAGCTAGCTGCCTCATCTCGCAATTGATGCTGACACATTTGCAGCAAACACATGAGGCAATAGAGATGACTCAACATGGGTCCATATTGTGCAGTTCCCCTAATATCATATTCATTGTCCTGAATCTGAAAAGATAGGAAAACAGTAGCTATACTTAAACGGTGTTGCAAAACAGTAGCACATATCAATAGCTTGGCATGACAAAACATGATCATCTGGACGAAGGGGATACTGACCTGCCTGAGGAAGATTACATATAATTTCATAAGTCCTTGGTTGATTTCCACCTTCGGCTGCACTGCTTGTTTGCTCCTCCACACATGACATGATCGTTCCGCACTGCATTCAGCAAGTGAATGTACGAATAAGCTAATTTCATCTTGCGGTGGTCATTGTACCTAGTTACGAATGTAGGTATACCTGGACCACCATGAGGTTAGCTGACAGCAGGTAGATGCAGCCATATAAATTTTGTGAGGTGCTACCAAAATTGAGGTTTGTATCCCTTCCCATTATGAGAATTCTTCTTGAAGTTGGTAGAATGTGACAGCTTGTTCTTTGCATTAAACTT
>NC_041383.1:651350842-651377922 GCF_002162155.2 Triticum dicoccoides | reverse complement strand
GGGGGGGGGGTTGGGCTGGAAGTTCTTCTCGTGTACCATGTGGGCACTAGAAGCTCCCTCAGAGACCTGAGCACGTGTCTCTTTTGCTCTCGGCTTCTCCTCAAAGTCAAGAGTGCTAATGAGATCCAAAACAGAAAACTCATGTCTCTTGTTTTTCAGAGAAGTAGCAAAATCGTTCCACGAAGGTGGAAGCTTGGCAATGATGGTCCCAACAACAAATTTGTCCGGTAGCACACACTTAAAGTACTCAAGTTCCTTAGAGAGTGACTGTATCTAATGAGTCTGCTGAACAACAGAGTGCTCATCAGTCATCTTGTTGTCACAGAACTGGTCCATGACGTACAACTCGTTGCCAGCGCCCGAGGGCCCAAACGTGGCCTCGAGCGCAGCCCACATGTCTTTGCCGCTGTCAAACGACATATATGAATCCACAATGAAATCTTCAAGAACACTCAGCAGGGCGGCTTTGAAGAGAGTATTCATGTTCTGAAAAGCTTTCTGCTGTGTAGGATTAAGATCGCCCTCAGGCTTACCCTTAGTGGCGTCATACCAGTACATGATCCGAAACCAATATACTGCTCTTGTGCGCCACCTTTTATATTGCACCCCCTTAAAAGTAGGCGGCTTCAAAAGCGCAGCAAAACCACTCGGAGTAAATTGCCTGTAATCAGGTTTTTGGATTGGATTGTTGAATATATGAGCAATTTAGTATGAGATTTAATCCGAATCAGCAGTAATAGATCATGACGACAATTGCAAACATCAAAGTAATGATGCGGACTAAACTAGGAGGACAGAATCACATACTGTATAGCGGGAGCAGGACAGATGTGGTTGATGTTGTCACTCATGTCATTGATGTAGAGGTTACCGAGGTTAGGGAAGAAGGCTGTTGTTGAGGAAGTCGTCGCTGGCAGCAGTCACAGGAGTGTGCTCCCCAAAAACCTGATCGCCCCTTTCCCATATAGGATCACGAAAGGCGGGGTTCGGAGGACTGCTATCCCTTCTTGCGGTGCACGCCGGAAGGAGGGCTGGAGAAGAATTGCATGGCGGCGCTAAAATCTGGAACGGTGCGAAACCATATGATACAGTGGCGGCTAGGGTAGAGCATGTCAGGTCGGTCGTGCGAGTATAATAGTAGGCCTTTGGCCCCCAAACCCCACGTCCAAGTCAATAATAGCTCAAAAAAACTATAATAATAGCCCCACCAAGGTTTGTCTCAAAAAAATGGAGTAATTAAGGCGTCCGTTAATCCCTTTAGTATAAATACAATATCGTTAATAATGGCCCCACCTTTTGTCTCACAAAGTATGTTGGAGTACAACCGGCTACACGTTTACAATCCACTTCTCTTCTCTCTCCTCTTCTCTCTCCTTCAACTAAGCACAAATACTATATTTAAATCCTGATAGCCTGCTTATGTCATCTAATTGTAGTACTTGCTCTAAAGTTACTATCCACTGTGTAGTCTGAAATGCCAGGCGTGCAGCGGACGGTGCCCTCGGTCGGCGTGCCGCATCAATGGCAGAAGTAGTGAGAGGTAGTGTCGCCCTGACTTGTCATCAATGTGGAGTGGCGGGCTCAGCTGGCGCCGGGCGGGAAGCGCGCGCGGGAGGGGGGAGGGGTTTTTGTTGGGCCAAGAAGGTGAGAAGCCAACTTGGGATCGGTCCGGACGGGGAAATATCATGTGCTTCCATACTCTGCATATGACACTAGTCTATGTTACTACTCCCTCCTTTCCGGTTTATAGAGATGTTCAGAGTAACATATTAATATGTTACAGTACAAGTTACTCCCCACTATGACCAGCCTTGGCCTCTCCCAGTGCTCCACCATGTATAGCTGCTAAGCCTGCCACATAGGCATAAAATATGATGTGGCACCAATAAACTAAGCACCTATGCATCGAAGACTTGAGTTACTAAGCCATTTAATGCACTTAGCACCTCATCTAAAGAGCATTAATAGTATAGCCAGCTGCTGGCTACTCCCTCCTTTCCGGTTTATAGGGCTCAATTGAAAAATCTCACCAACCAAGGTAGATGGTGAGTGGTGGAATATCTTTTGTAGTTTGCAAAAGCACCTAATTAATGCTCTTGTTTTCCTCAAAAAATTGTGTTTATCAATGCATTAATTGCAATGTATGCATGCATAAAGTACATGCATTGGTCAATCTTCTCTTAATACTTGCATGCAATGATTTAATGCACCTTGGAATCTGAACATGTGATGGGGAACAACCAAATTGAGCCTTATAAAATGGAAAAACTAAAATTTTGACATAAGCCCTATAAACTGGAAAGGAGGGAGTATAAGCCAGTGCCATGTCATCTACAGCCCATCTTATAGTCAACATGTACAATAGTAGATCAAAAGAGTGTACTACTACTTTTTTATTCTGTGGCCCACCTTTCATTCTCAAAAAGTGCCTAGGAGCACGTGCTAGAGCTGGCTCTTCACGAAGAGCCCGCTTACCTTCTCTCTCCTCTTCTCTTTCCTCCAACTAAGCAGAAATATACTAGTTTATTCCTTATAGCCCACTGACTCAGCTCTATTGTACTTGCTCTAAGCACATCTAAGCACTTACTAGCACCCCCTTGACCGTGGACCTTGACGGTGTACGTCACCTTGTGTCTCATAATTTTCCTCGTCATCATCTGAGTCCTAGAAGATCTCACCCACATCATCATTAGCATGCAACCGCCTTGATAGACAACGTGCGCAGAAGGAGTAGAGGTGACTGGGGACGCACCACCACCATGTCGTGGGCACTCCGTATGTGCTCGTGTGCATGCAGCGTGCGTGTTTTTCCATCGATGCTAGCTCTAAGGCCGAGGCTGCGGTTGTCTTCGTCTCCGACTAGTAGTTGAGCAACGATGACAAAGAGGTGCTGCAAGAGATGCGTATGCACCGTTGCGTGCGAGCTTTGCCGTAGCATGACGAACCGGACGTCGCCGCAGATGGCGCATGCCTCCATGCAGCCGAGTGTGTGCGCATGCATGTGTTATTCACATGCATTCTACGGCCGAGCATGTGTGCATGCACGTCTTGTGTACGTGTGTTGTGTGCTCCATGCTGTGCGCGTATGTGCATGAGTTGTATCGGATGGAGTTAGTGCGTTGGCTTGTGTACATGCGTGGCTGCATGCGTCCTGTACATGTGTGGCTTGTTGTGTGGTTATCAATAATTCAATATAAACTACACCCTCTGTTCCTAAATATAAGTATTTCTAGCCATTTCAAATAGACTACAACATACGGATGTATGTAGACATATTTTAGAGTGTACATTCACTCATTTTGTTTTGTATGTAGTCCCTTATTGAAATATGTAAAAAGACATATATTTGGGAATGGAGGGAGTATAAAACATCTTCAACTTACCATCCTGATGTACCATTTCTAGTGGTTAGCAGAAAGTTCATGTTCTTTAATTTGTTTATAGGTGGGCAGGCGGCAAAAAATAGGGGAAAATGCGCAAGGTTCCTTGCAGACGCTCCACCGCGAGGTTCCTTGCTCCTCCTCGGTCGTCGGGAATCTATGCTCTTCAATTCTTTTCTTTTATGTGAGCTTTGTTCATCCTTTTCCCAACACGCGAGAGATCTAGCATCAAGGTGCACGTGTCATGCAAGAAAATGGAGATAATCAGATAAGCAGTGCGTAAGTGAGTCGTGCGGGGGGAAAGCGGGGGGAAACCCTTTTTCGTAAGTGAGTCGTGCACTTCGATGGCACCTACGCAATATTTTTTCTCCTCGTTGGCACATGAATAGTGCACATACTCAACGACGGAGCACGAGATGGTAGCAATGACATGGTCAGCCTTTTTTTGGAGAGAGTACGTACTACTAGTAAATAACTTTGATGTGTCCTGTCAACTCGCAGAACGACGAGAAGCTTGATTACGCCTTCTCCCGCGCCAACGCGTGCGCAGTGGCTCGCAGCATGAGGAGAAACTTTTGCTTAGAAGCGGTGGACGTGCAGCAGTTCATTTGGTGTCAGATTGCCAGAAGCACTACTGTAGAACCATCGACTTCCAGAAGTGCCGAAGAGCCAAGCGCAAGGTCACCTACTAATCTATCAGGACCCCGATCCTAAGTCACACCGATCTAGCATGTAACACATCATATCACTTTGCGGCCTCACGCACGGTATTCCACGGGTGCCACCTTACCTGGCCCGGGACCATTTTCGCCTTTTGGCTCACGTATATGATAGTGCCGCTAGCATCCATATGACAAAGAACCCGGGCTGACATGGCTAGTCGTGAACCCAAAGTGGCACTAACTTACAGGGACATGCATACATGACCCAGCAACGAACGTGTCGGTCATCAGCGAGTGAATCCGGGCTGTACAGGTAGGTGGCCAGGTAAGTGGCCCAGGTAAGCGTTCTCTCTGTCTCTCTCTCTCTTCTAAATTGTTTCTGTTTTCTATTTTCTGTAATTGTGTTTGGGTTTAATAAAAATGCCAGGGCATTTCCAAAAATCATGAAACTGCTCAATGTCACTGTTTGGAATATTTCCAACAGGAAAAATTTCAGTTTGTGATTATTTGAGCATTTAAAATATTATTTAGCAATTAAATGCCCAAATGCAAATACCATATGAGTTAATTCAAAATCCAGAATGGCCTAGAAAAATGTGCACCATTTTTGGGAGAGGTTCTAGACCAATCCAAAAATAATGAACTTTTCTAAAGAGCATTTTGGGTTCATTGAGAATATTTTTATTTGAACCTAGTTGATTGATCTGGTGCCAGGGTTTGAGCAATCCCCATTTAAACTTAAATAAAATTTAAACATGATGCACACATGAAGGGCTAGTCTAGTGCATACCAGAACTAGGGATGTGACAACTCACCCCCACTAAACAAGAATCTCGTCCCGAGATTCAAGCGTAGGGTAAGATGAAGGGGGACGCAAATTAACACAATCTTCATGATCCAGGTGGCACTTCATACGGGCGTTGATTTAATCGCCATCTTTGTCTTGTCGTCTTGCTCTGAGAACTCCAGCCAACATGACAATGAGAGGAGAAGGAGACTCTAGAAGGATTGATCTTCTCGAAGATCGAACAACTTAGGATCAACTCACGGAATGAGACATAGCAACATCTCTTGAGCTGGGACACGAAGATACATCTGAAGGGATGGAGTGAGACAGAGGGCGAGGGTTTACTAGGTAAACAACAATTTCACGCTTAAGAAGGTAGTGAACGGTTGTCAACGTAGCGAGGAGTTCAATTGCCATGATACCATAGCGAGACAACTTAGAGGAAGTGACTCATGGAATCATCCCTTACGTGGCAAAAAGAATTACCTTTGATTCAAAGATCATTGGAACTCTTTATACCTGCTTAAGGCAATTCTCGAGCGATCGTTTCGAGGGGTTCGGTAGAATGGCATGCCCGAATTAGAATGGATGATGTGGATTTCCTTGTTGAAGACAACATAATGGATGAATTTGCTTACCACCGGAAATGGAAGGGACCCATGGTACAATGGCACCTTGGCGGTGCAAGCTGGGAACAAAATGCAAATGCTGGGAATGATTCTGGTAACTGGGGAAGAACCCAATAGTAGAGAGTGAATCCACTGTTTGAAAGGGTCATAGCATTGCCGAGGAAACTGAGAGCACTATGAAATTAATGCCGACGATAAAACCTAGCACTTGCGTGTGCTCTCAAGAACTTGAGCATTTCCATATTCATCAAGGTTTTACCAATATCCGTGTCAAGGATCCTGGCAACACAACTTACTACCATGATGAATGGTGATGGAGGATGCAGATGCAAAGGAAGATAACACCTTCTCAAATTTCACCTTAGCGAGGCCAAGGGATCAAAATCCGGATGATCAACCGAGAGACATTTAGCACTCCGCTTCTAATGTTCTCCTTGATGTGCTAGCACAACCCATTTATAGATATGGTTTGATAACTAGAACATCAAGTAAAAGGTCGGACTTCGGGAGCACAAGATTCCATAAGGAGTAACTTATTGGAGTAAATCCTACGAAATCCTTATGGGGAGGTGGCCAACTTCCTCAATCAAGATACTACAATAACAGATCTTCCGGCTGGGTGTGTTGACCACGACATCCACTTTACCGGGTTACAGAGAGACCAATGTTATAGTTCTTGAGAAACGTTCCAACCATTATATCTGCCTAAGATTCAGATCTGGTTGATGTCAGAATAATCCAGACTCATCGAGTCTAGAAAGAAAAATGAAAATTTGCAACACAAATCGACAAGATGACGTTGCGAGATTCTCGGGAAATGAACTACGATAGCAAGCTCCAAAACATGAGCTGGTTCTGCTACCACGTGTGAACACGCTGTCCCAGACAAGCATGACCACATAGTAGTCTTATACTAAAAACACTACCGAGTTCAAGTGGGGAATCCTCATCAAGGGTTTCGAAGTCTTTACGCAAGTCCATGGATTAGATCCCAAGCATAGACTTCTCCTCCTTGAACAAGTCAATCAGTGGCTTGGTGTGCTAGGAACACATATAGAATGGAGGCGGCCAACCTACCAAACCAAAGAGTACTTCGCACATGTGCATGACCAACTTGGGACGATTTCAGAGGAAGAAAAACAACCCTTCTCGGATCCACGGTGGCAACTTACATCAAGTGCACGTGAATTAGAGAAAGTCGCTCCTTTCATCCAAGCATATGCTTCATGAACGGAACATGAAGATAATGCTTATAGAAGTTTCCAATACTAGCTTGATGTTCAACATGGATGACGGAGGAGACAAAATGCTGTGGATGGGCTCAGCAGCAACTCATCAAAATTTCCATATCACTAGATTTCCACCATTATGTGAACAATGTGATAGTATTGGTCAGACCAAAAGATGTAATGGTGTATGCTCGAGGGATCAACCACGAGTAAGACAACATTACGAACATCATTGGTTCTGACTTGATTTAAGGATAGCCCACACTCAAATCAAAGTTTTGATAAGACAATAGGTTCAACAACTGATCACGAGGACCAATCGATGAAGAAATCATCTTTCTACAACAAACACACAAACACAAGATATCCCTTTGGAAATGAACTAGGTTAGACAAGCTTTTATCTTCCAACTCTCCAAGTTGTTATTTAGCTTGACCAACTAGCTCAGGGTATCCAACACAGATCCTTGGAGAAGGGGATGGTTTACAAGAAACCAACTTGATCACGAACTCAACATAGCGGTCAGGTGACAACCTGGTAACACTTCCGAGAAGATATTCGGAAAATCACGATCCACCGATATGTTACTAAGCTCAAGATCAATCTTGCTTTTCACGGAAAGATGATATGATCAAAGGAGCGAGGAACCGATACGATCCTGACTCATTGATCGAGGAGTGCACCCGGAATAAGGACTAGGTAGCACGATCAACTTTAGGGCAATGATGCAAAAATCAACACGCTAAGAATGAGGTTATTGTCCATTTAACTACCAAGCAACAGAGTTGCTAGGAGTATAGATTTCACACATCATGGTTCACCTGTCGGCATTCCGGTTGCAACCACACGGGAGCCGAGAAATGACTAATGAGGGTGAGAAATATCACTGTATCAATAGTTCATAAGATGGTGTGCAATTCCCATGATATTCTTGATATAAAGATGGGTAATACTTCAAGGTAGAACAGACCAAAAGTTGGATTGCATTTGATCTACGGAATACAACTGCTTTTACCCAATCCTGGATATGGATGAGGTTCTGGAGTTTGTTTCTCCTAGTCATTCCGGAATAGAATGGCTTGACGGACCACAAGAGTAATAGGCATCGATGAACGAATGCACGCATACTCTTGACTATCAATTGATAGACGAGGGTCAGAAGACGACTAAGGGGGACAACTCAAAAGAACATACAATTTTCTGAGTTGTGGACGCATGGATTAGAATGTCGAACGAGTTCAACATATTTCTTCTGGACAATCCATGGAGAGAGGTAGGTTTGGCAGAATCATAATATAGAAGGGAAACTCATCGAGAGCACTCTTGTTGTGATCTTTTGGTTCCCAAACTTCTGCCACATTGGTTCATGGTATTGTAATAAGGATATACCATGAATCTCGAGGACTATCGCAAAGGTTACTAATATCCTAAAGGAACTAGCAAATACCAACAATATGAAGTAAGTAGGGAAATCTCGGGTTTAGATACCCAGGAGTAGAATACCTACTACTAAGTGGCATCACGGGATGCTTTCGAGAATGGTGGCCAGAATCATCACACTGGGAACACAGAACATGGCTAGATTACTAGATGATCCCCTAAGACAGCTAGGGTCATAATAATAATTCCAACATATATGTTGAGGCAATAAAATACCTCAACTCAACAATTAATATGATTAGCTTGGCCTAAAGGAACATTGAAACCAGAGGGAAAGGATTTTGCAAATGCATCAGATTATTTAGAAACCTGGGATGACTCGGACAGCATAACGGCTGTAAATGCTCGAAAAGATTTGAGACAAGCTACAAAAATGGTGGCATAACCACTCGATCATCATAAAATCAAGGTTCTGAGATCAACTATGAACATACAGAAGATAGTAGGAGCTGAACTCAAGTTTAGAACCATCACTCCTATAGATCTACTGATTAGTAACACGTGATCCTGATAGAAAGAAGAGAAATCCTAGTTCCTTAACCGCGTAGGAAAGATATGATGACTCAGATCAGAAGGCATAAGGTAAAGTAGTAAAAAGAGCCTTACGTTCCATCCCACAATCAATTCCCCTACATATAACTAAAGCATTTCTAGACTCAACTTCGACCAGTTTGGCTTGGTAGTCCTACAGGCAGTCAGGCTCTGATACCAAAGCTGTCAGGACCCCGATCCTAAGTCACACCGATCTAGATGGTAACACATCATATCACTTTGCGGCCTCACGCATGGTATTCCCATGGGTGCCACCTTACCTGTCCCGGGACCGTTTGCGCCTTTGGCTCACGTATATGATAGTGCCGCTAGCATCCATATGACTGTCAGGACCCCGACTCGAGGTCACATCGATCTAGCCGGTAACACCTCATAGCACTTTGCGGCCTCACGCACGGTATCCCCACGGGGGTCGCCTTACCTTTGCCCGGGACCGTTTGCGCATTTTGGCTCACGTATATGATAGTGTCGCTAGCATCCATATGATAAAGAGCCCGGGCTGACATGACTAGTCGTAAACCCAAAGTGGCACAGACTTACAGGGACAGGCATCCATGACCCAGCTTCGAACGTGTCGGTCATCAGCAAGTGGGTCCGGGCTGTAGCACTGGGCTAGCAGGACTCCGGTAAACCGGGCTGTAGCGGGCTAACAGGACTCCGGTACTCAAAGCGTGACATTTCCCCGAAGGGACAGACACAGGAACGAAGAAGGACACATGCCGGCCAGCCTAAGTGTTCCAGAGCAGTAGCAAGCTACCATGGCTCAGCGGTAACACTAGGAGACATTTCCCGGTAAGAGAGGCTACTAAAGATAAACAACTAGATAGTCAGATCCCACACATACCAAGCATTTCAATAACATACACACAATATGCTCGATATGTGCAATACAACATGGCATCACAAAATGACTCTATGACTCAAGTAGTTTATTCAATAGGCTCCGAGGAGCGAGACATTACAAACATGGGTCTCATGACCCAACAATCAGAGCATACAAGTCAAGGCACAAGCGGAAGCTATCATGTCTGAGTACAGACATCTATAAATGAAAAAGGCTGAGAAGCCTGACTATCTATCAGATCCTGCCGAGGGCACAAGATCGTAGCTGAGGTATCAAGCTAAACATCGAAGTCCAAGCGGAACTACTAGTGAGACTGAAGTCTCTCTGCAAAAACATAAAATAGGCAAACGTGAGTACAAATGTACCCAGCAAGACTTACATCAGATCTATCTACACATGCATCATTATCAACAAGGGGGGGTGGTGGAGTTTAACTGCAGCAAGCCAGCTTTGACTCGGTGGCTAACCTGAACTACGACTGCAAGTAACTCTTTTGAGGTGGCGCACATGAGTCCACATATTCACCATATCAATACACCACTATGGATCCGCTCCCGTCTCCCTACGAGAACGCCATCCATAGCACTCACGCTTATCTTGCGTATTTTAGAGTATCCACTTTCACTTGTCTATGAACTGATATAAGGGGTCCACGTTTCCATATCCGAGGAATCCGGCTATTCGAATAGATGATGTTAACCCTGCAGGGGTGTACTTCTTCACACACGCTCTCGCCACTTATCGCCCTGTACACGTCATGTACCTCGGCAACCTTCAAGCGGAAGCCGGGCGAGGGAGTCGGCCACGACCTGACTAACCGAACAAGTCTCTAGTCCAGGTTTATCGCCTATTCAGGTTCCATCCGCAAGGAGATCCGGCCGGGGTGTCGCTTACGGCCCCAAACGATGTGTGCAGGGTTCCCAAGCCCACCAACCGGGTGCCACTTGGTACACCGGGCCACTGTGCCTAGTCTGTCCCAAGCCCACCTGTACCTGGTGCCACTTGGTAGACTACTAACACTGCCTACAAACACCAGAAACTAGTTGCAACTCCTGGACAGAGATCATGTTGGTTAATAAGTCAAGAGGGGTCGAGTTACCGGAACCCAATGTGTGGTAGTAACTGGTCATGGATCACAAACACAGAACTCAGTTCCTGAGGACGGCTGCAATGAGACAACCCACCATGTACTCCTACATGGCCTCTCACCGCTACCTTTACCAAATCGTGTTCACACACTTAGCTCACACACAGTAGGACATGTTCACACGCCTCTGATTCATCCCCGATGAATCAGACCTGACTCAACTCTAAGCAGTAGCAGGCATGACAAACAAGCATGAATGAGTAGGCACAACAGGGCTCAAACAACTCCTACTCATGCTAGTGGGTTTCATCTATTTACTGTGGCAATGACAGGTCATGCAAAGGATAAAGGGTTCAGCTACCGCAGCAAGTATCAAATATGTCGTTGTTGTCCTAATGCAGTAAAAGAGAGCAGGAGCGAGAGAGTGGGATTTTATCGGAATGAACAAGGGGGTTTTGCTTGCCTGGCACTTCTGAAGATAACATTGAGTCTTCATCAGTGTCAACGATCACATCATCGGTATCACGTCTATCGAGAGGGGACAAATACCGGCAACACAGAAAGGAACACAATCAATGCAATGCACAATATGATGCATGATCATGACATGGCAAAAAGAATGTGTTTTGGGCTAATGCAACTAGCAACAGATTAAATGAAGTTGGTTTGAATCCAAGATTCAAATTCAAACTCCATATGTGGTTATTCAAATGCCATTTAATTGATTTGTGCTAAACAGCAGCTATAAGTTGTTCTAACATGCATGAAAATGGTACAGATGGATTCCTTGAATTTTTCTGATAATTTTTCATATATAATTTATTTAATTTGGAGCTACGGTTGAATTTCTATGAATTTTAGAAGTTTTAGGCATTTTCTGGAATTTCTTGATTATTTTTAAATCCAGAAATACTTATTGCGTCAGCCTGACATCATCATGACGTCAGCAGGTCAACTGGGTCGCCCAGAGTCAAACCTGACGTGTGGGGTCCACACGTCAGTGACTAACTAACTAACCTAATTTAATTAGAGCCTGGGCCCGCATGTCAGTGTCAGCAGAGGGGGTAATTAGTTAAAAAAGACTAAACTTAATTAACAGGGGGGATGGCCCCACCTGTCATCGACCCAGGGGGGGTCAAACCCCTGGTCAGCGGGGCCTAACCCGCCGGCGGCTTGACGCCGGCGAGGCCGAGACGGCGGAGACCCTCGGGTTTCTTGCTCCGGCGTCCAAACGCCGCGCGGAGAGGCTCTGTGGGTTCCTAGTGCTCGTGCGCATCTGGAGAAGGCGACGGAAGGACGCGGGGTGGTCAGCGCTCGCCGGAGTGGGGCTTGCGGCGGCGGCCGGAGCTTCGGGTTCGAGCGGGGCGAGGCCACAGAGGACGGGAGGGATGGTTAAGGGGCTCGCCGAGCTCCTGAGGATGCTAGGAGCACGGTGCCGTGCTCGGTTTCGAGCCTTGCTGTCTGCAGTGACGGCGGCGACATCGCCGGCGGAGCCGAGCTCGCGGCTCCGGTGGGATCGGGGCTACAGGGCGCAATCGAAGGGGGGAAGAGGGAGGGGAGGCGTAGGAGCTCACAGCGGTGCCGTAGAGGAGGTCAGCGAGCTCGGGGAGGTCCTAGCAGCGCTGAATCGACCGGAGGCGAGCTCGGGCGCTGGAGGTGGAAGACGACCGCGGTGGCGACGTTGCAGGGGCTCCCGCGGTGCGCTTCTCGGCGAGGAGGAAGAGGTGGTCGAGGCGGATCTCCTGGGCACTTCGGGTGGCAGTGAGGAGCACGGTGGCTACGGCGAACGGCGTCGGCGACGACGAGCTCCGTTCGGTCGCGGGAGGGAGAGGGGGCAGAGGGGGATAGGGACGGAGGGAAGGAGCGAGGAGAGTGAGAGAGGGAGCCAGGGGCTGCGTGGCGTCGCGGGAGGCGACCAGGGGAGGAGGAGGCAGCCAGGCAGGGAGGAGGTGGCCGGGGCGCGTGGCCGCGCGCGCCGGGCGCGTGCCCGTCCTCCTGGCAGGGAGGAAGACGACAGGGGTAGCGGTGGCGGGCTGGGCCAGCCAGCTACAGTGCTGGGCCGGTTTGGCTACCAGGTGAGCGCCAGGTAGGCTTCTGCTCCCTTTTTTTTATTTCTGTTTTCTATTTTCTGTAGTTTGTTTTGATTTAGTTTAGCAACTAAATCATTTAAATAAATTCTGTAGAATTTTATGTGGCTTGCTAAAATATATATAAAGCCACTCACAAACTTCCAGAATTATTGGAGTCATATTTAATATATATTAGATATAAATCCAAAGCAAATAGTTATTGGATTAATTCAAATGGCCAAAATAATTATCTCTGTGACTCCAAAAATATTGGTTTGAATTTTACCTCTTACCAATATTTCCATGGAATATCAGGAACATTTTCTTGGACACATTTGAGAAGATTTAATTGTTGGTTATTTTTAGAGGTTTCCTGAGGCTTTTGAAAATTCCTCAATTCAAATTTCATTTGAATTTAAACATGATGCACACATGGAAGCAAGCATAGGACAGGCCAGAACTAGGGATGTGACAACTCACCCCCACTAAACAAGAATCTCGTCTCGAGATTCAAGCGTAGGGTAAGGTGAAAGGTAAACGCAACTAGTATAATCTTCACGATCCAGGGTGCACTTCAGTTGAACGTTGATTCATTCACCATCTTTGTTTTGTCGTCTTGCTCTGAGAACTCCAGCTAATCATGACAAGAAGAGGAAAGGGAAACTCTGGAAGGATCGGTCTTCTCGAAGATCGAACAACTCAGGATTAACTTCCGGAATGAGACATAGAACCATCTCTCGGGTTGAGACACAAGATACACATCAAGAGGGGTGGAAAGAAATGGATGACGAAGGTTCAATAGGTAGACAACGATTCCACACCTAAGAAGGTGGTAAACGATTGTCAAGGTAGCGAGGAGTTGGATTGCCATGATACCACAACGAGGCATCTTAGGGAAGGTGACTCGTAGAGATATCCCCTTAAGTGGCAAAAAGAATTACTTTTGATTCAGAGATCATTGAAACTCTTTAAACCAGCCTAAGGCAATTCTCGAGCGATCGTTTGGAGGGGGTCGGTAGAATGGCATACTCGGACTTGGATGATGTGGATTACCTTGTTGAAGACAACGCAATGGATGATTTTGCTTATCACCGGAAATGGAAGAGACCCATGGTAGAATGACACATTGGCGGTGCAAGCTGGGAACAAAATGCAAATGCTGGGAATGATTCTGGTAACTGGGGAAGAACCCGACAAAAGAGAGTGAGTTCACTGTTTGAAAAGATCATAGCATTGCCGAGGAAACGGAGAGGATCCCCAGTAGAGCCGATGATAACACGTAGCGCTTGTGCGTGCTCTCAAGAACTTGAGCATTTCCACAATCATCAAGATTCTACCAATATCCGTGTCAAGGATTCTGGCAACACAACTTACTACCATGATGAATACCGGTGGAAGATGCCGATGCAAAGGAAGATAACACCTTCTTAGATTTCACCTTGGCGAGGCCAAGGAAACAAAATCTGGATGATCGACCGAGAGACATTTAGCACTCCGCTTCTAATGTTCTCCTTGACGTGCTAGTGTAACCCATTCTTAGATATGGTTTGCTAACTAGAACATCAAGTAAAGGTCGGACTTCAGGAACACAAAAATCCATAAGGAACAACTAGGGAGTAAACCCTACGAAATCCTTATGGGGAGGTGGCCAACTTCATCAATCAAGATATTATAATAACAGGTGTTCCGGCTGGGTGTGTTGGCCACGACATCCACTTTACCGATTATCGCGCGACCAATATTATAATTCTTGGGAAATATTCCAACCATCATATCTGCCTGAGATTCCGATCTGGTTGGTGTCAGGATATTCCAGACTCATCGAGTCTAGGAAGAAAATGAAAGTTTGCAACACAAATCGACGAGATGACGTTGCGAGATTCTCAGGAAATGAACTACGATAGCAAGCTCCAAAACATGAGCTGGTTCTGCTACAAACATGTGAACACGTTGTTCCAGACAAGCATGCCCACATGGTAGTCTTACAATAAAACACTACCGAGTTCTGGTTGGGAGCCGTCATCGAGGATATCGAAGTCTTTATGCAAGTCCATGGATTAGATCCCAAGCATAGACTTCTTTTCCTTGAACAAGTCAATCAGTGGCTTGGTGTGCTAGGATATACATATGGAATGAAGATGATCAGTCTAACAGACCACAGAATTCTTCGCACGTGCATGACCGACTTGGGATGATTCCAGAGGAGCAAAAACAAACTTTCTCGAATTCACGACGGCAACTTACATCAAAAGCACGTGAATCAAAGGAAGTCACTCCTTTCATCAAACAAGTACTTCATGAGCTAGCATGAAGAAAATGCTTTCAAAAGTTTCCAACACTAACTTAATGATCAACAACATCATGGAGGAGATAAGGATGTTGTCAATGGACTCAACAACAACTCATTGGAATTTCCATATCACTGGACTTCCACCATCGTGTGAACACGGTGATAGCATTGGTCAGACCAAAGATGTAATGGTGTATGCTCGAGGGATCAACCACGAATAAGACAACATTACGAACATCGTTGGTTCTGACTTGATTTGACGATAGCCCACCATCAAATCAAAGGATTGATAAGACAATAGGTCCAGCAACTGATCACAGGGACCAATCGATGAAGATATCATCTTTCTTCAACACACACTACACAAGAATATCCCTTTGGAACGAACTAAGTCAGGCAAGCTTTTATCTTCCAACTCTCCAAGTTGTTGTCTAGCTTAACCAACTAGCTCCGGGATATCCAACACAGATTCTTGGAGAAAGGGTGGTTCACAAGAAACCAACTTGATCACGAGCTCAACATAGCGGTCAGGTGACAACCTGGTAATACTTCCGAGAAGATCTTCGGAAATCACGAACCACCGATATGTTACTAAGCTCGAGAACAATCTTGCTTTTCAGGGCAAGATGATATGATCAAATGAGCGAGGACTTGACAAAATCCTAACTCATCAATCAAAGAGTGCACCAGGAAATAAGGACTAGGTAGCACGATCAATCTTAGAATGGTGATTCAATAACCAACATACTGAGAATAGGATTATTGTCCATTAACTACCAAGCAACGGAGTTGCTAGGAGTATTGATTTCGCACGCCATGATTCATTTGTCGGCATTCCGGTTACAATAACACGGAAACCAAGAAATGGAAAAGGATGGCGAGAAGTATCACTATGTCAAGAATACACAAAAGGTGGTGCAATTCTCATGAAATTCCTGTCATAACGGAGGTAATACTTCAGGGTAGAGCAGACCAGAAGCTAGATTGGCATTTTGATCTGCGGAGCACAACTTCTTTGACCCAATCCTGGATATGGAAGAGGTACTGGAGTTTGTTTCTCCTAGTCATTCTGCGATAGAATGGCTTGACGGACCACAAGAGTAATAGGCATCGATAACGAACGCACGCATACTCTTGACTATCAATTGATAGACGAGGGCCAGAAAACAACTAAAGAGGGACAACTCAAAAGAACATATGATTTTCCAAGTTGTGGATGCATGGACTAGCATGTCGAACGAATTCAACATATTTCTTCCGGATAACCCATGCAGAAAGGTAGAACTGGCAGAGTCACAATATAGAATCGAGAACCCATCGAGAGCACTCTGATTGTGATCTTTCGATCAGCGAGGAACATCTGCCATAAACGGTTCATAGTATTTGGAAGAAGGAAATACCACGGACCTCGAGGACTATCGCAAGGTTACTGATATACTAAAGGAACTAGCAACACTATCAACATGATGTAAGTAGGGTGAATATCGGGTTTAAGAACCCAGGAATAGAATACCTACTACTAAGTAGCATCACGGGATGCTTCCGAGAATAAAGGCCAGAATCTTCACACTAGGACACAAATCATGGCTAGACCACTATATGATCCCCTAAGCACTTAGGGTCATAATAATAATTCCAACATATATGTCGAGGCAATAATTACCTCAACACACCGATTAGTGTGGTTAATCTGGCCCATGGGTACATTGAAACGGGAAGAAAGGATTTGCAATTGCATCAGACTACTTAGAAACCTGGGATGACTCGGACAGCATAACGGCTGTAAATGCTCAGAAAGATTTGAGACATTCACAAAAATGGTGGCATAACCACTCAGAAGCACAATGTCAAGGTTTCGAGATCAACAGTTAACATACGGAGGTAGAAACTGAACTGAGGCTTGAATCAACAATCTTATAAGTCTGCGGATTAGTAACACGTGATCCTGATAGAAAGAAGAGAAAGCCTAGTTCTTAATCCCCGTAGAGGAGAAGATGATGACTTAGATCAGAAGGCCATAAGGTATAAGGAGTAAAAAGAGCCTTACGTTCCATCCCACAATCAATTCCCTTATATAACTAAAGAATTTCTAGACTCAACTTCGACCAGTTTGGCTTGGTAATCCTACAGGCAGTCAGGCTCTGATACCAACGCTGTCAGGACCCCGACTCGATGTCACATCGATCTAGCCGGTAACACCTCATATCACTTTGCGGCCTCACGCACGGTATCCCCACGGGTGTCGCCTTACCTTTGCCCGGGACTGTTTGCGCATTTTGGCTCACGTATATGATAGTGTCGCTAGCATCCATATGATAAAGAGCCCGGGCTGACATGACTAGTCGTAAACCCAAAGTGGCACAGACTTACAGGGACAGGCATCCATGACCCAGCTTCGAACGTGTCGGTCATCAGCAAGTGGGTCCGGGCTGTAGCACTGGGCTAGCAGGACTCCGGTAAACCGGGCTGTAGCGGGCTAACAGGACTCCGGTACTCAAAGCGTGACATTTCCCCGAAGGGACAGACACATGAACGAAGAAGGACACATGCCGGCCAGCCTTAGTGTTCCAGAGCAGTAGCGAGCTACCATGGCTCAGCGGTAACACTAGGAGACATTTCCCGGTAAGAGAGGCTACTAAAGATAAACAACTAGATAGTCAGATCCCACACATACCAAGCATTTCAATAACATACACACAATATGCTCGATATGTGCAATACAACATGGCATCACAAAATGACTCTACGACTCAAGTAGTTTATTCAATAGGCTCCGAGGAGCGAGACATTACAAACATGGGTCTCATGACCCAACAATCAGAGCATACAAGTCAAGGCACAAGCGGAAGCTATCATGTCTGAGTACAGACATCTATAAATGAAAAAGGCTGAGAAGCCTGACTATCTATCAGATCCTGCCGAGGGCACAAGATCGTAGCTGAGGTATCAAGCTAAACGTCGAAGTCCATGCGGAACTACTAGTGAGACTGAAGTCTCTCTGCAAAAACATAAAATAGGCAAACGTGAGTACAAATGTACCCAGCAAGACTTACATCAGATCTATCTACACATGCATCATTATCAACAAGGGGGGGTGGTGGAGTTTAACTGCAGCAAGCCAGCTTTGACTCGGTGGCTAACCTGAACTACGACTGCAAGTAACTCTTTTGAGGTGGCGCACACGAGTCCACATATTCACCATATCAATACACCACTATGGATCCGCTCCCGTCTCCCTACGAGAACGCCATCCATAGCACTCACGCTTATCTTGCGTATTTTAGAGTATCCACTTTCACTTGTCTATGAACTGATATAAGGGGTCCACGTTTCCATATCCGAGGAATCCGGCTATTCGAATAGATGATGTTAACCCTGCAGGGGTGTACTTCTTCACACACGCTCTCGCCACTTATCGCCCTGTACACGTCATGTACCTCGGCAACCTTCAAGCGGAAGCCGGGCGAGGGAGTCGGCCACGACCTGACTAACCGAACAAGTCTCTAGTCCAGGTTTATCGCCTATTCAGGTTCCATCCGCAAGGAGATCCGGCCGGGGTGTCGCTTACGGCCCCAAACGATGTGTGCAGGGTTCCCAAGCCCACCAACCGGGTGCCACTTGGTACACCGGGCCACTGTGCCTAGTCTGTCCCAAGCCCACCTGTACCGGGTGCCACTTGCTAGACTACTAACACTGCCTACAAACACCAGAAACTAGTTGCAACTCCTGGACAGAGATCATGTTGGTTAATAAGTCGAGAGGGGTCGAGTTACCGGAACCCAATGTGTGGTAGTAACTGGTCATGGATCACAAACACAGAACTCAGTTCCTGAGGACGGCTGCAATGAGACAACCCACCATGTACTCCTACATGGCCTCTCACCGCTACCTTTACCAAATCGTGTTCACACACTTAGCTCACACACAGTAGGACATGTTCACACGCCTCTGATTCATCCCCGATGAATCAGACCTGACTCAACTCTAAGCAGTAGCAGGCATGACAAACAAGCATGAATGAGTAGGCACAACAGGGCTCAAACAACTCCTACTCATGCTAGTGGGTTTCATCTATTTACTGTGGCAATGACAGGTCATGCAAAGGATAAAGGGTTCAGCTACCGCAGCAAGTATCAAATATGTCGTTGTTGTCCTAATGCAGTAAAAGAGAGCAGGAGCGAGAGAGTGGGATTTTATCGGAATGAACAAGGGGGTTTTGCTTGCCTGGCACTTCTGAAGATAACATTGAGTCTTCATCAGTGTCAACGATCACATCATCGGTATCACGTCTATCGAGAGGGGACAAATACCGGCAACACAGAAAGGAACACAATCAATGCAATGCACAATATGATGCATGATCATGACATGGCAAAAAGAATGTGTTTTGGGCTAATGCAACTAGCAACAGATTAAATGAAGTTGGTTTGAATCCAAGATTCAAATTCAAACTCCATATGTGGTTATTCAAATGCCATTTAATTGATTTGTGCTAAACATCAGCTATAAGTTGTTCTAACATGCATGAAAATGGTACAGATGGATTCCTTGAATTTTTCTGATAATTTTTCATATATAATTTATTTAATTTGGAGCTACGGTTGAATTTCTATGAATTTTAGAAGTTTTAGGCATTTTCTGGAATTTCCTGATTATTTTTAAATCCAGAAATACTTATTGCGTCAGCCTGACATCATCATGACGTCAGCAGGTCAACTGGGTCGCCCAGAGTCAAACCTGACGTGTGGGGTCCACACGTCAGTGACTAACTAACTAACCTAATTTAATTAGAGCCTGGGCCCGCATGTCAGTGTCAGCAGAGGGGGTAATTAGTTAAAATAGACTAAACTTAATTAACAGGGGGGATGGCCCCACCTGTCATCGACCCAGGGGGGGTCAAACCCCTGGTCAGCGGGGCCTAACCCGCCGGCGGCTTGACGCCGGCGAGGCCGAGACGGCGGAGACCCTCGGGTTTCTTGCTCCGGCGTCCAAACGCCGCGCGGAGAGGCTCTGTGGGTTCCTAGTGCTCGTGCGCATCTGGAGAAGGCGACGGAAGGACGCGGGGTGGTCAGCGCTCGCCGGAGTGGGGCTTGCGGCGGCGGCCGGAGCTTTGGGTTCGAGCGGGGCGAGGCCACAGAGGACGGGAGGGATGGTTAAGGGGCTCGCCGAGCTCCTGAGGATGCTAGGAGCACGGTGCCGTGCTCGGTTTCGAGCCTTGCTGTCTGCAGTGACGGCGGCGACATCGCCGGCGGAGCCGAGCTCGCGGCTCCGGTGGGATCGGGGCTACAGGGCGCAATCAAAGGGGGGAAGAGGGAGGGGAGGCGTAGGAGCTCACAGCGGTGCCGTAGAGGAGGTCAGCGAGCTCGGGGAGGTCCTAGCAGCGCTGAATCGACCGGAGGCGAGCTCGGGCGCTGGAGGTGGAAGACGACCGCGGTGGCGACGTTGCAGGGGCTCCCGCGGTGCGCTTCTCGGCGAGGAGGAAGAGGTGGTCGAGGCGGATCTCCTGGGCACTTCGGGTGGCAGTGAGGAGCACGGTGGCTACGGCGAACGGCGTCGGCGACGACGAGCTCCGTTCGGTCGCGGGAGGGAGAGGGGGCAGAGGGGGATAGGGACGAAGGGAAGGAGCGAGGAGAGTGAGAGAGGGAGCCAGGGGCTGCGTGGCGTCGCGGGAGGCGACCAGGGGAGGAGGAGGCAGCCAGGCAGGGAGGAGGTGGCCGGGGCGCGTGGCCGCGCGCGCCGAGCGCGTGCCCGTCCTCCTGGCAGGGAGGAAGACGACAGGGGTAGCGGTGGCGGGCTGGGCCGGCCAGCTACAGTGCTGGGCCGGTTTGGCTACCAGGTGAGCGCCAGGTAGGCTTCTGCTCCCTTTTTTTTATTTCTGTTTTCTATTTTCTGTAGTTTGTTTTGATTTAGTTTAGCAACTAAATCATTTAAATAAATTCTGTAGAATTTTATGTGGCTTGCTAAAATATATATAAAGCCACTCACAAACTTCCAGAATTATTGGAGTCATATTTAATATATATTAGATATAAATCCAAAGCAAATAGTTATTGGATTAATTCAAATGGCCAAAATAATTATCTCTGTGACTCCAAAAATATTGGTTTGAATTTTACCTCTTACCAATATTTCCATGGAATATCAGGAACATTTTCTTGGACACATTTGAGAAGATTTAATTGTTGGTTATTTTTAGAGGTTTCCTGAGGCTTTTGAAAATTCCTCAATTCAAATTTCATTTGAATTTAAACATGATGCACACATGGAAGCAAGCATAGGACAGGCCAGAACTAGGGATGTGACAATGACAAAGAACCCGGGCTGACATGGCTAGTCGTGAACCCAAAGTGGCACTAACTTACAGGGATAGGCATACATGACCCAGCAACGAACGTGTCGGTCATCAGCGAGTGAATCTGGGCTATACAGGTAGGTGGCCAGGTAAGTGGCCCAGGTAAGCGTTCTCTCTGTCTCTCTCTCTCTCTTCTAAATTGTTTCTGTTTTCTATTTTCTGTAATTGTGTTTGGCTTTAATAAAAATGCCAGGGCATTTCCAAAAATCATGAAATTGCTCAATGTCACTGTTTGGAATATTTCCAACAGGAAACATTTCAGTTTGTGATTATTTGAGCATTTAAAATATTATTTAGCAATTAAATTCCCAAATGCAAATACCATATGAGTTAATTCAAAAATTCAGAATGGCCTAGAAAAATGTGCACCATTTTTGGGAGAGGTTCTAGACCAATCCAAAAATAATGAACTTTTCTAAAGAGCATTTTGGGTTCATTGAGAATATTTTTATTTGAACCCCGTTGATTGATCTGGTGCCAGGGTTTGAGCAATGCCCATTTCAACTTAAATAAAATTTAAACATGATGCACACATGAAGGGCTAGTCTAGTGCATACCAGAACTAGGGATGTGACATAACCTTAGGCTAGGCGTAGTGGGAGTAACGTAAGTAGGGGTACCTCCTTTTTTTATTCTAGAAACAACCACACGCGAATATCAAGGTGCTAGTTATGTAGAACAAATTTCTCGCAGTCCGTGCTCAGCCCTCCTCTATCTCTCTTCTCAGCTAGCCAGCGGACGCGCAGAGCCCATCGTCTGTTTGCTCACATGCGACCCCACATGTCAGTGAAAACGCAAGAGGACCCACTGAACCTGCACATCTTTCACCTCCACGTGCTGGTGATGAAAAACAAATCCAATAAAGATCTTCGGTGGCTGCTTTTGGAGTTACTCAAGAGTAGTAAGATTCTATTTACAGTTTAGCCCAAGATGCACATCTCGTGGATTCAACTACCACTCTATTTTCTTTCATGACACGATCTGGATGCTGGATGTCCCACGTGTCGGCAAAAGAAGGAAGAACCCGACCAAATCTTCGGTTGTTCTCTCGGATTAGACTAGTTGTGCTAACTTAAAAAATTTATTGTGTACTCCCTCCGTTCCAAAATACTTGACTTCCATTTGTCCAAAAATGGATGTACCTATATACTAAAACATGTTTAGATACATATATATTTTGACAAATAGAAGGCATGTATTGTGCAACGGAGGGAGTAAAATGGATGCAAGTTTTTGTATTGGGAAGAAGAGTACATCCATATATTGATAGACCATTGGAGTTGGCCTTACAAGTGGGACCGCAGTTGAGGAGACCGACTATCGGCAAACTCCCACCTCGCCCGCCGTGCGATGGCTGAGTTAGAGAAACGATGAGGTTGAAAAGATTGCTCTAGCATGGACTCCAAGAAATATGGTGTCAGATGGAAGTCGTGCTAGTGGCGTGTGCCGTACTCCTGGACGTGAATGCTTGTTCTGGACCATGCCACCCTACTACTCCTACTACTTACTATATAGTACTAGTATCGAGGATTCGAGGTGCTGGTTACATACAATATGGCTACAGTAAAAACACCCGCATGACGCATGAAGCATGTGAAGCTAGTACGAATAGTGTACTACTATTGTTGATTTGCCTCATCCGATAACCCATTGCAATGCATGTACAATTATGTATTCGGAAAATATATTTTTGCCTCATCGCACCACTCACTCACAGAAGCAACTCGAAAGCCATTCATGAATTTAGTAAGTTTATCACAGGCATATCATTTTATTACATACAACAGGTCATCAACCCACATCGACAATGAGGATACATTATAAATAGTAAAGTTTTCACCACAAGACAAATAACAAGCAATGAAATGAACTTCAACTCAACCATTCCTCGGCGTTGGAAACGCTTGCTTTGAACCACAAGTGATTCTCTGGGACGGGCCATCTGTTGTCGATCTCGAGACCAACGCAGGACTGATCATCCAGACTGAAGCAGCCTACTATATCAGTACCAGGATAGGGAACCACCCTAATGTCCGAGGTATAGACACAGTTGCTTCTCTTAAATGGTACTAGTAACATTGTGCTAACAACAGTTGGATCGCATTTCACCATCATCGGATAGTTTTGTCCAAGTAAGAGCGAGTTTTCTCCAAGACTATCAATTCTGTACCAGGGAGAAGGTGTTGGCTCTAGCACACTAGTATCCATCTGAATACCATTGCAACAGGTGTTGGAACAGGTCTGGAGAGTGCGACCATGGGAGACAACACGTGCTCCCTCAGTAGTAACATCATCAGTGGGCTGTATACACACAAGAAGAGGTGATCCATCGGAATTAGTTGCCAGGCGCCACTGAGTATATACGTTCTGCTCGTCCTCATACTCGTGATCATCACCATCGCCATCTCCCCCTTGGTTATAAATTTTTTCAAGTATAGGTGGTGGAATGTTCATAAGACCTTGGAAACACAAGAAGAAGGTTAATTAGTAAAGGGAAACTTGCTAACCCACATGCATGTGGATGAAACAATTATAATTACGATGGAAGACAAACGTACCGAAACTACGAGGATCACATGCAAAAACAGTGCCATGAGAGGTGGAAGCAAACACAAGACCCTCATATTGAATTGCATCACAGTACACATCCGTGTATAGAAACTGATTTTTGAGCAATATCCATCGAGTCAAACCACCAAGGACGGCAACAATCTTGTCGAAGATAGCAACAACTTCATAGTTGTTGTAATTCCAAGAGCGGTTGGGAACTCGACAAATTGCTATCTTCCATAGAAGACAGTCACCATGATCATATTTGAACGTGCATACAATACCGGTGTGCTCAACCTCTGGGCAGTCTGCTGAGATTTTTGGAAGTGTAACCCGGTCACGAGTGTACACATTCACAAGTTCCCACTCGTAGTTGGACCCAATGTAAGCAACCCAATCTCCATTTGCGCCTGCCCAAGCCTTGCCCTCAAGCAATGGCATCTTAACATCATATGTATCATTATCAAGCAGCATCAACTTGCATAGGGCGAGGCCTCCGTCGTGCCGGCGCCAGTCATCAGGGTCACGGCGAAGAAGATAGGGGAGATCAAACCGCTCCTTGACTCTTGGGTTCCTTGTAATGATGTTATTAGTCGAGTCGAGAATGGGCTTGAACGAACCTGCCATGCTAGCCAAGGTGATGATGTCACACCGATCAATGAGTTCCTCCACCACGTCATCTTTCAGATCGGGGCAAGAATAACGTGGTCGTTTCATGCCTGTTCCCTCCATGGAGAAGGCGATCGAACAATGGCAGAAGAAAGGGTGAAGGGCTGAAGAAAAATGGAGGAGGGAGAGGAAGAGTATGCGATAGCAGTTCCAAATCGAGAGGGAAAGCGAAGAGTCGGTGGATGGTTGCCAGTTTGCCACGGTTCATGAAGAGGCGCCCCAGCCTACACGTCCGTTTGGAAATACTCATACCACTCGCCGTCGTCTCACTGATATGTTGGAACGGGACCACATGTCAATGAAACATGGTGTGTACGATCTGGCTGCGTTGGCCCGAGGTGCCGCATTAGTTTTTGTTTTTGAAAGTTTGCCGCATTAGTTATCGACCTTTATTTTTTTAACATGCAATCTGAATGGCTAGCTCCTGTGGTCATCACACGTGAGCAGATATAGTGATGGTTGATTCCCCGAGCAACTTATTACTTTGGGAATATGGGAGTACCAGCGGATTCAAGGAACAGAGAAATGATGGTTGCTTCGTCCGAGCAACTTACTGTGGCGAAGGTGGGGCTCTGTGATTTGACTTCTCACTAGTCATTACTACTACGGTGCAACGACCGGGGTGAATCTTTCCCTGAAGTTGTGTTGTGCACTCAATATTGCTGCATGACAGGTGGAGCCGGATGAAGGATGTCCAACATATCAGCGAAATGAAGTTGAATTGTTTCTGGCATTGCTATCAATCCTTCAGGATTTGTTTATATGTACGCATAATTTTGATCAAATTGTACTGTGATGCTATGAAGGTTTCAACTTTGGTTCCCGCATAGAAAAAAAAGGTTTCAACTTAGGATTCATGTGTCTTGCCTTGAGATTATCTTGTTACAACATTCCATCAAATACAAATGAAACTACCATGGCTAATGCATCTCAATGGTTCGCAGATTAGTGCCAATATTCACATCACAACTGAAGACAAAGTTGTGAGAAGGTGTACAAATAAAGAAAAAATAATAATTGATCGATGCTGTTCGTAGGCATGGCTCCATTTCCTTGGCACAGTGTTCATTGCTTGGCAGCTAGTTTCACCCAGCTCCGTACCCAAAAAAGAGGTATATGAAGGACACCACAATCCGATCATTTTGTGCAGCTCCACTAAAATCGAGCGGACCATACCTATTTGCAAAGATATCCAGTCATTGTGATTACAATAATAGTGGAACTAGATGATGAAACATAACACACATAAATAGAAGCCGATCACCTCTACGATCTCTCTTTAGGACTAACTTCTTGTTGGAGAAGATTAGGCACGGAGTTGGATGAGGAGGATAGCAAAACCAATCTCCCTTTCCGCATTCCCACAGAAATGTAAAAACGTTGCCCGTGTGACATTTTGGCGGAACTACACAAAACACTCTTCAGAAAAGTGATTTGTGCAGTTCAGCAAAAGATTGCAATAGCAATAAGGTGAAAATGGATAGCCCCGTTTGCAAAAGGAGGTCGAAAGGAAACAATTACTGCCCAATAACACGAGTTGAAGACACATACGCCGACTAAAAAGAAGCATGCTCCATGTAAAAAGGGAAATATAGCACATGGTGGTTTATCAAAAATGGTTTGAGGACGAGATTACAAGATGAAAAGTACGCCAGCCGAGATATGATTTAAGCAAACAACTAAAGAAGATCCACATGCAGCAACATGGGAAGATGGGCAGTGGAGCAAGGCCGGAGGAAGCTGTGCCTGAGGGTCGTCGGGATGCTACTAGGAGGGCGCCGGCGGCCGGGAACTGCCCATAGTGAGGCAGCGAGCAAGTGGCGAAGGCCCTACCACATCAGAGCTTGGTCAGAGAGAACGATGGGTATCGCAGATCGGGACGAGCTGCCTCAACGCCATCGGACGGAGAGACGATGCACATCCTCCCTTTCCGCCGGCGGCCGGGATGCGGCCGGGTCACTGACCAACGCTCAGAGAGAGAGGCCACGGCGGCCTTGTGTGAGATGGTGTGACGAGAGACAAACCCATTTTTCCATTTTCCCCACGGCAATTATTTTATATTCTAGGCGTGGTACCCGACCCTCCTTAGAGTAAACAACCACTACACACGTCAAATTATCACGTGGGCTGCCTTTTCGTACAGAAACAAACTCCACCATGTACCCGTGCGTGTGTGGCCGGGAACGAGACATGAGTACGTGCGTCCTACGTGCACTTCTTCTTTAGGTGCAGGTACGTACGTGGGTGGGTGTGAGAGAGATGGTTTGTGTGAAACAGAGGCAATGTGTTGATGATATCTCAATCAGAAAACCGTAACTTATGCAATGTGTGTGAAACAGAGTCATGGATGTGAGATATCGATAGAATTGAAAACAGGGATGAAGTGTGTGTCTGCACGATCGATAAAGAGTGCCATCGAATTTGTGTTTGCCCACGTCAAAGATATAGGGCGGGTGGCCTACTGGAATTTGAGAGGGCAGGGGTGCAGTTCTTCTCCGTGGCATGGATACCTACCTACAATGTTCGACTATCGGTGTGTG
>NC_041383.1:651272373-651350684 GCF_002162155.2 Triticum dicoccoides | reverse complement strand
ACTAGTATATGTGTGGGGAAGGAGAGAGACCTATCTATGTATTGAGGGAGATCGATCGACATCCATGGATATGTGTAGCAGAGGAATAAGGTTGGGAAAAAGACAAAGGTAGAGCGTCGGAGGGTTGGTGGTGGAGTGGCATCTCACAAATGGTGTGAGAGGCCTGCTAGACAAACGGAGGGTATGAGTGCAATATCAATAAGAGAGGGCGGGGGATGTCTGTCTGTCTATGCACGTGCGTGTGAGAGACGGGTCAGGAGGTATTCAAGGATGATGAGGGGAGAAGATATGGTTGTGGTAAGCATGCGTAACTACATAGGAAGATCAACCGCCGTGTGTCCGAGAAAAGGAGAGACATAGCTAGCGAGGTAAGCGTACCGGTGCTTGGTGAAAACGAATTATAGTCGACCTGGCTATATGTAGGGAGATCAGTTCATATACATGCCTGCATGTGTTAGAAGCAAATAAGGCCCGGAGAGACAGACAGGGGGAGAGGGTGTGGCTAGGAGGTGGTGTGAGAGGCCTACCATGTCGAGGGGGGAGGAGTGTGCGAGCATGTGATAAATGAAAAGAGGGGCGGGAGTGTGCACCTGCGTGGAATCGTATTGGACATATGGGGGCATGGACGGTGAGAAGAGAAGAGGGGAAGTATATATGTGTTTGTTGTAGGCACACTTGGCTAGAGAGGTATATCGACCGGTGTGTGCCAAAAAGAAGGAGCTGGGGGCCTACACACACCGCTGGTGGACGACCTAAAGAGAAATAATGAACGTGCGTGATGGAGGGGACGCTAAGGGTGTGTGAGGGGGCCCGGCGTGTGCATGCATGATAGAAAGTTAGCGCTAGGTAGCTACAAATAGAAGAGGATCGTGAAGGTGTAAAAGACGAACAAAGATCATAATTCATTATAAAAAAGGGGATAGGGATACTTGAAGAAGATATCATAATGTAGAACATTGATTATAATTTGGGCTAATGTGTGGCTTTTGCAACTCAGGTCTAAATACTTGTCATAATGTAGGGGGCGGGGCACTATACTTTGTGTGATAAACATGGTGTATGTGTGGAGCATGGTTTAGATTATGAATATATAGTTAGTACATCAAATGTACTATTATTTGGAATCAACATTAAGTGTATTCAAAAAATAGAATTCGAGTTCATGTAGTACACATAGTTCATATCTATCTCTATAGTAATCATGTGGTGTGTTATTAAGGTAATACACAAATGATAGTTGAAGTTGGCAACAATCATGATTGTAGATTCTTGTTGAAATAGAGAAACGAATTCAAATTTAGTTCGAATTGCAGCGGTAGTATAGACATTTGGAATGCACTAAAATGTTGGTATGAGTAGGTTACATGCATTATACATCAAGCGAAAAAAAATTAATCGGACATAACATGGATTCATACTCCCTCCTTCCATCTATATATGGTGTAATGAGATTTTTAAGACCGCCTTTGACTATTGACAAGATTAATAGTACATGACATGCACAATGTGAAAATTATATCATTGAAAGAACCTTTCATAGGCGAATTTAACGGCGTGCTTTGTGTAAGTTGCATGTCATATATCATTGCTCTAATATTTGGTCAAAGTTAGCATCAAAAAACGCATTAGGCCCTATATAGATGGAAGGAGGATGTAGCTTTGAATAGCATTTGTATAGTAAAATGGGGCAAGACTCTCTCTTTGTGTGGTGTGAATAGTTTTATCTTTTTCGTTTTCTTTTTGGTTGAGGGAAGTGCGAATTGATTTGGTACGTACAAGTACAATATTACTACATGTTAGGCTTGTCCCTAAAATTCAACCCGCATCTTGTTATATCCCGAAAATTCAGATATCGTGCTCTCAAAACTGACGCCTTCACAACCCGCGCATTGCTATCCCAATATTACAACCCGCGCGAAAACTCCCTCCAGCTGCCAAATCCCGACACACGAAATCCCCCTTCTAACCCTGAGCTGAAAGGGCCGCTAGTTCAAATCAGTGGGGGGTACTTTTGTAACACACCCTATATTTTGGACAAGCATGTCCCTAAGTCATGCTTCACCCCCTCCCATCGCCCCCTTTTTGCCATTCGAAATCCCAGGCCGCCATAACCTCTCCGCTCCAACCGTGAAACCCCACCCTCCTCCGTCTGCCACGTCACTGCTGCCCAGCCGAAGCCTCTTCCCCGACGACATCGTCCACCGCAACATCTCGACGTCCCTCGTCCACCTCCCCGGATGAGGATCCGTCGTCCATCTCACCGTCCCGCCGGTTCAGCCGCCCCGTCCTCCACCTCCAAGGAGCTGCTCCGACGATCACCTCGTCTATCGCGGCTGCTCCATCCCCACAGTGCCGCCTTAACCTGCTCCACCGGAACCGCAACATCCTCACCGACTCCTCGGACGAAGCCGAGGCCTACTCGGCACCACCAAAGAGGTTGTACGCTCATCTCATCGCACCTTCTCCTTAACTCGACCTCCCGGCGCCGACGGTGCTCCATCCCACACCCCCATGGAGCGGCTACCTTGAAGCCGGCGCCACGAGCGACATCTCCATGGTGGCTCTCCCCCAGTGCGAGGCCCCTTTGGCGGCGGCGTCCATACCAGCCGGATCTGCTGCTGCTGCTGCTCCAGCTCTCGCTCGCTTGCTCGCGCTGCTGCTGCTCCAGCTCTCGCTCGGTCGCCCAGCTGCTGCTGCTGCTCTCCCCCTCGCTCGTGCTGCTCCTCTGCTCCGATTAAGCCACACTTCAGTCGACTGAATCGACTTTTGGGTCAGTCGATTTTCAGGGGTTGGGGGGGCTCCCGGAGTTAAGGACGAACCACCCGCAGCGGGGATGGGGGCTCGCCGGAGAGGTACCCCACTATCTATCTTAGGGTTCAGGGTGGGTGGGGGGCCTAGAGGGCTGGCCGGGGCGGCAGTGGCGAGTTGTTTTGGGGCGGCGAGGCGGCGTTGGGGCCGGCGGATCGGCTGGTTGTGGCTAGCGGCTCAGGGGGTGCATGTTGAAGATGAACTGCAGGCCCTCCCTAAAGTACATGTCAAGTGCCTCTCTGCTACCATTGCGTTCAATTTCGACAGTAGCATTCAGAGTCCACAGTAAATTTCAGTTTCGACAGTTAAGTTCAGAGTCAACAGTTTTTACCTCATCTGTTGTAGTTAGGTGGTTTTTCATGATGTTAATTTTACATCCATTTTACATCATCTATTGGAGATGCTATTAGAATCCCACTTATGATTGACGATGTCTGTCTTGTGCTGCTTCAGCCTTGACGTCTTACGGCTCACCGGAGGTGCTCCAATGACAGAACGATCCACCACAACAAAGCAGTGCCCTGGACATCGTCTAGAGATTCCTCAGATCTTCCTCCACACCTCCGACAACCACCTCTGCCTCAACTGCTTCAGCGACCAACCCAATGATGTTGAGGTCGACATGGCTACGACAAAGAGGTTGTACACTTGTTGCATCACTTATTACTATACATTCACGTCGATCCATTAGGGCTATTTTGGTTCAACGGAAAAACATAGCAATAGGGAATTTTCCTATGGAACTCTACTATTCAATTATTCATGCATTTTGTTGAAAAGAATGAAACAAGACATCCACCTGGACCTACTTTTCAAAATCCTATGCATGAAAACAAGACCAAGTGCATTAGTGCCAGAATAACATTCTAACTATACACGCTTTCATATGATTTCACTTTATTTTGGCCAGGTTTTTTTGCATTCCTCTGCTCTTCCAATTCCTGTAAACCAAACACCCAAGTTGACAGAAATCCTGTGTTTACAAATGCTCTGTTTACCATGTGCATTTTCCTATCCTATTCCGGTGTTTTTCCTATCCCTACGTTTTAAGAATCATGCAAGCCAAATGAGCCCTTACAGAATTACTTCAGTTACAGGTATGTGTCGAAGGGAACTTTGTGTGGTTTGTCCTGCTCCTGCCGCGACGTCGTCCACCTCACCTAAGCTGCTCCATCGACAGAAGCATCCACCAAACCAGACATCACGACTCCTGACCATCTTTCACCGCCTCATATGTCCTTCCCTGCCGCCGGCACCCACCGCAACGGCATCACCATCATCGACTCAGCAGATGAACCTGAGGAGTACACGGGTCCACAAGAGAGGTCACACTCTTTTGTTTCAGCTTATGTTATGCATTGCTTAAACTTACTTGCTACTTTATCGTCCTGTTCAGCTCTTGGACTCCCAAGTCAGGTCCAAATTAATGTTCAAACTTGAGTTCTACATTAGTTGTGGGGCACATATCGAGGCAGCAATGAATAGTAAGTATGTCTAATATCTGGTTCACCTAGGTTATGCCTATGTTGTTCATCTTGGGTGGGAAACAAATAGTAAAGCAATCATCATGTGTCTTTTTATTAATTTAAAGCAAGCATCAGCCTGCTATCATTGTTTTTGGATCCATCCACTGGTTGTTACCATCACTCTAAATTTCTGCATGCTCTCCTTACATAATCTCACCATATTTTTTCGTATGCATGTCAAATATTGTACACGGTCATGTTGAACATGTAGATAAAAAGAGAAGAGTTTTGCGCGGAAATACAATGTCATGCAGACATCGCTCCATGGTGGGTTCAATGGCAAACCCTCTCCACCCCTCTCCAGATTGTAATCCAGAGGAAGATATCTGTTCTGAGGAGGATTCAGACACCGCTGACCACTCCTGTTTACCCCCAAGGTGTTTTCTCTACCTTGGCATAATGATGTTAGTCATATCATTCATATGTTGCCTTGCAGTGCCTACTTTTGACATCATATATGTCATATGCTTAGTTTAGACATGTTCTGTAATGCCACCTGTTTAGTTTCTATATCATATATGGGAATTATGCAGTCTCATATCTTTTAGCCAGCCATAATATATGTGAAATGTGCAATGCCATCCTGTTTAACCAGGCATCATATATTTGAATGATATCTTGCCCATCCTTTTCTTCATTACATTTCCATTTGTCGACAATGTTTGTACATTAAACTACTCTTCCTATGAATCAGCCATTTGGGTGGGAGATGGAAAAATCTGGAGTAAAAACAAGGCCTTCAGAGCAGACAGTGCTACCTGTCGAAGGAGATCTCTTGTTGGGTCATGATAGCTCCTCGGAGATGGATTCAGAGACAAATGACTAGTCCTATTCCCCCACTGAGGTGTATGCTCTAACTTGGCACAGTTATAGTGCTCATATCATGCATACGGTGTCTTGCATTGCATAGTTTAGACATCATATACACAATATTCAACACCATGTTCTTAGTTCAGACATCATACCGAATGCCCTCTGTTTAGCATATAAATCACATATGTGAATTAAATGATGCGATCCCGATTACTTAGATAACATGTAGGTGAATTATGTCATGCGATCATGTTTAGTTATTCATCACATCTTTGAATTATGTTATGCTATGCTATCCAGTTTAGATAGACATCATATATGTGAAATTATGTCATGCTATCCGTTTTAGTTAAACAATATACATGTCAACTATTTCATGCCCTCTTTTTTCACACTATCTATTGGATATGTCTCTCATACAATATATGTACATTCAACTATGTTTCCTGTTTATCAGCCATTTGAATTGGAGCGGGTGATGCCAATATCTAGCGGACTAAAAACAGTCTTCAAATAAAACAATGCTACCTCTTGGTGGAGATAGCACCCCGGTTGTACATGCACAAGAACCATCCCTACCACACATAACCCAAACTCTCGCATATTGTACCCCTACTGCGATGGACAGAGAACCAGCTTCACCCAATCTAACCCCAACCCCAGCCGATAGTAACCCAGTTCTTGTTGACACAGCGCCATCTCCACCACAGAGCTCCCAAACAAGAGCAGTTAGTAAGGCAACTCCAGTGCCCAAAGGGCCAGTACTATCACGGCGAACCCCAACTCCACCAGTTAGTACGCCTATTCCTGTGGAGGAAGCACAACCAGCTAGTCGTAGTTTAGCATCTATCACAATTGATGTTGTTAAATCGTATGTGCTTATCTTCCCATCTTGGAAATATTATACTAAAGATGAAGGAAAATGCCAGTTGCGGGTGTTTGTCCAGGAGTTATGTGTAAGTAATGTTATTCATGGCAATTACTTTGCTTCGTCCCATACATCCTACCTCCTTGATGGTTATAATACAGCAAATTTTCCCATTTTTCTCTATAGAGAAGGACCGATTTGGAAACTCGGGAAGAGGTAGCCTGTGCTAATACCTCTGCTATCTTCAAGAATGCTTGGTGGCAGTATCGGAATTACCTTAAGAAAACGTACTTCACTGGCAAAGAAACTCATCAAATTCCCTTACGTTCTCCTGAGACACATGGACGATGACTGGGAATACCTTGTTCTGTACTGGTCCCAAACCAAGAATGTGGTAAGGTCTATGAGCTCAGTTTCTATTTTTAAGTATTATATTCTTGCGTCTTACTATACTCTGTTCATGTAGAACAAGTGCCTAAACCTGAAGAACAACTGTTCTAATTTAAGATTCCATTGCTATCATAGTTCAAAAAAGCGCTAGGCGTTAATTGTGCATTTTGCCACCGCCTTGCACTTTACTGACCAAAGCGCATGCTTATGCGCAGTTATGCACAGGTTAAGCATAGTTATGTGCAACGCATTCTGCATACACCTAGAGCCTAGGCGCGCCTTCTTTAACTATGATTGCTTTGCTCTTGTATCACTGTATTTACTCATACAAACTTATTTTTAAATTGAAGGATCCAATCGAAACTCCAATGGCACAGCAGGTATGTTCACGCATGTTTCTTTAACAGGTTTGTTCTTATCAATAGCTCTTTTGATTTCAATTTCAATTGTGTATACAGTTGACTTTCATATCATGCACATTACTAGCATCACAACAAAGCCAATAGTGTTGTTGTACATGTAAACCTGTGGTACCCATATGAAATCTTGTTGTGCCGTGTAGTACATAGATATATGTTTGTTTGATGCTTTTATTATGTACTAGTACTTGGCAATAGAAGACTTGGTAGTTTAATCCTTTCCACCTTACTAATGAACTGGTTCACCGAAATGAGTTTCATATACTAGTACATGCTAAACTTCTTATGTGTCTGCTTGTTTCTTCTTTTAGAATGCTGACAGAATATTGGGGAAGAGTGACTTATTAAGCAATGGTAAAGGAAGTAATGCAGATAAGGTTCAGGATAGTGACACATCCTTATTGGTCTCCAACAAAGCTGATAAAACAGCTAAGGAAGACTATCTTGAAGACAGCAAGACAACCCCAAAGTCCTGTCTTGGTTTAGTGTTCAAGTTACTGGCCACTACCACTTGCACAAGCTATTCAAACTCACTATCTGAAACAGTTTGGTTTCTTGAGTCTCAACTACAAGCTGAAAGACATCGATCAGCTGTGCTACGACAAGAAGCGGAAGGACTGCAGAAGTCCCTGGAGAATTCAGATGCATACTTTCTGGTGCAACAGCAAGCGTTGGAGGATTTTAGCGCCAAACAGGACAAAGCTAATTAGCTTGCTAAGCTTATTGCCAGCATGGTGGATACCCAGGGTAATGTTTCTTGAGCTCTTCTGAAGTTGTTTTAGTTATGCTCTTGTTTTGCTGCCGCGTTTATTTGCACCGGTGGCCAATTTTGACGGCCAATGTATGTAATATGCTGCTTTGTTCCCTATATTTGCACTGGTGTTGAACTTTGATGCCCAGTGGATGTAATATGTGTAATAGCGGTAATAGGCTAGAGTTTATTGCTTGCTTATTTATTTCCTTATTGTCTTGTTTAGTTGTTTGCTTGTAGTCACTGCAGTTCTTTTTCTGTGTTTTTCTAGTGGCCACAATAGCCTATTTTTGGTAACTAGGCCAAAATAATCATGGCAACACACGGGCTGTTGTAACCATGGGCCTCCTACAGGCTGTATGATCCATGGGCATTCTTCCGGCCATAGGATCCATTGGCCTTCTATACAGACCGTAGGATCCATTGGCCTTCTATACGAGCCTTAGGATTCATGGGCCTTCTACGGGCTGTAGGGTCCATGGGCCTTCTATGGGCCGTAGGGTCCATGGGCCTTCTATGGGTCATACGATTCACGGGCCTTCTATGGGCCATACTATTCATGGGCCTCATACGGGCCGTAGGATCCATGGGCCTTCTACGGGGCGTATCATCATTCCGCCAATCATGGGCCATACTATTCGTGGACCATAACGGGCCGTTAATAGGCCGTATTTGATAACTATATGAAAACATCCCAACGGGTTTTTTTGACATGAAAACGGCCCAACATATTAACGGTCTGCAAACGGGCCAACTGTAACGACAGGCTGAATTTGGCCCATAAGCAGAAAATGACCGTAACAGGCCGTATGTAACTGAATGCTGCAAATGAGCCCAAGAATCAATGGGCCCTGAGAAGGCCGAAAGATAACTTGGGCTGGAAACGGCTGAGGAATTCCTGGATAGGGGGGTATCCGGATAGCCAGACTATGTACTTTGGCCGGACTGTTGGACTATGAAGATACAAGATTGAATACTTCGTCCCGTGTCCGGATGGGACTCTCCTTTGCGTGGAAGGCAAGTTTGGCGATTCGGATGTAGATCTCCTTCTCTGTAACCGACTCTGTGTAACCCTAGCCCCCTCCGGTGTCTATATAAACCAGAGGGTTTAGTCCGTAGAACAACAATCATACCATCGGCTAGCTTCTAGGGTTTAGCCTCTACAATCTCATAGTGGATCAACTCTTGTAATACTCATATCATCAAGATCAATCAAGTAGGAAGTAGGGTATTACCTCCATCGAGAGGGCCCGAACCTGGGTAAAACATCTGTGTCCCCAGTCTCCTGTTACCATTAGCGTTAGACGCATAGTTCGGGACCCCCTACCCGAGATCCGCCGGTTTTGACACCGACATTGGTGCTTTCATTGAGAGTTCCTCTGTGCCGTCGCTGTAAGGCTCGATGGCTCCCCAACCTTCAACAATGCAATCCAGGGCGAGACTTTTCTCCCCAGAAAAATCTTTGTGTTCGGCGGCTTCGCACTACGGGCCAACTCGCTTGGCCATCTGGAGCAGATCGACAGCTACGCCCCTGGCCATCAGGTCAGGTTTGGGAACTTGAACTACACGATCGATATCCGCGGAGACTTGATCTTCGACGAATTCGGGCCTGCATCCGGAGTGTCGAACAGTCATGAGGAGCACGACTTAAATCTGCTATCGGACAGTATTCGGGATATCGCCCCTACAGCCGCTCTAGACCTAAATCCGGGGCAGATCGTGTCGACCGAGGACGGGTGGATGGACCCCGCCACGGAGGCCGCATACTCTTCGGCGGCAGAGCCAAACACAGACTCCGCCGTTAAGGGGATCTGCGTCACCAGACCCCCGGACCTGTGTCCGGACGTGGGTTCTGAACCACGCGCGCCCGGGCCCATCAAGTCCGATTGGGCTCCAGTAATGGAGTTCACCGCCGCGGACATCTTTCAGCACTCCCCCTTTGGCAATGTGCTAAATTCATTAAGGTCTCTCTCCCCGTCAGGAGATTCCTGGCCGAACTATGTCCGGCTCGAGTGGGAAGCAGGCGACGAAGAAATTCGTTACCCACCCACCACCCACTTCATAGCCACGATCGATGATTTGACTGACGTGCTTAACTTCGACTCTGAAGACATCGATGGTATAAACGACGATGCAGTAGAAGAACAGGAACCACCGCCCACAGGGTGCTTGACTGCCACCTCTTCATATGTTATATATATGGTGGACACCCCCAAAGAAAACAATGGCGATGAGGCAATAGATAATCCCTCAGGGAAGAAATCAAAGCATGGTTGTCATCGGTGCTGCTCTAAGCCCCGCCACAGCAACACCAGCACTGGAGAAGAAAACAATCCAAATGGTGCCGGAGAGGAATACAATCCTGATCAGCCTACCTTCGAGCAGGCAGAACAAGAACACGGGTAGGTCAGTCCAGATGAATAGGCGACGAACGGATACTTGGAGGACGACAACTATATGCCTCCCTTCGAAGACGAGGTGAGCCTCGGTGACGACGAATTCGGCGTACCGGAGGATCCCATAGAGCAGGAGCGCTTTAAGCGCCCCCCTATAGCCACTGCAAGAAGCCTGAAAAAGAAGCAGCAGCACCTCCAAGCTGATCAAGATCTGCTTGCAGACAAATGGATTGAGGTCCTGGCGGCCGAGGAATACAAACTCAAGCCCCCCACCAAGGGTTACCCAAAACACAAGTTGCTACCTCAGCTAGAGGAAGAGGCCGCAGAGCCCGCACTAACAGCACAAGATGAGGCTGACCGGCCACCTCGTGGCTGGGATAAAACGACGTACCAGCCCGCACACCCACGCCAGTTCACTATGGCCCAGGGCAATATGCAGGACCTGCGAGACATATTGGAAAACAACGCAGGACAATCAAGATCGATCTACGGATCACGGGGGCGTGCCACAGCACATGACGATAATCGTCATGCCGGATACACTAATAATAAATCCGGCCAGGCTGAACATAACCGACTAGACTTAGTCGGACTGCGTCCTGACATAGCCCGGCACAGAGGCGCCGCACACCCCTCTGCTCCACTGATGAAGTAATGGATCATGAATTCCCAGAAGGGTTTAAACTGGTCAACATCGAGTCATACGATGGCACAACAGACCCAGCGGTGTGGATTGAAGATTTCCTTCTCCACATTCACATGGCTCGTGGTGATGACCTGCATGCCATCAAGTATCTTCCCCTCAAGCTTAAAGGGCCAGCCAGACATTGCCTGAATAGCCTGCGAGCGAACTCCATCGGCAGTTGGGAAAATCTTGAGGAAACATTCCTCGACAACTTCCAGGGCACCTACATGCGACCACCGGATGTTGATGACTTAAGTCACATTACCCAACAACCCGGAGAGTCAGCCAGAAAATTCTGGACTCGGTTCCTAACTAAAAAGAACCAAATTGTCGACTGTTCGGACGCCGAGGCCCTGGCGGCCTTTAAGCATAATATCCGTGACGAGTGGCTCATCCGACATCTCGGCCAAGAAAAACCAGAGTTAATGGCCACCCTCATGACTCTCATGACCCGCTTTTGCGCGGGCGAGGACAACAGGCTGGCTCGCAGTAGCACCATGCCAAGAAACTCCGGCACTTCAGATGTCCGTGACAGTAATGGAAAGCCACGGCGCAATAGACATAAGCGTCGGAAAAATGGCGACAATACCGAAGATACGACAGTCAATGCCGGATTCGGCAACTCAAAGTCCGGTCAGCGGAAAAAGTTGTTCAAAAGAAACAAATCCGGGATCGTCCCTCCTGGACCGCGTACTCGACCGCTCGTGCCAGTTTCACGGCACCCCCGACAAACTAGCCAATCACACTAACAGAGATTGCTAGGTGTTCAAACAGGACGACAAGTTGAATGCCGAAGACAAGGACAAGGGGCTGCATAGCGATGACGACGAGGAGTCCCGACGTCCGAACATTGGGGGACAGAAGAAATTTCCCCCCTAGGTGAAAATAGTAAACATGATGTATGGCACCCACATCCCCAAACGGGAACGAAAGCATGCACTTAGGGACGTCTATGCGATGGAGCCAGTCACCCCAAAGTTTAACCCATGGTCATCCTGTCCGATCACATTTGATCGTAGGGACCATCCTACCAGCATTCGTCATGGCGGCTCAGCCGCATTGGTCCTCGACCCAATCATCGATGGATTCCATCTCACGCAAGTCCTTATGGACGGTGGCAGTAGCCTGAACCTTCTCTATCAGGACACAGTGCGCACAATGGGCATCGATCCCTCATAGATCAAACCAACCAAAACCACCTTTAAAGGTGTAACTCCAGGGGTAGAGGCCCGTTGTACGGGCTCAATAACACCAAAAGTGGTCTTCGGATCTCCGGATAATTTCCGAAGCGAGGAATTAATCTTCGATATCATCCCTTTCCGTAGTGGCTATCATGCACTACTGGGACAAACTGCGTTCGCTCGATTCAATGTGGTACCGCATTATGCATACCTTAAGCTCCAGATGCCAGGACCCCACGGGGTTATAACAGTCAATGGAAACACAGATTGCTCCCTCCGTATGGAAGAGCACATTGCGGCCCTTGGGGCAGAAGTACAAAGAAGCCTTCTTCGACAGACAGCCCATTCGGCAATAACAACCCCGAACACCGTCAAGCGAGTCCGGAGCACCCCGCAGCAGGATGGTCAGGCACGCTAAGAGCTCGATTAGCAATCCGGCCTCCGCCCCTGTCCCATTGAGGAGGCATTTGTGCCACGCGTACACAACTATGCACTCAAAATACCATGGGCATAGGCAGAGGCGAGTCGACGATGCAGCTCACAGTGCGGTTTAGCCTCCACGAGGCCCGCACACCCTTCTCCTTTCTTTCTTTTCAGGACCCTACTTTCGGGCAGCCCCTTCAGAGAACCGGACTACCGAACTCATCACTAGGGGGAACACCAAGGAGGCAAGAGGCTTTGCACACAAGGGAATACCCAGGTGGTCTCTTTCAATGATCGTTATACCTGTTTTTACATACCCGCATGCAGCCTGCCCTTGGATAGGACATGTCAAATAGTCCTATTTGTTTCTGCTTAATGCATTAATTGTACACATACGCCTTGTCATATTATCCAAATAACAATGGGAAATAGTATACAGCGTCAGCTTCTTATTACTATCTTCATATTTTCCTTTGAATATTTATTTAATGTTTGGATCCGTACACTTTGGTACGATCAGTTCGCCAGGGGCTTTTTATTGAGCCCCATCACATGGCAATAAAAGTACGAACACTTTCGGCAGTGCGGCACCCCGAACTTATAGCATTATATGCATCAGCTCCGAATCATGTCTTGGGTCAATAGTTCGGTTAGCATGGATCCCTTGTTTTGCTACCTTACGTTCCGTTATATCGGCTAAGGTAGTGCAGGGAGAACTACTGCGATTGTGTCCCGGTCTTCCGGACGAGCACCTCAGTAGAGAAAATCGAAAACTGACTGTCATGATGTGGCGAGAGTTGGTCGCTGTTCGAGAGGTACTAAATCCTTAAAGATTTTTTCCGCTTAAGGCGAGGAATCGGCCTTGTTCGATTTAGGTGTGTATAGCACCCCAATTCGGCCTTCCGAATACTTGGGGCTTCGCGGAAATTAAAAATTATAGACTTCTATGGCCAAGTGAGAGTTATAAAGCCGCATAGTCCGATTGCCTTGTTCGCTGCGCCAAACACCTTCTTAAAGGACCAAAAACTTGGATAAAGAGTGTTTGGGTTTTCCACGAACACCCCGGTACTAGCTACACGGGGGCGGAAGCCGACGACTGGCCTACTTTTAGAATTTTATAAACGGCCACACAGAAGGTAATATTTTAAATCAACAAAGCGTTATATAGCGCAAACAAACTCGTTCTCATATTACAAAGACGACATGAGTACATTCACTCAAAGAGTTCTTGGCGCATTCATCAGCCACAAGGCGAGCGCCTTTCATAACGCCATCATAATATTTCTTGGGGTAGCGATGCTCCTTACCCTCCGGGGACCCATCCTTCACCAGCTTCACAGCATCCAGTTTGGCCCAATGCATCTTCGCACGGGCAAAGGCCCGACGGGCACCCTCAATGCAGACGGACTGCTTGAGAACTTCAAGCCGTGGATAGGCACTTACCATCCGCTTTATAAGGCCAAAGTAGCTGTCAGGCAGGGGCTCACTAGGCCACATCCAGACTATGAGGTCCTTCATGGCCAATTCGGCCGCCCTATGGAGTTCGACCAATTGCTTCAGTTGGTCACTCAGAGACATTGGGTGTTTGGCTCCAGTATACTGGGACCAGAATAGCTTCTCCGTGGAGCTCCCCTCTTCGGCACGGTAGAACTCCGCGGCATCTGATATGCTGCATAGCAGATCTGCGAATGCACTTGGAGAGCTCCGAATGCGGGTGAGTAAAAGAAATGTCTCCTCCACATGCTTGCTTTGCATAATGAATGCCTTAGCCACCGCTATCTTCTTGGCCACCTGCATTTCCTGGAGGGCCTTTTAGGCTTCAGCCTTGGCATATTTCGTGCTCTCTAGTGCTTTGGCAAGCTCGGACGCTTGCGCCTTGAAGTCATGCTCCAAGGTCTCGAACTTCTTGCCGAACTCCCAGAGCTCTTGTTGTACCTCCCCCACCCGAGCATCGTGTTTCTCATGCTCGGTGCACTTTGTTGCCGCCTTGGCTTCGTCTTCGGACAACGCTTTCTTCAGGGCTGCCACTTCGGTCGCCGCCCCTATTAAAAATCATAATGCTTTTTGTTAGCATCATCAATTTTCTCCTCTACACGACAAACGGACGGGGTATCACTTACCTTTGTTCTCCTTGAGCCTGCCCCAGGTCCTGCCTGAGTCCGACGACCTCAGCTGTGCGCACAGCGGGGGTTAGCAGCAGCGCTTGCTTATTAACATAGACAAGTACTGTTAGACTCCTGCGGATTAAAAATTGACCCTCTGTTTGGCTTTTTATTTCCAAACACCAAACAGAGTATCAGGGGCTACTGTCTATCGGGTGATATTTTCTCACACTTTTCATTACTTGCCTCAAAGCCTGTTAGGAGGCTGGTGCAGGCTTCGGTCAATCCACTTTTGGCGGACCGGACCCTCTCAATCACCGTACCCATGATAGTACGGTGCTCTTCGTCGATGGAAGTGCTACGAAGCACTTCCAGCAAAATATCCGATGCCTCCGGCTGGGCGGAGGTCATCGGCACGGCTGGCTCGTCCTCCTTAGCGAGGGGCTGCTCACTTGAATCCGGAACCTGTGAAGGCTCCGGTGCAGTAGCCGGCGGAGAGCCAGACTTGCTGCAGCTTCCATCCGCATAATCCATGGGGATCTTACCCCCCATGTGCCCGACGTCTGGGATTTTTCCTTGGGGCGTCTCCGGAACCGTCGCCCCCTGCTCTGGTATCCTTTGGGACAACACCTCGGTGTCATCCGCAGGTTGGGGGGAGGTGGCCGTCGGGAGTGAATCCATCTCCGACGCACTCAAGGACCCATCCAAAGAGGATACCCCGAGATTGGACCCGGCCGAACTACATACATGTGTTCGGTGTCATTACGAACCAAAAAGTCAGAGTCGCACGAAAGTTATTACAGAGTGTGGATACTTACTACTTCTCCCGGGGCTTCTCCCTAGGCAGCCACTCCTCCTCGCTGTACGCGGTTGTGGTGGAGTGGTCCGGAAGGGATACCTTTCCCTTCTTCGGCGTCCTAGCCTCCCCCTGTGGGGCAGCTTTCCTTTTCTTCTCCTCCCCCGTGCGGGGAGGGGGCATTTCTTCGCGTTTCCCCCCGTCTCCATGGGAGGAATCTGCGTCGCCGTCCTCTGATGACGAGTCTACAGCCTGGCGCCAGAGACCCTTCCTGGTCCCCGCGGCCGCTTTCTTGGACCCTTCGGCCTCCCTGGATGGAGCGGCCCTCTTCCTCTTCTCCCCCTCCCCTTTGTGGAAGGAGTGCACCTCATCATCTTCGGGCGAGGCGTTCGGTGCAACCTCGCGCCGGAGACCCTTCCTGGTCCCTGTGGCCTTCTTTTCGGCCTTCTTCTCCGGCACCTTGTAAGGCGCCGGGGCCAGCATCTCTGTCAGGAGTGCGGTCGCTGGATCTTGGGGCAGCGGAGCCGGACAGTCGATCTGCTCCGCCGTCTCCAAGTAAACCTGTTTTGTCAGCATAGTGACTTAAAATCCTCGCACGAATATGCTGGGAAAGGTACATCTTGTGATGGTAGGAGGACTTACCGGATTGGCGAGGCGCTTTGCGCTGAGCCCGCGGTCCTCGGAAATGGGAGGAGGAACTTCGCTGGTCTTGAACAGCACCTTCCAGACGTCCCTATGCATCATGTCAAAGAGCTCATGCAGCATCTGGTGTTCAGCCGGATCGAACTCCCACATATTGAATGCCCATCTTTGACATAGGAGAATCCGGCGGACGAGCATGACCTGGACCACGTTGACTGGCTTGATCTTCTTTCCCTCATACTTTTGATGCAGGTCTCGAGTCCGGTCAGCTCCTTAGGTTCGCCCCAGGCCAGGCCCTTCTTTTTCCAAGAGGTGAGCCGCATGGGGATTCCGGATCAGAATTTGGGGGCCGCCACCCAATTGGCGTCGCGTGGCTCGTTGATGTAGAACCATGCTGATTGCCATCCTTTCACGGTCTCCACAAAGGAGCCATCAAGCCGTGTAACGTTGGGCATTCTGCCCACCATGGCGCCTCCACACTCTGCCTGCTGGCCGCTAACGATCTTCGGCTTCACGCAGAAGATTTTCAGCCACATGCCAAAGTGGGGCCTCGCACACGACGATGAACGCCGAGATGTTAAGGACAAAATTTGGCGCTAGATCATGGAAATCTAGCCCATAGTAATACATGAGCCCACGGACGAATGGGTGGAGTGGAAATCCTAGTCCACGGATGAAATGAGGGAGGAATACTACTCTCTCCCGAGACTTTGGGGTAGGGGTGATCTGTCCCTCCGCCGGGAGCCTATGCGCAATGTTTTCGGCTAGGTACCCGGCTGCCCGAAGCTTGGTGATAACCTCCTCCGTGACGGTGGAGGCCATCCACTTGCCTCCCGCTCCGAACATGCCGCGGATGGTCCTACGGAGAAGGTGAGAACTTGGGCGCTGGGGCTCGAGAGTGCGAGAACAGATGAGCAAAGGAGGTAGAAGGCGTGGGTGAAAACGGGGGATCCTTATCCCTTTATAAAGATGGTGAACAAATGTGCGCCTCCCCACTTGCCCGTCAGAATTACTCATTTTCCAGGCGCCACGATTGATGGCATGGTTGGGTTACCCATACCCGTATTGGTGAGGATCTCGCGATAAGGGGGACAAGATCTCTGCTTTGACAAGATCTGCCAAAGAAACCGCCTCGCGATGTGTGCGGTAGCTGGTCGTAAAAAACGGTTCGAATAAAAGCCGGGCCGTGGTGTGGTGTCACGCTACGAAGAGTTGTCAGCAGATCAGACTCGTGGATTATTGTTCTCTCTATGGTGGTATGTGAAATTTGTCTTGCATAGTCGAACACGGTCCTTGTGTTCAGAATTTATCTTGGAGTATTCAGAGATGGAACCCGCCTTGCAATGCCGAAGACAATCTACACGCCGGACTCATCGTCATTGAAGCCTGGTTCAGGGGCTACTGAGGGGTTCCTGGATAGGGGGGTATCCGGACAGCCGGACTATGTACTTTGGCTGGACTATTGGACTATGAAGATACAAGATTGAAGACTTCGTCCCGTGTCCGGATGGGACTCTCCTTTGCGTGGAAGGCAAGCTTGGTGATTCAGATGTAGATCTCCTTCTCTGTAACTGACTCTGTGTAACCCTAGCCCCCTCCGGTGTCTATATAAACCAGAGGGTTTAGTCCGTAGAACAACAATCATACCATAGGCTAGCTTCTAGGGTTTAGCCTCTACGATCTCATGGTGGATCAACTCTTATAATACTCATATCATCAAGATCAATCAAGCCGGAAGTAGGGTATTACCTTCATCGAGAGGGCCCGAACCTGGGTAAAACATTGTGTCCCCAGTCTCCTGTTACCATTAGCCTTAGACGCACAGTTCGGGACGCCCTACCCAAGATCTGCCGGTTTTGACACGGACAACGGCCCAATGGAATAATATGCCATTAATGGGTATAAATTGATACACTGTTCATTACGGGCCAGTTTCACCACATGCCTTTAATGGGCCAAGAGTTACAAAGGGCCTCATATGGGCCGAAAGAAGTCATGGGCCACACATGGGCCGGAATTTAAAATGGGCTGGAATCACATTGGACGGCCCAGATGACGCTACTAGGCCTAATTTGGATAGGGCGTAACGAGCCCTGGATTAGCGGGCTATAAATGGGCTACATGCGAACAAGCCGTTAACAGGCTTTCCGTGGGCCGGCCCGCCACCTTTTGACCAAGTCAAACGGGTCAGCCTTTTCACAGGAATGGGCCTCTGTTGGGCCGTGCCATGTGTCGCCATATCATAGGCGCCTTTGGTCCAATGAGAGGATGACATCTGTCCCAACGGTGAGCCGACATGTGTTTCCTCCAGCCAATGATGATTTTACACGTGGAAAATCACCATTGGTTGGGGCTGTTAACGAGTTATCGGATCCAAAACCTGACCCGATAACTTAACAGCATTCCGTTACAGTGGATGCCACGTGTCGGTCACCCTTGACGAAAGCACTTCTATGATGCGCGATTTATCATCATGGAAGTGGACACTTCCGTGATGATAATTTTGGTAATGTCATGGAACACTTCTACGACAGCACAGGTATGACTATCTTGATTCTGTCATAAAATCGTCATGGATTTACATGCATGACAAAAAACAAGACCTACTGTGACAAACACATATCATCACGAAAGTGTATTTTTTTTGTAGTGAGTCCTACTCCACACTTTCCTTTCGCTCCCCTCTTTCCTTCTCTCCTCATAGGGTCGGCCTCTATACAGGCGCACCAACCCCTTATGGGCTGGTGTGTCCCTCACTTGGCCCATAAGGCCCATATCTTTGTTGGGGGGGGTGCCCGAAACTCCTTTCTGGTGACCCGATAAGTACCTGGTACCCTCCGAAACACTTCCGGTGTCTGAATACCATCATCCTATATATCAATATTTACTGCTCGACCATTTTGAGACTCCTCGTCATGTTTGTGATATCATCCAGGACTCCGAACGACATTCGGTCACCAAATCACATAACTCATATAACACTATATCGTCAACGGACGTTAAGCGTGCGGACCCTACGGGTTCGAGAACTATGTAGACATGACCAAGACACCTTTCCGGTCAATAACCAATAGCGGAACCTGGATGCCAATATTGGCCGCTACATATTCTACGGAGATCTTTATCGGTCAAACCGTTATGACAACATACGTAATTCCCTTTGTCCATGGGTCAGTTACTTGCCCGAGATTCGATCGTCGGTATCTCTATACCTAGTTCAATCTCATTACCGGCAAGTTTCTTTACTTGTTTCGTAATACATCATCTCGTAACTAACTCCTTAGTCATTCTCTTGCAAGCTTATGATGTGTATTACCGAGAGGGTCTAGAGATACCTCTCCAATACTCGGAGTGACAAATCCTAATCTCGATCTATGCCAACTCAACAAACACCTTCACAGATACCTGTAGATCATCTTTATGATCACCTAGTTAAGTTTTGACGTTTGATAGCACACAAGGTATTCCTCCGGTATTCGGGAGTTGCATAATCTCATAGTCGAAGGAATATGTATTTGACTTCAAGAAAGCAATAGCAATAAACTAAATGATCATTATGCTAAGCTAATGGATGGGTCTTGTCCATTATCAAATGACAACACATGTCTATGGTTAGGAAACCTTAACCATTTTATATCAACGAGCTAGTCTAGTAGAGGCTTACAAGGGACACGATATTTGCTTATGTATTCACACATGTATTTAAGTTTCCGATCAATACATTTCTAGCATGAATAATAAACCTTTACCATGAATAAGGACATATAAAATAGCAACTTTATTATTGCCTCTAGGGCATATTTCCTTCATAAAGTACTACACGCATGCTCCTTGGGGAGAGGTTGGTAGGAGTTAACCATCGTGCGCTCCCGACCTCGACACAAAGGATGACAATCAAAAAATAAATCATGCTCCAATTTCATCACATAACGGTTCACCATATGTTGGGGATATAACTCCGAGGTGTGACCCACCCAGGAGGGGCCGGGTTACACCGATGGTGGTTCAAAATGAAGAAAGACCCAAAGAGGCCCATGGAGAAGTATGAAGACGGCGGCTCTTGAAGGCAGGCCTGGTGACGTCCCAAGACCGTGGCTTATGAAGCGTCAAAGAAAGAATTGCTCTGTAAGGCATGATTAGTTGGAAACTGAGCCGGTCACGTTGTATGAGCCGGCCGAGACTCTATAAGCCTCTGGGTCTCCACCTGTGTATATAAAGGTGAGACCTGGCGACGGGTTAACTCAAAAAACAAGCAATCGAGAACTAGGTCAAGTGTATTCGCTCCCTTGTAATCGAAACTCAAGCAATACAACTAGAAGCAGGACGTAGGATTTTACCTCGTTGAGAGGGGCCGAACCTGGGTAAACTCCTTGTGTGTCCTTTGTCCCATTCAACCCCTTCAAGATAACCTAGTCGCAATGGCTCCACACCTAAGTCCTTTCACTAGGGCATCTGCCGTGACAAATCCATGATAGTTGGCTCCCACCGTGGGGCCAGAGCATGGTGGTTTTGAGTTCTTGAAGGGCAGCTTCTCAGGGATCAAAGGATACGCCGTGGGCTGATATGATCAAGAGCCACCGCGGCAAGATCTACATCGATGATTCTGGCTGGGGTTCCGAGGCCGATTCAATCGAGTATGGGTATCGGGTCCCCTTCGACGAAATTCAAGTTTTCATCGGCAAGATTGGCGAGTCAGATCCTGAGCCAGTCACCTGCACCGACACCATCGAGACGGCTCAGTGCGTGAGACCCGCCAAGGTCCAACCCGCCCAGAAGTGTGCTTTCATCGGTTTCATCCAGGGGGCAGATCTTGAGGAGGGCTTCGTGTCTGGTGGAGAAACGACCATCTATTTAGGTGATGAATCTTCAACCGGCAAGACCGAATGAATCTATCGACTGCAATATGGCGGGCTTGGGGGCTATTCCGATGGCAACAGTATTCTGAACCACTATGAGCCATCGACCAGGGCTGCTATCTTCATGGTCGGTACGCAAGAGGTGCTGAATTCATCAACTGCTATGGCTATGACCTATAGTTCAATGGCTACTGGGCAAGCGGCCCTGTGCACCCGCCGGCTCAGGTCTTATACGAGCTCTTGGATGCTTTGGCAACTCTGTTAGCTGTAGAGGTAGCCCCGACGTCTCAAGCACATCATAAGGTGGAAGTTGCGAAATTGCGGGATGAAGTAGCTTAGGCTGAGGAGGAGCTTAATGCTGAGAATGCTAGGATGGCAACAGAGCGATCTGCTTTGGAGGCTGAGTCACTGCGAGTACGCGCTGAGGCCTTTTGTATAAGTCTGGACCAGAATGCATCAAACACTGTCCTACGGAGGAGGCACCAGAGCCGTTTGCCTCCGCAGTGTGAGGGGAGGAATCTCTTCACTACGCCCGACGCAGGGCTAAGTAACTGATGACCCACAAGTATTGGGGATCTATCGTAGTCCTTTCAATAAGTAAGAGTGTCGAACCCAATGAGGAGCAGAAGGAATGACAAGCGGTTTTCAGTATGGTATTCTGTGCAAGCACTGAAATTGTAGGTAACAGATAGTTTTGTGATAAGATAATTTGTAATGGGTAACTAGTAATGAAATTAAATAAAGTGCAGCAAGGTGGCCCAATCCTTTTTGTAGCAAAGTAAAAGCCTAGAAAATTTCTTATAAGGAGAAAAGTGCTCCCGAGGACACATGGGAATTATCGTCAAGCTAGTTTTCATCATGCTCATATGATTCACGTTCGGTACTTTGATAATTTGATATGTGGGTGGACCGGTGCTTGGGTACTGCCCTTTCTTGGACAAGCATCCCACTTATTATTAACCCCTATTGCAAGCATCTGCAATGATAAAAGAAGTATTAAGGTAAACCTAACCATAGCATGAAACTAGTGGATCCAAATGAGCCCCTTACGAAGCAACGCATAAACTAGGGTTTAAGCTTCTGTCACTCTAGCAACCCATCATCTACTTATTACTTCCCAATGCCTTCCTCTAGGCCCAAATAATGGTGAAGTGTCATGTAGTCGACGTTCATATAACACCACTAGAGGAGAGACAACATATATTTCATCAAAATATCGAACGAATACCAAATTCACATGACTACTAATAGCAAGACTTCACCCATGTCCTTAGGAACAAACGTAACTACTCACAAAGCATATTCATTTTCATGATCTGAGGAGTATTAATATGCATTAACGATCTGAACATATGATCTTCCACCAAGTAAACTAATTAGCATCAACTACAAGGAGTAATCAACAATACTAGCAACCCACAGGTACCAATTTGTGGTTTTGGATACAAGATTGGATACAAGAGATGAACTAGGGTTTGAGAGGAGATGGTGCTGGTGAAGATGTTGATGGAGATTGACCCCCTCCCAATGAGAGGATCGTTGGTGATGACGATGGTGATGATTTCCCCCTTCCAGAAGGAAGTTTCCCCAGCAGAACAGCTCCGCCAGAGCCCTAGATTGGTTCCGCCTCATGGCGGCGGAGTTTCGTCCCATGAGCTTGCTTCTGAATTTTTCCAGGGTAAAAGCCTTCATATAACAGAAGATGAGCACCGGAGGGCCACCAGGGGGCCCAGGAGACAGGGGGCGTGCCCAGTAGGGGGGCGCCCCCACCCTCCTGGCCAGGGTGTGGGCCCCCTCTGGTACTTTCTTTCCTCATAAATTCTTATTAATTCCAAAAATGACTTCCGTGGAGTTTCGGGATTTTTGGAGCTGTGCAGAATAGGTTTCCAATATTTTCTCCTTTTCTAGCCAGAATTCCAGCTGCCGGCATTCTCCCTCTTCATGATAAACCTTGTAAAATAAGAGAGAATAGCCATAAGTATTGTGACATAACATGTAATAATAGCCCATAATGCAATAAATATCGATATAAAAGCATGATGCAAAATGGACGTATCAGTAACCTGCCCGGTGTGACCCGGGCCGTGGAGGCGCCTATGACCGGAGCGGTGGCTCAGCCCCACGCAACAGACCCACCCCGTGTAGATTTAACCCCGCCTCAGCGAGTGTCAACACCTCCGGGTCATTACTCTAACCCGCTAGATAACATGATTGCTGCAACATCTCGGCTGGCGACTCTTCCCATTGAAGGCGAGTCTCCTGTTTTGATAGAGCCCCGGAACACCGTGGAACTTCTTCAGACGGCGGTTGCTCAGCAGGCGGCGTACTCTTATAGCAGCGAGTGAATCCATTCAACTCGGCAGCAGAGTCGAAGCTACAACCGGCGCGTTGAGTCACTAGCAGTTTCCAGCAGCGAACGCCATCTTAACCCACCCGATGGGTGTGACCCACGTCGTGGTAATAATAATATTTAGGTTCTAACGGATCAAGCTAGAGCACGCCAAGAGGCAAAGCTGGCGGCTCAGTTACCGGCTCATCGATAGCCTCAGTTAAACCCTTCTGTGTCTATAGAAGCCGGAATGACCTCTAGGTCTGTTGGAGTACCCTGTCTGGTGCCGGCTCTTCGAAACAAACGTCTGCCCAAAGATTTTAAGAGCCCCCGTAAGGTGCCTAATTACACAGCTGATCAACCACCTGAGGCTTGGATTGAAAGCTATGAGCTGGCCATGGAGATGCTGGATGTTAATGCTACGTCTTGAGCTTGCGTTGGTTTTCCTCGAAGAGGAGAGGGTGATGCATCAATAGTAGCGTAAGTATTTCCCTCAATTTTTGAGAACCAAGGTATCAATCCAGTAGGAGGCTTCTCAACAAGTCCCACGAACCTACACAAACAAATAAAGAACTCACAACCAACGCGACAAAGGGGTTGTCAATCCCCTCACGGCCACTTGCGAAAGTGAGATCTGATAGAGATAGTATGATAAGATAAATATGTTTTTGGTATTTTATAATATAGATGCAGAAAATAAAGATGCAAATAAAAGTAGGTTGGAAGCAAATATGATAAGAGATAGACCCGGGGGCCATAGGTTTCACTGACGGCTTCTCTCAAGAGCATAAGTATTATGGTGGGTGAACAAATTACTGTCGAGCAATTGATAGAAAAGCGAATAATTATGACGTTATCTAGGCATGATCATGTATATAGGCATCACGTACATAACACGTAGACCGACTCCTGCCTGCATCTACTACTATTACTCCACACATCGACCGCTATCCAGCATGCATCTAGACTATTAAGTTCATAAGAACAGAGTAACGCATTAAGCAAGATGACATGATGTAGAGGGATAAACTCAAGCAATATGATATAAACCCCATCTTTTTATTCTCGATGGCAACAATACAATACATGTCTTGCAACCCTTTCTGTCACTGGGTAAGAACACCGCAAGATTGAACCCAAAGCTAAGCACTTCTCCCATGGCAAAAAAGATCAATCTAGTAGGCCAAACCAAACTGATAATTCGAAGAGACCTGCAAAGATAACTCAATCATATAAAAGAATTCAGAGAAGATTCAATTATTATCCATAGATAAATCTGATCATAAACCCACAATTCATCGGATCTCAACAAACACACCGCAGAAAGAGATTGCATCAAATAGATCTCCACAAGAGAGGGGAGAACATTGTATTGAGATCCAAAAAGAGAGACGAAGCCATCTAGCTAATAACTATGGACCCGTAGTTCTGTGGTAAACTACTCACAACTCATCGGAGGGCCAAGGATGTTGATGTAGAAGCCCTCCGTGGTGGATTCCCCCTCCGGCAGAACGCCGACGATGGCTCCAAGATGGGATCTCGCGGATATAGAAGGTTACAGTGGTGTAAATTGTGTTTCGGGGTGCCTCCTGGATGTTTTCGGGGTACATAGGCTTATATAGGAGGAACAAGTACGTCGGTGGACGCCCGAGGGGCCCACGAGATAGGGGGCGCACCCTACAGGGGGGGGCTACTATCTCGTGGAGGCCTTCGCTGCTTCTTGACTTGCACTCCAAGTCCTCTGGATCATGTTCGTTCCAAAAATCACGCTCCCGAAGGTTTCATTCCGTTTGGACTCCGTTTGATATTCCTTTTCTTCAAAATACTGAAATAGGCAAAAAAAACAGCAATACAGGCTGGGCCTCAAGTTAGTAGGTTAGTCCCAAAAATGATATAAATATGTAAAATAAAGCCCATAAACATCCAAAACAGGTAATATAATAGCATGGAACAATAAAAAATTATAGATACGTTGGAGACGTATCAAGCATCCCCAAGCTTAATTCCTGCTCGTCCTTGAGTAGGTAAATGATAAAAAATTAAATTTTTGATGAGGAATGCTTCCTAGCATAATTCTCATTGTAATTTTCTTTAATGTGGCATGAATGTTCAGATCCAAATAACTCAAGATAAAAGCTTATAAAACATAAAAATAATAATGCTTCAAAGCATACTAACAAATAATCATGTCCTATCAAAATAACATAGCCAAAGAAAGCTTATCCCTACAAAATCGTATAGCTAGGCCATGCTTCATTTCCATTACACAAAATACTCCCATCATGTACAACGCCGATGACGAGCCGAGCAATTGGTTCATACTTTTTAACGCGCTTCAGCTTTTCAACTCTTACGCAATACATGAGCGCAAGCCATGGACATAGCACTATGGTGGTCCAATATGGTGGTTGTGAGGACAAAAAGTGGGAGAAGATAGTCTCACATCAACTAGGCGTATCAACGGGCTATGGAGATGCCCATCAATAGATATCAATGTGAGTGAGTAGGGATTGCCATGCAACGGATGCACTAGAGCTATAAATGTGTGAAAGCTCAACAAAAGAAACTAAGTGGGTGTGCATCCAACTTGCTTGCTCACGAAAACCTAGGGCATTTTGAGGAAGCCCATCATTGGAATATACAAGCCAAGTTCTATAATGAAAAATTCCCACTAGTATATGAAAGTGACAACATATGATACTCTCTATTATGAAGATCATGGTGCTATTTTTGAAGCACAAGTGTGGAAAAAGAGATAGTAGCAATTGTCCCTTCTCTCTTTTTCTCTCTTTTTATTTTTTTCTTTCTTTTTCTCCTTTTTTTCTTTCCCCTTTTTTTCTCTCTTTTTTTGTGGGCTTCTTTGGCCTCTTTTATTTCTATAAAGTCCGAAGTCCCATCCAGACTTGTGGGGGATAGTCTTCATCATCCTTTCCTCACTGGGACAATGCTCTAATAATGAAGATCATCACACTTTTATGGATTTACAACTCAAGAATTACAACTCAAAGCTAGAATAAAATATGACTCTATATGAATGCCTCCGGCGGTGTACCGGGATATGCAATGAATCAAGAGTGACATGTATGAAAATTATGAAGGTGGCCTTGCCACAAATACGATGTCAACTACATGATCATGCAAAGAGCAATATGACAATGATGAAACGTGTCATAATAAACGGAACGGTGGAAAATTGCATGGCAATATATCTCAGAATGGCTATGGAAATGCCATAATAGGTAGGTATGGTGACTATTTTGAGGAAGGTAAATAATGGGTTCAATACCGGCGAGAGATGCGCGGTAATAAGAAAATCTAGCTAAGTGGAAGGATGAGTGTGCATATATCCATGGACTCACATTAGTCATAAAGAACTCATATACTTATTGCAAAAATCTACTTCGCCCTCGAAGCAAAGTACTACTATGCATGCCCCAAGAGGGATAGATTGGTAGGAAAAAATTCCATCGCTCGTCCCCGACTGCCACTCATAAGGAAGACACTCAAAAGAGCACCTCATGCAACAAATTTGTCACACAACTTTTACCATACGTGCATGCTACGGGACTTCCCAACTTCAACAAAAGTATTTCTCAATTTCATAATTTTCCACTAGCATGACCCTAACATTACTACCTTTATATCTCAAAACAATTATCAAGCATCAAATTGATCCTAGCATCCAGTTCATTTTCTATGATAGTTTTTATTATACCCAACTTGGATGCTCATCATTCTAGGACCAAATTTGTAACCATAGCAAATACCATGCTGTTCTAAAAGACTCTCAAAATAATATAACTGAAGCATGAGAGACTAGAAATTTCTCCCAAATTAAGACACCACCGTTCTCTAAAAGGTATAAGTGAAGCACTATAGCAAAAACTATCAAGCTCAAAAGATATAAGTGAAGCACATAGAGTATTCTAGCAAATTCTAAACAAATAGGCTTCTCCAAAAAAAGGTGTGTACAGCAAGGCTGACTGTGGTAAACTAAAAAGCAAAGACTAATATAATACACGACGCTCCAAGCAAAACACATATCATGTGGCGAATAAAAATATAGCTCCAAGTAAAGTTACGAATGAACGAAGACGAAAGAGGGGATGCCTTCCCGGGGCATCCCAAAGCTTAGGCTTTTGGATATCCTTGAATATCTTGGGGTGCCTTGGGCATCCCCAAGCTTAGGCTCTTGCCACCCTTTATTCCATAGTCCATAAAAGCTTTACCCAAAACTTGAAAACTTCACAACACAAAACTCAACAGGAAATCTTATAAGCTCCATTAGTGAAAAAAAACAAAACCACCACATAAGTTAATGTAATGAACTCATTATTTATTTATTTTGGTGTTAAACCTACTGTATTCAAACTTCTCTATAGTTTATAAACTATGTTACTAGCCATAGATGCATCAAAATAAGCAAACAACACACGAAAAAACAGAATCTGTCAAAAACAGAACAGCCTATAGCAATCTGTAACTAACGCAAACTTCTGGAACTCTAAAAATCCTACCAAAATAGGACGTACTGGAAAATTTGTTTATTGATCAGCAGAATAAAGAATCAATGCAAAAGATCGTTTCTGTGATTTATTGAATTTTTTCTCGTGAGCACAAAGTTTCTGTTTTTCAGCAGAATCAAATCAACTATCATCATAGTTTATCCTATAAGTTCTACTTGGCACAAAAACTAATTAAAAGCTAAAAACTCATCTAAACAGAAAGTATAAACAAAATTTAACACTAAACAGGAACAAAAACAAAGAACATAAAGAAAATTGGGTTGCCTCCCAACTAGCGCTATCGTTTAACGCCCCTAGCTAGGCATAAAAGTGAAGATAGATCTAACGAGTGTCATCTTTGGCACTTGATTCATAAGTAGAGCACTTGTGATCTCTAGGGATTTCTCCCTTTTTAGCAATGGCTAAACCTTTAGGCAAAATTTCAAGAAATTCATTGGTAGCAAAAGGTTCCTTAACGATAGAAAGACAATTGGGATGAGCACTTATGGATTTGAGATCCGCGTCTCCCTTACTAGAAGATTCACCCTTATTTTTAGGAACATAAATAAGCTTGGCGGTTTTTGTAGGGGGTTTTGGAGTGTTTTTCATGGAAAAAAATGCCGAACCTAAGTTGGTAATTATATCCTCAACTTTACCAATTCTAGCAGAATCAAGATCTATTTTTTCATTAACTATAGGTTCTTTCTCTTAAAGATTTTTCAAAGTTACTCGAACCCTAGATCCATATTGGGTGATATGACTATGAATCTTTTTATCCAAATTTTCAATCAACTCAATAGTGGCAATTTTATTTTCAATAATATCAAGCCATTGCATAACGTGTTCTAAAGTTAAAACAGTTTCATTGACCAAAAGAGGTGGAGGGCCAAACAAATCCAACATGGCATTATAAGCATCAAACGTATGGCTACTCATGAAATCACCTCTGGTAGCAATATCAAGAACACATCTATTCCAAGGAGTAATGCCTACATAAAAATTGCGGAGAAGAACGGAAGTGGAAAGCTTCCTAGAAGATTTATATTGGGTTGCAAATTCTATGCCAAGCATCTTTTAAATTTTCTCCCTCCCTTTGCTTAAAATTGAGAATTTCTTGTTCGGGAGTGATAATAAGGATAGGGTAACTAGCCATAACCACAAGGTAAACGTTCTAACACGCGAGAAAACAGAAAAGAGAGGAGAAGATTGGGAAAGAGAGGGAGAATAAAACGACAAGGGTGAAGTGAGGGAGAGGAAAATGAGAGGCAAATGGCAAATAATGTAAATGCGAGGGAGATGAGTTTGTGATGGGTACTTGGTGTGTCCTGACTTGAGCGAAGACCTCCCCGATAACGGCACCAGAAATCCTTCTTGCTACATCTTGAGCTTGCGTTGGTTTTCCTCGAAGAGGAGAGGGTGATGCAGCAATAGTAGCATAAGTATTTCCCTCAGTTTTTGAGAACCAAGGTATCAATACAGTAGGAGGCTTCTCAACAAGTCCCATGAACCTACACAAACAAATAAAGAACTCGCAACCAATGCGACAAAGGGGTTGTTAATCCCTTCGCGGCCACTTGCGAAAGTGAGATCTGATAGAGATAGTATGATAAGATAAATATATTTTTGGTATTTTATAATATAGATGCAGAAAATAAAGATGCAAATAAAAGTAGATTGGAAGCAAATATGATAAGAGATAGACCCGGGGGCCATAGGTTTCACTAGTGGCTTCTCTCAAGAGCATAAGTATTACGGTGGGTGAACAAATTACTGTCGAGCAATTGATAGAAAAGCGGATAATTATGACATTATCTAGGCATGATCATGTATATAGGCATCACGTCCATAACAAGTAGACCGACTCCTGCCTGCATCTACTACTATTACTCCACACATCGACCGCTATCCAGCATGCATCTAGAGTATTAAGTTCATAAGAACAGAGTAATGCATTAAGCAAGATGACATGATGTAGAGGGATAAACTCAAGCAATATGATATAAACCCCATCTTTTTATCCTCGATGGCAACAATACAATACGTGTCTTGCAACCCTTTCTGTCACTGGGTAAGAACACCGCAAGATTGAACCCAAAGCTAAGCACTTCTCCCATGACAAGAAAGATCAACCTAGTAGGCCAAACCAAACTGATAATGCGATAAAAGAATTCAAAGAAGATTCAATTATTATCCATAGATAAATCTGATCATAAACCCACAATTCATCGGATCTCAACAAACACACCGCAAAAAGAGATTACATCGAATAGATCTCCACAAGAGAGGGGGAGAACATTGTATTGAGATCCAAAAATAGAGAAGAAGCCATCTAGCTAATAACTATGGACCCTTAGGTCTGTGGTAAACTACTCACAACTCATCAGAGGGGCAAGGATGTTGATGTAGAAGCCCTCCGTGGTGGATTCCCCCTCCGACAGAACGCCGGCGATGGCTCCAAGATGGGATCTCGCGGATACAGAAGGTTACGTTGGTGGAAATTGTGTTTCGGGGTGCCTCCTGGATGTTTTTGGGATACATAGGCTTATATAGGAGGAAGAAGTACGTCGGTGGACGCCCGAGGGGCCCACGAGACAGGGGGCGCGCCCTACAGGGGGGCCCTCCTATCTCATGGAGGCCTCGGCTGCTTCTTGACTTGCACTCCAAGTCCTCTGGATCACGTTCGTTCCAAAAATCAAGCTCCCGAAGGTTTCATTCCGTTTGGACTCTGTTTGATATTCCTTTTCTTTGAAATACTGAAATAGGCAAAAAAAACAGCAATACGGGTTGGGCCTCCGGTTAGTATGTTAGTCCCAAAAATGATATAAATGTGTAAAATAAAGCCCATAAACATCCAAAACAGGTAATATAATAGCATGGAACAATCAAAAATTATAGATACGTTGGAGACGTATCAGTTAACGATGATGTATGTGCCAAATACTTCACCATTATGTTAGATGGGCCGACACGAACTTGGATGAAAGGGTTGCCAACTCCTTCAATTCATGGGCTGAGTTGAAGGAGCGTTTTATTTAGAACTTCAAAGACACGTGCAAGCAGCCTCTATCGATTATTGACCTAGACGCTTGTGTCCAATGCGAGGATGAATCGGCCCACCACTGGGTGCGCCGGGTCTCAGCTGTTATCCACTCATCAGATAGCATCAATGTCGGTTCTACTGTTTTAAGTCTGGAGAAAAAATGTCGTTTTCTCCCCCTCAAGCAGAAGTCAGGGCAGCTTAAACGTCATTGCAATGACATGGGAGATCTTATGGCAGCTCTCATCAAATACGCAGAATCTGACAATACTAAAGAACTGGTGTTTGATGAGGAGAGGTCCAACAAGGGGAAGAAGAACGACAATGGAAAAGGGCAGCACCCAAACATGACAGGGCATAACTAGGGTAGTAAAGGTAAGTGCAAGCAGCCTGACGGCGAGTCAGATTTTGTGGCCAATAATAATACACAGAATAACAGTCCACGTCATAAGGGAAAGCCACTACCTCATTTGGAGGGCCAAAGTTCAATCTTGAGGCGATGTTGAACCAGCCTTGCCCGAAGCATAGTTATCCAGATAGACCATCAACCCACCTATGGAAAGATTGTTTTATCATGAAGGATTATCAGATCTCCGGTTTCCCTCATGACCACAATAATAATAATGGCCCACACGGCGGGTCAGTGTCTGGCTCACATGGGCCCGGGTTTGGAGGTGGCGGCTCAAATTCTGAATATCAAGGCCAGAGCAATCGTGGTGGTTATAACCAGCAGCCCGATCATAGTAACCAGCAACAACAGTCAGGATATCAGAGTAATCCCAAGCAGCTAAATAGTGGACAATATCATGTTTTCACCACAAGCTTGTGCAAGCGAGATCAGAAGGTTCATAAACGAGCGGTGAGTGCTGTTGAGCTGGCAGTTCCTTGATACTTACGATGGTTAGAGCAGCCAATTGTATGGAGCCGTGAGGATCACCCGCCCGAGTTGACAACCTAGGTCAGCTGGCGTTGGTGGTAGCTCCTCAGGTTGGAGGTTACAAGTTCACTAAGGTGCTTATGGACGGAGGCAACAATATCAATAACCTTTATTATGATACTTTTCGCCGGATGAATTTGATTGACAAAGATCTTAAGGTGTCCTCTATAGTCTTTTATGGGTGGTGCCTGGTAAATCGGCCTACCCAGTTGGTAAGATTGCTTTGGAAGTAGCTTTTGGCAATGAACATAATTATAGGGCATAGACATTGAACTTTGAAGTGGTCAAGAACAAAAGCCCCTATCACACTCTGTTTGGATGGCCGGCTTACACCAAGTTCATGGCACGACCTTCTTATGTATATCTGCAGCCGGGTCGCAAGGGTACCATCACAGTACATGGTGATAGCAAGATAGCCTTGGAATGTGAAGAAGGTGATGCTGCTTATGCTGAGTCTACCTGTGCCATGGAGGAACTTAAGTTTTATAAAGACAATGATGACCCGGCTGATATGACTCCATTAAAGAAGCCAACCACAGAGCATGATCCTTTGTTGAAGTTTAAGTCAGCAGATGATACCAAGAAGGTTGACTTTATCCCTGGCGACTCATCTCAACAGTTCACTATGAGTTCCAATATGGATCCGAAATAGGAAAGCGCGCTCACCGAGTTCATCCGTGAGAACCGGAACATCTTTGCATGGAAGCCTTCAGACATGCTGGGTGTACCAAGAGAACTCGCTGAGCACACTCTCAATATTGATCCCAAGTTTAAACCGATCAAGCAATTCCTCCGTCGATTTAATGAGGAGAGACATAAGGCCATTGAAGAAGAGGTGGCCCGGCTCTTAGCAGCCGGGTTCATCGTTGAAGTTTTTCACCCTGAGTGGTTGGCTAACCTGGTGCTGGTATTTAAGAAAAATGGCAGTTGGCACATGTGTGTGTATTACACAAACCTTAATAAAGCTTGTCTAGTTGATCCCTTTGTTCTTCCCCGTATTGATCAGATCATAGATGCTACGGCGGGTTGTGAGTGTTTGTGTTTCCTGGATGCTTATTCTGGATACCATCAGATCGAGATGGCAGTCAAAGACCAAGAGAAGATGACTTTCATCACGCCTTTTGGAGCTTTCTGCTATGTATCTATGCCTTTTGGGCTCAAGAGTGCCTAGGCGACTTATAAGCGTTGTGTGTAGAACTGTTTTCACAGTCAGATTGGATGCAATGTTTATGCCTATGTGGATGATATTTTTGTGAAGTCTAGAAAGAAGGAGACTCTGTTGGATGATCTGAAAGAGACCTTTGATAATCTCTGGGTCTACAAGATGATGCTTAACCCATTAAGATGTGTTTTTGGTGTGCCTGCAGGCAAGCTCTTGGGTTTTTTAGTCTCAGAGAGAGGTATTGAAGCTAACCCAGAGAAAATCAAGGCTATCACCTCATTGGCTAAGCCGACGTGCGTTAATGATGTCCATCGTTTGGCGGGTCATATTGCAGCTTTAAGCCAGTTTATAAGCCGCCTGGGAGAAAAGGCTATTCCTGTGTACCAAACGATGAAGAAAACATATCGTTTTGTTTGGAGTCATTGTGCTAATGAGGAGTTTGAAGCACTTAAGAAGCAGCTGGCTGAGCCGCCGGTTCTTATAGCTCCTATTGAGAAGGAACCTTTGCTCTTATAGGTCGCAGCTAATAGCAGAGCCGTTAGCGTGGTGGTTGTAGTGGAAAGAAAAGAGCCGGGTAAGGAATATCCAGTCCAAAGGCCGGCTTATTATGTCAGTGAGGTCTTAATTGAGTCCAAACAGAGATTCCCACATTGGCAGAAGCTGGTATATGGGGTGTTCATGGCCAGTTGCAAATTGAAGCATTATTTTCTTGGTCATCACATTACTGTGGTCAGCTCTGCTCCCTTAGGAAATATTATTCAAAATAGAGAAGCCACAAGCCAGGTGGCCAAGTGGGCCATTGAGCTTGGACCCCATGGTTTGAAGTATATGCCAAGGATAGCTATCAAGTCTCAAGCTCTTCTGGATTTCATCAATGACTGGACAGAATTGTAGATGCCCAAGGACAAGCCTGATAATACATATTGGACTATTCATTTTGATAGATCCATGCAATTGGAAGGCTCGGGGGCTGGAGTTATTCTGACTTCTCCATGAGGTGACAAATTTTTCTATGTTTTAAGGCTTATGTTCCCTTGCACTAATAATGTAGCTGAGTACGAGGCCCTGCTCCATGGCCTTCGGATGGCCAAAGAGATGAATTTAAGCTGGGTCAGATGTTTTGGCGACTCAGATCTGGTGGCTCAACAAGTTTCAGGCACTTGGGATTATAAAGACCCACTCATGGCGGCTTATCGCCGGGCGGTTGATAATATTGTTGGTCACTTCAAGGGCTACCAACTGGAACATGTTGATCGTAGAAAGAACGAGGCAGCTGACGCTTTAAGTCGGCTAGGGTATCTGCATAAGCCGGTGCCCCCCAATGTCTTTCTTGACGCGTTGCATAATCCTTCAGTTAAGTCATCTTCTGAAGATCTTGCAGTTCCTGACCCAGAGGCACAGTTGGTGGCGACTCTCCACGCCATCCCTGATTGGATAGTTCCTTATTTGGCTTATATGACCCCGGGAGAGTTACCTGAGGATGAAACTTTGGCCAGGCAAATAACCCGGCGGTCTAAGTCTATGGCTATTTTTAATGGCGAGTTACACTGATGCAGTGTCACAGGCGTGTTCCAGCGATGCGTTTCTCCGGAAGAGGGCCGCGGGAAATTCATGAAGGAGATTGTGGCCATCACGCCGACTCTAAATATCTTGTGGCTAAAGCTTTTCGTCATGGGTTTTATTGGTTGATGGCTCATGCTGATGCAGAAGATCTGGTTAGCAAGTGTGATGGATGTCACAAATTTTCTAGACGAGCTCATGTGTCGGCTCAAGAATTGAGGATGATTCCAATTACTGGGTCGTTTGCGGTCTAGGGGCTTGATATGATGGGACCTTTCAAGAGTTCTAAGGATAAGAAGACCCACCTCTTGGTGGCGGTTGACTAGTTTAGTAAGTGGATTGAAGTAGAGCCAGTCAGTAAATGTGATGCAGCGACGGAGGTTCAATTCATGAAAAAGTAATCTTCTGTTTTGGTTACCCTCACAGCATCATAACTAATAATGGCACTAATCTATCCGAGGGTGCTATAAAAGAATTCTGTTAGCGAGAGCATATTCGTCTTGACGTCTCGGCAGTAGCTCACCCCCAGTCCAATGGCCAAGCTGAAAGGGCCAATCAAGAAATCTTGAGAGGGATAAAACCGTGACTCCCTTTGCAAAGGACGTCGGGTTGTTGGGTTGAGGAGTTACCTTCAGTGTTATGGAGTATCAATACCATTCCTAATAGATCAACAGGTAACACGCCCTTCTTCATGGTCTATGGGGCAGAGGTGGTTCTTCCAAGCGATATCCGTCATGACTTGCCTCGGGTGGCGGCTTATGTTGAAGCTGTTAATGAAAAAGCGCGTCAGGATGCTCTTGATCTGTTGGATGAGGAGCGTGACCTTGCGGCGGCTCGTTTGGTGATATATCAGCAAGATCCGCGTTGCTATCATAGCCGCCGGGTTTAAGACCCGGACCTTTCAAGAAGGCAACTTGGTGCTCGGCTGATACAAAATCAAATAGACATGCATAAATAATCTCACCTTGAGAAGGACCTTTTGTGATTAGCAATAACTTGAACAATGGGTCATATTACCTTACTGATGTTCGAGAACACAAGGATTCACGCACATCGGAGGAGGAGACCCGCCGACCGTGGAACATCGCTCATCTTCGACCATATTACACTTGAGCCACCGGCTCCTATGTTGTACATAATTTCTATAGTGTATATATTATGATCACTATAATAAATCCGGCATCCCTGATAATGCAGGGCCTCTGCCGTTTCATTTCCAAGTATCTGAGCCTTTATTGTTTGTTCATCAGGTCACTTGGGGGCTTCCTGCTCAATGATCATACCTATGCTTGCCCTCTTGATCCGGCTTACATGCCGTCTTATAGGTCACTTAGGGGCTTCCTTCTCAATGAGCATAGCTATGCTTACCCTCTTGATCCGGCTTACATGTCGTCTTATAGGTCACTTGGGGGCTTCCTGCTCAATGAGCATAGCTATGCTTACCCTCTTGATCAGGCTTACATGCCTTATTATTGGTCACTTGGGGGCTTCCTGCTCAATGAGCATAGCTATGATTACCCTCTTGATCGGCTTACATGCCAGGTGTAAACACCAAATTCCGGGTTATCCTGCTTGTATGTCGTTGTTACTCCGCCCAGGTAATCCTGGAATGACCTGTCATACTCTTGACAGTCAATCTTTTAAATAAGACCCTGAACTTGTTAAGGTTAAAGTAGTGGTTTGTCATGTGAGGACCAGCTTACAGGTGTGCAAGGATTAACTCAGTGGCTGCGTGGCCCATGAAAGCACTTGAGTTTTAGGCTTGGTGGCCTATGAAAGCCTTGTTTTTTTCCTGGATTTCTGTTTTTTCTAAAAAATAGATTCATATCCTTCTTCCATATTAACATATGGTTTTCACAATTAGGCCATGTAGCCTTAATTCTATGACTCATATTTGAGCGTATTGGGTTAATACCACACCCTGATAAGCAGACTTTAAATCGCCAGGATGATTCACTCTGAATAAATTCAAGTCATAATCTTTAGTGTTTACGGGTTAATACCCATGCTGGGTTACAATTATAACAGCATCATTATGATATCAATCTACAAGTATGACTTTTCATATTTGACTGAATGTTTAGGGTTTTTCTAACCCGCCCTGGTTACAAACTTTAAGCCGCCAGAGTATATTCTATTGGAAATTGTGACCCGCCCTGGCTTAAACCGCCAGGGTGTATGCTGTTTAGCATGTGTGCAGGGACATTGGAAATAATATTATAACTAGTAGAGATGATGATATTTCCTGCAAAGATGCACGATGGCATGACAGATCATTAGTAAAAAGGCTAAACATGCATGATGGCATGACAGATCATTGCTTCAACTAGCCTATTACGAGGCTTTACTAAGCCCAAATGATTCAGAGTTTTTTCAAAAGAAGCTCTATGCCGTGGTTTGAGAGCCGCCCCTTGGATCAATTGTTTTGGTCTTGGCGAGTTGAAGACTACGGGTTACCCTGCGCTGGTTCTTCTTCTCCATCCATCGTCTGGAAGTCAAGTGATGTCCAGTTGATGCCAATTAAGGCTTGAAACATAGCTTCATCATCTATAAGGGTGGACGGATCAACATCAGGAGCAAAAGTATGCTTACGCATTGGAGGGATGAGATCAACAACTTCATAAGCCAACGCTTTCACTTTTGCATTCTCCATCGTGTAAGCCGCCTGATATCTAGACAGATCGGTTTCCTCGGCTAACTTGCTTGCCAGGGGACTCATCTCCTTCACACAAGTGGCAAAGTTGTTTTCGTCAAAGGGAGACCGTCTTCTTTGAGACTAGGATAGCTAGTGGACATCTCCTCCACGTCTAGCTCTGCCTGCCATGCTTTCGCCCGGCTCAAAGCAGTAATAGCACCGGCTCTGGCGGATGATCTTTTTATCTCTTTGATTCTTTGGGGCATGACAGATAGTTTGTCCAATACCTCCCTGATAAGTGAAGGTGGTTGTTTACAGTGCGAGATGGTCGCTATAGTTTGCTGAGTGTCTGTGTACAGCTGTTCCACCAAACTGTAAACTACCTTCAGATTCACCAACATGTCCTGGCCAAGGTTGGCACTCCTGGGGCCTGTTAAATAAGCATGCAGATAAGTTGCCAGGCGGGTTAAAAGTTAAAATTGGAAATGGTTAAAGCATCCTGAATTACTTACCAAAGATAGCAGTTGTCATCTGTGAAATATGGCATTTTAAGCCACTCAGTTCTGCAGTTGTCTCTTTCAAAGAAGATTCAGCAGTCTCTGCTCTTCGCACTAAGGAGGCCTTCTCCTCATCCCAGGCAGTTCTTTCTGTGGAAAACCCAATTATGAGCTTCTCGTTCTCCTCTAGGCTGAACTTAAACTTGGAGTCAGCCTTGCGTGTTACAGCTTCTTGACGCTCATGCCTGGTGTAACACCCCGAGTCCGATGCGCCACGTGTCTTCCAGTTATTCATCATCATTACCATGTCAGTTGCTTGCGTGTTGCATTTTGCCATCTCATCATCTGCATTTCATCTACATGTTTTTTAAAACTTGCATCTGTCCGGTTCCTCCCAGTTCTCTCTGTTGCCCGTTCTGAGCCCAGACACTCTCGCATGCACCCGTTGCACCTTTCTAATCTCGTTACGTGAGCGGTAGAAAAACATTCTCGGAATGGGCCGAGAGTTGACGAGTGGTGTTGGTATATCACTTGTAGACCGCCTGTCAAATTTCATTCCATTTGGAGGTCGTTTGATGCCCCAACGGTTAACCGCGTTAACCGCCAGACCCCTTTCTCTTTGCAGCCCATCACCCCTCCACACAACCCGCTAGCCCGTCTAAACCCCCTCCATGCCCTCCGTCATTGGATCACGATCGTGTGGGCGAAAACCACACCTCATTTGGACTCTCCTAGCTCCCTCTATCTATAAATATGCCCCCCCCCGAAATTCACGGTCTAACCATAGCCATCCCCTTCCTCCGCGCGCCGGACATGTCCGCCCAGCGCCGGACACGTATGCTACGTCCCCTCGATGAATCAAGAGCCGCCACGTCACTGCACCGCAGCCCACCGCTACGCGGGCCCACAAGCCCGAGGCCGGCCCTCCCGGCCCGCGCCTCGCCCGCTGCCGCCCGGTCGCACCCCGCGCCCTCCCGCCCTTTGCTGGCCATATCACCGCCTCCGCCTCGCTGGCGTGGCCCCACCACAGCGTTGTGGCTCCTTCACGCTGCCCCGCCACCTGCAGCTCGTCGCTGCCACCGCATGCCAGCACCGCCCGCGGTAGGCGCACTTCTGTCGCCGTCCCAGCTCGCCGCCGGCCGGATCCGGCCAGATCCGGGCCGGGGCCACCTCGCCTCGCCTCCCCGTGCCGCCTCTGCCTCGTCTTCGACGAGATCCGCCACCGCCTCGTTTTCCATGCCCAGGTCAACCCTAGATCCGGAGGTGAAACTTTCTTCCAAGTCCCAAAATTCCTATCTCATGTGCACCTATTTGACTTGTCATATCTCCATGCATATTGCTCCGATTTGTGTGTATGATATATGGTTTTGTTCTTCACTTGATGCTCTTATTAATGGAGTAGTTTTCATGCATATTGCTGTTCATATTGATGCATTAATATTCGTTGCAAAACTGTTAAGTGATATAAACTGCTGAAAACTGTTGCATGTTAACTTCATTTAGGTGTCTTGTGAGTGGTGTAACTTTGTCTCTGTTGATCCTATGATGATGATATTGATATGTGCATGTTCTGCTCTTCATTCAATACATGCTGTTGTGCTTTACATCCATGTTAGGGTGCATCTATCTATCATAATCCCTGTTGCAAAAGTGCATGTTGTTGTTAATTGCTGAAAACTGTTATAACTTGCCCTTTTGTCATTTTTATATCGTTTTGTGTGATTTTGTTTTGAGAATAATGAGAACATGTTTTAGGAGAATCATTATGCCATATTTACTGTGGTATAATCCATGTATTTTTATATGCCCTGTAGTGAGTACAAAAAGCTTGTGAAGTGGGCTACTTGTTGTTAACGTTCTGTCAAGTCTGAATCTGTCATATCATGTTGCTATGTTTTCTTGATGCTACCAATTAAGCCATGCATAATATGGGGATGCTTAGTTGACGTGTTTTGTTTTAAATGTTATGATATATCATTCCATGCCTTTTGATGCCCAATATAAATGTTGTAGCATATGTTTTAATTGCTATAAACATGCCTATATGATGTTCCAGTTTTCTATTAACTTTATGATGACATGTTGTAAGCTTAATATTAGTTGATCCTTTCCTATTTTGGATATGCTCCAATTACATGTTTGGAATTGTATTATGAGTGCTTTGCCAAGATTCCAAGTTTGTTAATGTTGGATATAATATGCCTCTATTCCATGCTTGAAAAGATGCTATCATAATGTTGCTGTTTTACACTTGCTGAAACTGTTTCAACATTCAAACTTGTCTTGTTGGTTCCCACTAATCCATGAGCCATATGTATATGATGATTTAATGTTATTTGCTCTTTGTTATGTTTAATTGGATGACATGCCCTTCGTTGTTATGTATAGTTGTTGTAGCATCTTTGTTTCATGCCTCTAATATGCCATCATATTAACTCTTCTCATGTATATGTTCCTGCGTTATGAAGTTGCATTTTGCATTGATCATATTGGCTTAATCTTGATGCCTATGAACCTGAAACTTAATGATATTTTAATTATGTTATATGTACATGAAGTGAATGTTAAGTTTGTGCTCATATGATTCCTGTAGCATGTTGTTTTGATGATTGCAAAGTGCCTAGTTGCTGTTTTTGGTAGATTGTTATATCTTGTTTGGAGTGTGTGTTGCACCGTTGCTCCGTTTTGAGCATGCTCTATATGAAACTTGCTTAGAATTGCATGTAGTTTCATATTATCATGTTGAATCCTTGTTTTGAGTGTGCTTGCTTTATGTTTGAATGCATTTTGCATCAGTGCCATGTATAACTTGTGTTGCTCATATCTTCTAGGTCGTAGCTCCGAATTAAATGAACTTTATATGTAAATTGACTAGATTTTTGCGTAGATCATCATGGTGCATCTTAATTTGCTGTCTAACCACATGAACATAATGTGTTATTCAGATCTGGACCAATTTCGAAATTTGCATATGGGAACTTACTGGAATTGTTATATGTTGTTTCCGGACTCATTTAAACTTGCTTGCATGTGGTGTTCTTGTATGCATCATCTCTTGCCATGAGTAGCATATTATAGCCTTGTCATGCATTATGCTTGGTTGTGCATCATTTCATGTTTATGTGTTGTGTGTTTACCTTGTTGTTTTCTTCTTTCCAGTTGTGCTTCTTCTCAATAGTTCCTGTTTCATTGCGATCGTGAGGATTCTTTCGACTATGCTTGGTTCGTCTTTGCCCGTTCGTATTCTTCATGGACTCGTTCTTCTTCCTAGCAGGATTTCTGGCAAGATGACCGTCACCCTGGATCTCACTACTATCATTGCTATGCTAGTTGTCTCGATGCTATCGCTATGTCGCGCTTCCTACCACTTGTTTATCAAGCCTCCCAAATTGCCATGACGGCCTCTAACCTTTTTTCACCCTTCCTAGCAAATCGTTGTTTGGCTATGTTACCGCTTTGCTCAGCCCTTCTTATAGCGTTGCTAGTTGCAGGTGCAGTTGCAGGTTGTTCCATGTTGGAACATGGATATCATGGTTATTTTGGGATATCACAATATCTCTTTTTAATTAATGCATCTATATACTTGGTAAAGGGTGGAAGGCTCGGCCTTATGTCTGGTGTTTTGTTCCACTCTTGCCGCCCTAGTTTCTGTCATACCGGTGTTATGTTCCTTGATTTTGCGTCCCAAACACGATGAGGGGTATGGGACCCTCTTGACAGTTCGCTTTGAATAAAACTCTTCCAGCAAGGCCCAACATTGGTTTTCCATTTGCCTAATAACAACTAAAACTTAAATAGGGGATTTTCGTCGGCCACCTATTATTTTTAATCAACCCCCGGGCAATTGCTCCTATGAGTGTTGGTCCAACCTGGGCGATGTCCGGCGCCCCCTGGGCAACCAGGGTCTCAGCCAACCCGACGTGTGGCCCATCCATTGTGCCCTGAGAACGAGATACGTGCGGCTCCTATCGGGATTTGTCGGCACACTGAGAGGTCTTGCTGGTTTTGTTTTACCATTGTCGAAATGTCTTGTGCACCGGGACCCCGAGTCTGATCGGATGTCCTGCGATGGAGGATTGTCTCCGCGGATCATGAGTTTATAATGGGCTAAGTTGGGACACCCCTGCAGGGTTTAAAGTTTTGAGAGTTGTGCCCGCGGTTATGTGGCAGATGGGAATTTGTTAATATCCGGTTGTAGAGGACTTGAAGTAAACTCTTTTAAAATACACCAACCACGTGCGTAACCGTGATTGTGTCTTTTCGGGGAAGTTCGAGAGGAGAACACGGTTGGGTTATGTTTGAACGTAAGTAGTTCAGGATCACTTCTTGATCATTACTAGTTGCGACCGTTTGCGTAGCTTCTCATCTTATTCTTGTACTCATAAGTTAGCCACCATACATTGCTTAGTCGCTCCTACAACCTCACCACTTATCCATTCCTTGCCCATTAAGCTTTGCTAGTCTTGATACCCATGGTAATGGGATTGCTGAGTCCTCGTGGCTCACAGATTACTACAACAATAGTTGCAAGTACAGGTAATGCGATGATCATGACGTGAGAGCGATGCTTGCATGTTTTGGAGTTCTTCTTCTGCTTCTTCTTTGTTCAGGGGATAGGTTCCTGGTCGGCAGCCTGGGCTAGCAGGGTGGATGTCGTTTGAGTTTCTGTTTGTGTTCCATCCGTAATTGGATGTTGCTCTTGTGTATGATGTTGTTGTACTCATGCAACATTGTATATCTTTTGTATGTATCCCCAACTATTATGTAGTGGTTCGATGTAATGATATCCACCTTGCAAAAGCGTCTCCAATATGCGCTTCTATCCTTGGTGGGACCTTCGAGTTCCTTTAGGATAGGGTCGCATATTGGGCGTGACACCTGGTCTTTAAATCGACCAACTGGGATTCAGCCTGAGTTGAGGCCTCCTACAAGTAAGAGTTAAACAATCATAAACAAATTTGTCAGGAAACAATATACTTGCAAGTCCCAAGCCCTTTACAAGCAAAGTACTCAGCACTTGGGGGGTAATGTGTGAGAAAGTTCTTTTCACTTTGAGTTGCAGAGAGATCCGACTCATCTTTGTCAGATAAACCGGCCTGTGAGGGCTATGAGGTGAAGTTCTATTTTTGAGGATGCTAAAAATGATCTGACTCATCTTTATCAAGAAAAGCCGGTTCATGGGGGCTATAGCTCGAAATTTGCTATGACATACTGATTCAAATCTTCACCATACTCAACAAATCTTTTCCTATGGCTAAGACTTGGGGGCTGGATGAGTGTATGGACGAAAGAAGCAGATGTTCATACCTCATATTTCTGACACATCTTCTTGATTATTTCCACCTCGAGATCGCAACCAGCATGAAGTTGACTGAGATAGCCATAGAATAATTCATTGACGTCCAAGTGTGAGTAATTGGCTATATCAAACTTGGGTTTGCTCCTTTCAACTAATTCTTCTTTGGCAGAGTGTTTTTCCAGGACGGTAGGATTCCCCGGCTCTAATAGCTAGTGCCAATAATCAACACATCTTCAGCATCTTCCTCAGCAGGCTTGATGGGGCTTGGTGGCTTAGCACCTGAGGGATCCACGGGGGTGTCATGAATTTCTGGTGGCAGGTCATCAGCAGTGTCCTTAGGGTTTTGAGTTGAGGCATCAGATGCTGGCGTTTGTTTCTCCAGTTCATGAACTTTAGGGTCTTCGGCCGGCTTGTTCATCTTCAGTTTCTTGCTTGGTTTTGCTATACCACTGAAAATAAGAAATGAGGATATAAGTATATCAGTTTACAAGTGTTCAGACAACAAATTCAAATGTCATTACCCAAGGGCAATCTTGAAGGAAGGCATTTGGGTCTGAGATGAGTCGCCAAAAGATGAATGAGGAGTTCCCTGATAATTTGAGTCAGAATGATTAGGCGTGGTTGATGAATAAGACCCGCCTTCGGATAAAAGGCGATTGAATTCTGAGGCAGCTCTTTCCCAAACAGACCGAAAATCTTATCAGAGACCAGCTGGGGGACACCCTCAATGAGGTGCCAAGAGGCATCAAATCTAAACGGACATGGACAGGACAACATAGTGAAACGAGAGTCAAGGAGGAGGGGAGTGTGATCACTACCAATGGAAGAGTCCACGACAAGAGAGGAGTGAGGAAACAAAGAATCCCAATCGGGAGAGGTAAACACCCTATCCAAAACCGAGCGAACAGGATCCAGTTGGTGGTTGGACCAAGTAAACCGCGCCCAGATCTATGAAGCTCACATAGGGAGAAATTAATAATGAAATCATTGAAGCCCTGTGATCTAGTCCAAGAAAAGTTGTCATTTTTTTGTCCCAAGGGAACCTAATAATGTTAAAATCACTGCCAATTAAGAAAGGGACGGAGATGGATTCCAACTTGTCAGCCAACTCCAACAGGAAGGCATGAGATAGAGCATGGTCAGCCAGACCATAAACTCCAATGAATTCCCAATTCTTGTCCAAAACCCGATGATATAACACAATACTAGCAAAGAACAAGCCCAAATCGAAAGAGACAAAATCAAAAACATCCTGCTAGGCACCTAATAAAATACCACCAGACTGACCAATGGCCGGAAGCCACTTCCAATAAAAACTACCATCCATAGTTAAGGAAGCTAGCTTAGAATGAGAAAACGACTCCTTAATAGTCTCTTGCAAATAATTAAGTCAATATTATTAGAGAGAATATACTCCATGAAGGTTACTGCGCCCCCGAGCCCTGAAACCATGCATATTCCAAAAAAGGGCCCTCATTTCAAAGTAAGATTCTTAATGAGGAGACCGCCGCGAGATGGAACAACAGGGGCCACCAAGCTCCTGCGCTGCGACCTCCCAGAATTAGCTAGAGTATCCATCACCGCCCCACCCGCGGCTTGCTCAGCCACTACCAAGGTGGAACCCACAGGGGTAGTACAATCCTTAGCACTCGCTAGGGCCGCTTGGGCTAGTTCATTCGCCTGCACTACTGAAAGAAGATGGGAAGGGGAACCAGAGGAAGTACCCAATATAAAACCAGAGTTGGTGGCTGATACGTATCCAACGTATCTACTTTTCCAAACACTTTTGCCCTTGTTTTGGGCTCTAACTTGCATGATTTGAATGAAACTAACCCGGACTAACGTTGTTTTCAGCAGAATTGCCATGGTGTTATTTTTGTGCAGAAAACAAAAGTTCTCGGAATAACCTGAAAATCCATGGAGATTACTTTTGGAAAATATAGAAAATACTGGAGAAAGAATCAAGGCCAAGGGGCCCACACCCTGTCCACGAGGGTGGGGGCGCGCCCCCCTGCCTCATGGGTCCCTTGGAGCTCCACCGACCTCAACTCCAACTCTATATATTTGCTTTCGCGGAGAAAGTTTCATCGCCTTTTACGATAAGGAGCCACCGCCAAGCCCTAATCTCTCTCGGGAGAGCTTAGCCAGAGTCCGTTCGGGGCTCCGGAGAGGGGGATTCGTCGTCATCGTCATCATCAACCATCCTCCATCACCAATTTCATGATGCTCACCGGCATACGTGAGTAATACCATCTTAGGCTTGCTGGACGGTGATGGGTTGGATGACATTTACCATGTAATCAAGTTAGTTTTGTTAGGGTTTGATCCCTAGTATCCACTATGTTCTGAGATTGATGTTGCTATGACTTTGCTATGCTTAATGCTTGTCACTAGGGCCCGAGTGCCATGATTTCATATCTGAACCTATTATGTTTTCCTGAATATATGTGAGTTCTTGATCCTATCTTGCAAGTCTATAGTCACCGATTATGTGTTATGATCTGACAACCCCGAAGTGACAATAATCGGGATACTTCTCGGTGATGACCGTAGTTTGAGGAGTTCATGTATTCACTATGTGTTAATGCTTTGGCCCGGTACTCTATTAAAAGGAGGCCTTAATATCCCTTAGTTTCCATTAGGACCCCGCTGCCACGGGAGGGTAGGACAAAAGATGTCATGCAAGTTCTTTTCCATAAGCATGTATGACTATATTCGGAATACATGCCTACATTACATTAATGAACTGGAGCTAGTTCTGTGTCACCCTATGTTATAACTATTACATGAGGAATCACATCCGACATAATTATCCATCACTGATCCAATGCCTACGAGCTTTTCACATAATGTGCTTCGCTTATTTACTTTACCGTTGCTACTGTTACAATTACTACAAAAGTGCTACCATTACTTTTATCACTGTTACCATCACTATCATACTACTTTGCTACTAAATACTTTGCTGCAGATACTAAGTTATCCAGGTGTGGTTGAATTGACAACTCAACTGCTAATACTTGAGAATATTCTTTGGCTCCCCTCGTGTCGAATCAATAAATTTGGGTTGGATACTCTACCCTCGAAAACTGTTGCGATCCCCTATACTATGGGTTATCAAGAGTATTTTCTGGCGCTGTTGTCGGGGAGGATAGCTCTATTATTTGAGTCACTTAGGATTCATATCTGTTGGTCACTATGAAGAACTTGAAAGACGAAAGAACTAAGATTTTTCCCTCAACTATGAGGGGAGGTAAGGAACTACCATCCAGCTCTTGTCAGGACCCCGACTCAATGCCACATCAGTCTAGCATGTAACACCTCATATCACTTTGCGGCCTCACGCACGGTATCCCCACGGGTGTCGCCTTACCTTTGCCCGGGACCGTTTGCGCCTTTTGGCACACGTATATGACAGTGTCGCTAGCATCCATATGATAAGGAGCCCGGGCTGACATGGCTAGTCGTAAACCCAAAGTGGCACTAACTTACAGGGACAGGCATCCATGACCCAGCATCGAACGTGTCGGTCATCAGCGAGTGAATCCAGGCTGTAGCACTGGGCTAACAGGACTCCGGTGAACCGGGCTGTAGCGGGCTAACAGGACTCCGGTATTCATCGCGTGACATTTCCCTGAAGGGACAGACACAGGAACGAAGAAGGACACATGCCTGCCAGCCTAAGTGTTCCGGAGCAGTAGCAAGCTACCAGGGCTCAGTGGAAGCACTAGGAGACATTTCCCGATAAGAGAGACTACTAAGGATAGACAACTAGATAGTCAGATCCCACACATAGCAATACACATTACACGTACGCATAACATGCAAGTATGTGCTGTACAACATGGCATCACAGCATAACTCAACAACTCATATAGATAAGGCTCAAAGAGCCATCATAGCATTTATTACAAACAGGGGTCACATGACCCAACATTCAGAGCAATCAAGCAACAAACGGAAGCATTACATGTCTGAGTACAGACATCTATAAATGAAAAAGGCTGAAAGCCTGACTATCTACAACGTCCGATCAAGATCGTAGCTGACGTACAAGCTACTTGTCGAAGTCCACAAGACACTAGTAAGACCGAAGTCTCCGCTGCAAAAACATAAGTAAAGCAACATGAGTACAAAGGTACTCAGCAAGACTTACGTCAGATCCTATCATACATGCATTTGTCTCAAGAGGGTAATGTGGGGTTTAGTTGCAGCAAGCCAGCTTTGACTCTGTGGCAATCCTGTTCTACCACTACCAGAACTTCTTTGAGGTGATATGGCGCACACGAGTCCACTAATCACCACACAATACACTACTATGGATTCATCCCCGTCTCCCTACGAGAAGGCCATCCATAGCACTCACACTTGTCTTGAGCATTTTATAGTATCCACTTCAAGTTGTCTATGTACCATGTAAGCATCCAAGAAGTCCATAACCGCGGACCCGGCTATTCGAATAGATCATGTTAACCCTGCAGGGGTGTACTTCTTCACACACGCTCTCGCCACTTACCGCCATGTACACGTCATGTATCTCGGCAACCTTCAAGCGGAAGCCTGGCGAGGGTGTCGGCCACGACCTGACTAACCACACAAGACTCTAGCCCAGGTTTATCGCCTATTCGGGTTCCATCCGCAAGGAGATCCGGCCGGGGTGTCGCTCACGGCCCCAAACGATGTGAGCAGGGTTCCCAAGCCCACCATCCGGGTGCCACTTGGTACACCGTGCCACCTGTGCCTAGTCTGTCCCAAGCCCACCCTGCCGGGTGCCACTCGGTAGAAAAATAGCACTACCTACAAACACCAGAAACTAGTTGCGACTCCTGGACAGAGATCAAGTTGGTTAATAAGTCGAGAGGGGTCGAGTTACCGGAACCCAATGTGTGGTAGTATCGAGTCATTGGACAACATACATAGAACTCAGTGCTTAAGGACGGTTCCAGTGAGACAACCCACCATGTACTCCTACATGGCCTCTCACCGCTCCCTTTACCAAATCGTGTTCACACACTTCACTCTCAGCATCAGAACATATCGTAACACTCCAATTCATTCCCAATGAATCAGACCTGACACAACTCTAAGAAATAGCAGGCATAGCATGGTAGGAACACAACAGTGGCTTCAATCAACTCCTACACATGCTAGTGGGTTTCAACTATTTACTGTGGCAATGACAGGTCATGTAGAGGAATGGGTTCAACTACCGCAGCACAAAGTAGCAGATGAATCCTTGTTGTCCTAATGCAATAACTGAGAGCAGGAGCGAGAGAGTAGGGTTTATCTAAATGAACAAGGGGGTTTGCTTGCCTGGTAAATCAACAAGGGAGGCACTGCTTCACAGACAGGTACTCTGGAACGTCTCCGGAGCAAGACCTATCGAGAAGGAACAGTGTCGGCAATCAAAAAACAAACATATGCAACAATATGATGTATGAACATGGCATGAAGATGTGATGCTGTTTGAGCTAATGCAACTAGTACTCATTTGGTTTGAAGTCCATTTGAACCATAAGCTCAAATGCATCTCCAAAGTAAGCTCTTATATATGCCATAACGTGTTTTCTCATATACAGCATGTATAAGTTGGTTTGTCATGCAAGAAACTAGTACAGATGGAAAGATTGCATTTTTCTGATAATTTTTCATATATAAATTATTTTAATCTGAGTTACGGTTGAATTGATATGAATTTTTGAAGTTTAAATCAATTTCTGGAATTTCCTGAATTATTTTAATTCCAGAAAATATATATTGCGCCAGCATGACGTCAGCACGACGTCAGCGGTCAACTGCGGCTGACTGGGGTCAAACCTGACGCGTGGGGTCCACACGTCAGTGACAGGGGGTTAAACAGGGTTAGTTTAATCCTAACTAAAGGGTTAGTGGCGCTGGGGCCCACTGTCAGTGAGACAACTAATTAACTGAATTAATTAGTGCTAACTAAACTAATACCTAAACTAAACAAGGGCATGGCCCACGCGTCAGTGACCCTGGGGGGTCAAACCCCAGGTCAAAACAAGTCAAACCCGCCGGCGGTTAGTCGCCGGCGAGGTCCGCGGTGTACTTGTGCCCCGGGTTTCCTCTGTGGTGATCCAAATGGCGCGCGGCTAGGTGCGTTGGAAAGCCAGCTCGATGGCGCGTCGGGCGGTGGCCGTGGCTGGGCCTGGGGTGGCCAGAGTCGACGGCGGCGAGCTCGGCTGCGGCCGCCGGAGTTCGGTTGTGCACGAAAACGCGTTTGGAGCTCGAAGACGAGCGAAGCAAAGCGCTAGGGATGCTCTACGGGGCCTTACGAGTGTGTTGGACTCGCCGGGGTGACCAAATGGTCACCGGAGCTGCGTCGACGGCGAGCTCGGCGGCGGCGGAGGTTCGGCCATGGTGGAGAAAGGGCTACGGCGTGCGGGTGACCAAGCGGAGAGGGGGAAACGGTGGCGGAGCTCACCGCGGTTGCAGCGGGCGTCGAAATGGGCTCGGGGACGTCCTGCGTGCGGCGAATCGACGGCGGTGGTGGTCGGAGCCCGAGGTGGAAGACGACGGCGACGGCGGCTCCACAGGGCGTCCGGCGTCTTGTGGCTTAACGAAGGAGACGAGGAAGTCGTGGCGGAGCTTCTACGCGTGTCGGAGAGGCGAGGGGAGGCCGGTGGCCGCGGCAACGGCGAGCGGCGGCGGTGATGGCGCTCGGGTGTGCGAGGGAGAGAGCAGGGGGAGAGGAGGAGCACGGGGGGGAAGAGTGAGAGGGGTCGGGGCGGCGCGTGGCGTCTCCAGAGGCGTCCAGACGAGAAGGGGAGAGGGCAGGCAAGCAGGGAGGCTGGTGGCGTGGCGCGGCGGAGCGCGCGCGCGTCGGGCACGCGCCCATCCCCCTGTCGAGGAGGAAGACGACAGAGGAGGGGCCAGTGGGCTGGGCCGGCGCTGGCTGCTGCTGGGCTGCACAGGGAGGAGGCCCAGGTAGGTTTCTCCTCTTTTTGTCTCTTTTCTAATATTCTGACATATGTTTTGATTTAGTAATAATACTAAATCAATTTATTTCCTTATGCCAATTTTTAAAGGAACTAGTGGCATTATTCCAGAGCTCCCCAACAAGTGGCATAATTTTTGGACATATATTAATATATATAACTAATATATTTCCAATGCAAATATTTATGCATTAATTCCAAATGCCCAAAATAAATACCTATGAGCTCTTAAAAATATGGGTTTGATTTTTATCTCTGTCCAATATTTTCAGAGAGCAACATGAGCATTTTCTTGGACCCTTTTGGAGAAATTTTTATTTGGGTCATTTCAAAAATGATTCTGAGGGTTCCACCAATCCTCATTTCAAATTTAAATGGAATTTAAACATGATGCACAAATGACTAGCTAGTCTAGGTCATACCAGACTAGGGATGTGACAACTCGCCCCCACTTGGAAGAATCTCGTCCTGAGATTCAGGGGTTGACGGAAAGAAAGCGGGGTATTCCAGTCGAAGACGATCTTCTCGCTCCCAAGTAGCTTCTCTCTCGGAATGATGAGACCACTGAACCTTGAGAAACTTGATGTTCTGACGTCGAGTGACACGCTCTGCTTGATCAAGAATGTGAACCGGGTACTCTCGGTAGGTGAGGTTATCTTGGAGATCAAGCGTTTCGTGGTCCACTCCGCGGATGGGATCCGAGAAGCAACACCTGAGTTGAGAGACGTGGAATACATCATGAACTCGAGAAAGATGTGGGGGTAGTTCCAACTGGTAGGCAACCTCTCCTCGTTTAGCGAGAATGCGAAAAGGACCAATGTAATGAGGAGCCAACTTGCCCTTGATACCAAAACGATGGGTACCCTTCAAAGGAGTAACCCGAAGGTAAGCCTTGTCGCCAATTTCATAAGCCACTTTCTTATGACGACGGTCATACTGGCTCTTTTGACGAGATTGGGCTGTTTTCAAATTCTCACGAATGATGCGAACTTGCTCTTCTACCTCCTGGATCATGTCCGGTCCAAAGAATTGTCTTTCACCGGTTTCTGACCAGTTCAAAGGTGTTCGACATCTTCGTCCATAGAGAACCTCAAAAGGAGCTTTCTTGAGGCTGGATTGATAGCTATTGTTATAAGCAAACTCGGCAAAAGGAAGACATTTCTCCCAATCCATACCGAATGAGATAACGCAAGCTCTAAGCATGTCTTCGAGAATTTGGTTGACCCGTTCCACCTGACCACTCGACTGAGGGTGGAAAGCGGTACTGAAGGAAAGATGGTTTCCCATGGCAGTTTGGAAACTCTCCCAGAAATGAGAAGTGAAAAGACTGCCACGGTCTGAATTAATCTCTAGTGGAACACCATGAAGTGACACTATTCGAGAAATGTATAAGTCAGCAAGCTGACTAGCAGTGATACTCTCTCGAACAGGAAGGAAGTGAGCCACTTTGGAAAGACGATCAATGACTACCAAGATAGCATTATTCCCTCTCTTGGTCCTGGGAAAGCCGGTAATGAAGTCCATACCAACTTTATCCCATTTCCATTCAGGAATAGCTAAAGGCTGAAGAGTGCCAGCAGGTCTTTGATGCTCTGCCTTAACGCGACGACAAACGTCACATTTAGCAATGAACTCAGCGATTTCTCTCTTCATCCTAGTCCACCAGAACCTCTGGCGTAGGTCCTGATACATGTTAGTGCTACCGGGATGAATCGTGAGAGGAGAATCATGCGCCTCCTTAAGAATCAACTGCCGAAGATGTTGCTTCTTGGGGACCACCAGGCGGTTCCCAAAGAAAACAACACCTCGATCATCTATAGAGAAACTACCAGCAATACCCTTGGCAATGTTTCTCTTGATCCGGGTAATCCCCGTATCATGCTTTTGGGCTTCTATGATAAGATCCACAAGGGTAGGTTTCGCCACCAAGGTAGAAAGGAATCCATGAGGAGCAATGTGAAGATTAAGCTTACAGAATTCCTCATGGAGAAGTGGTTGGCCTTGCTGCAGCATGAGATTGTTGCAATAGGATTTACGGCTTAGAGCATCAGCCATGACATTGGCTTTGCCTGGGGTGTAGGTAATTCCTAGATCATAATCTGTGATCAACTCCAACCAACGTCTTTGCCTAAGGTTCAGGTCTGGTTGGGTGAAGATATACTTGAGACTCTGGTGATCGGTGTAGATCTCGCAACGTTTACCAAGGAGGTAATGTCGCCAGGTCTTGAGTGCATAGACTACGGCTGCAAGCTCTAGATCATGTGTAGGATAATTCTCCTCATGTGGATGCAACTGTCGAGATGCATAGGCAATCACATGACGATCCTGCATAAGAATGCAACCTAGTCCCTGTCGTGAGGCGTCACAATAGATAACAAAGTCCTTTGTGAAATCCGGTGGCACAAGTATGGGAGCAGAAGTCAGGCGTCTTTTCAGTTCCTGAAAGCTGTACTCACACTGTGGGGACCACTCGAACTTTTTATCTTTCTTGAGAAGTTCCGTGAGGGGTTTGGCTACTTTAGGGAAGTTTTCAACAAAGCGGCGACAATAGCTGGCTAGACCAAGGAAGCTCCTAACTTGTTTAACGGTTTCAGGTGGAGTCCAATCGAGAACGGCCTTAACTCTCTCGGGGTTGACAGCAATGCCCTTACCGGAGATTACGTGGCCTAGGTAGGTCACTTCTGGCAACCAAAACTCACACTTGGAGAACTTGGCATAAAGGCGGTGCTCTCTGAGTTTTTCTAACACAAGTCTAAGATGTTCGGCATGCTCTTCCTCGTTCTTCGAGTAAATAAGAATATCATCGAGGTAAACCATGACGAACTTATCTAAGTACTCCATGAAGATCGAGTTCATCAAGCGGGAGAATGTAGCTGGAGCGTTGGTTAGACCAAAAGACATGACGATGTACTCGTACTGGCCATAACGAGTGACAAAGGCCGTCTTGGGAATGTCCCCGTTTCTGATTTTGATTTGGTGGTAACCTAACCTTAAATCCATCTTGGAGAAGACTGAGGATCCAGCGAGCTGATCATACAGGTCGTTGATCCTGGGGAGCGGATACTTGTTCTTTATCGTGACCAAATTAACGGGACGATAATCTACAACCATCCGGTCCGTACCATCTTTCTTCTTGATGAAGAGGACGGGGCAAGCCCAAGGAGAAGAACTAGGACGGATGAAACCCTTTTGCAAGGACTCATCAAGTTGTTTCTTAAGCTCGGCTAGTTCTAAGGGTGCCATCTTGTAAGGTCTCCTAGAGATTGGAGCTGTTCCTGGGATAAGATCTATGACGAACTCTACATCTCTGTCAGGGGGAACACCTGGCAGTTCCTCTGGAAAGACATCCGGAAAGTCACGGACTACCGGGATATCTTCAAGGTCTGGAAGAGGGCTGGCATTAAGAGAATAGATCTGACGCTTTGCAACTCTAGTGGAGACAGTGACTATCTTGCCAGATGGGTGTGTAAGCTGAACAGATCTTGGGTAACAATCAATCTTGGCATGATGAGCTGTCATCCAGTCCATACCCAAGATGATGTTAATATCTGAGGACTTGAGGGCTACAAATGATGCAAGGAATACAAGTCTATCAACAAAGATTTCATTACCATGGCTTACACTAGAGGTTTGCCATTTGGATTCGGGAGTTTGAATGACTAGTGGAGAGGGCATATCACAAAATGACATGTTGTGCAAGTTAGCATAGCTCTCGGAAATGAAGGAGTGAGATGCTCCAGTATCGAATAGAACTGATGCTGGGTGACAATTGACAAGGAGTGTACCAAGAACGACATCCGGATCATCATGAGCGTCTTTAGTTGAGACGTGATGCACACGTCCACGTTCAGTGGGGGCTGACTTGACACTGATCATCTTGCGTGATGGCTTAACACAGCCAACAGCCTTCTCGGCCTGGGGTGGAGCATAACTAGTCTGAGAGCAGTCACGTGCATAGTGTCATGGCTTGCCGCATGTGAAGCAAGTCCCTGAGGTTGGACGTGGACCCGCACTAACAAGCGGCCTACCAGTAGGCCTGGGTGACACATACGACTGAGCTGGGGAAGGCACCACATAGGATGGCTTCGGTGTATATCCGGAAGGAAGAGCGGAGTTTGGAACCCAAATCCGGCGCTTCTGGAAACCTAAGCCAGAGGAAGATCCCAAATCACGGGTGTGCTTACGAGACTCCTCGTAAGTGAGCTGAGCTGTCTCTGCATTGATGGCCTTATTCACAAGGGCTTGGAATGTATCACAATGATTCAGGTGGAGATCACGACACAACTTGGGGTTGAGACCCTTCCGGAACCTAGCCTGTTTCTTGGCGTCCGTGGACACTTCTTCTGTGGCATAGCGGGCGAGGTTCTCAAACTCTCTACTGTAAGCATCAACAGCCATCTTACTCTGGGTGAAACTACAGAACTCTTCTCTCTTGCGATCGATGAGGGCTTCAGGAATGTGATGCTCGCGAAAAGCCTCAGTGAAATCTCTCCAGGTAGGATTCTGGCCAGCTGGAAGCATAGCCTCATAGTTCTGCCACCAAAGACTAGCAGGATCTTCCAGGTGGTATGTGGCATAGGTGACCTTGTCATCTTCAGCTACGCTCGCGGAACGCAGCTTATGAGTGATGCTACGGAGCCAGTCATCTGCATCGAGTGGCTCGATGGAATGATGAAAGGTAGGTGGGTGCAAGCGAATGAAGTCATGAATGGTCGCAGACTTATTGGACTGATGTGCGGTGTTCTCCTCGATACGTGCCAACAAACGGTTAGACTCACGCTTGTTCCTCTCACTTTCTAACATGAACTCTGTCAACGAAGGCGGGTCGGGAGGATCCTCATCCCTACCATCTTCATGGTTCTGGCTACGAACAATAGAACTTGATGACATCCTGAGAAACGAAACCAGGGACGGAGTCAGCATCAACTATAGACTGTAGAATGTAGGACAAGGAATTAGTATATCTCGAACTCCTAGGGAAATTCCAGCAGCATAACGGCAGTAAAATGCTCAGAATGAGACATCCTACTAAAAATGGGGTGGTAACATACTCATCAGCATTACTCAAGGTTCTAAGATCATACTAAACAGAGTACACCGGAAATACTCAAAACTGGGGTATGACTCTGATCAACCAACCCTATGGGACTACGGAGTAGTAACACGTGATCCTGATAGACGGAAGAGAAAGCCTAGTTCCCTAACCCCGTAGAAAAGATAGGATGACTCAGATCAGAAGTCCATGAGGTAAAGGAGTAAAAGGAGCCTTACGTTCCTTCCCACAATCAATTCCCTTACATAACTAAAGAGTTTCTAGACTCAACTTCGACCAGTTTGGCTTGGTAATCCTACAGGCAGTCAGGCTCTGATACCAAAGCTATCAGGACCCCGACTCAATGCCACATCGGTCTAGCATGTAACACCTCATATCACTTTGCGGCCTCACGCACGGTATCCCCACGGGTGTCGCCTTACCTTTGCCCGGGACCGTTTGCGCCTTTTGGCACACGTATATGACAGTGTCGCTAGCATCCATATGATAAGGAGCCCGGGCTGACATGGCTAGTCGTAAACCCAAAGTGGCACTAACTTACAGGGACAGGCATCCATGACCCAGCATCGAATGTGTCGGTCATCAACGAGTGAATCCAGGCTGTAGCACTGGGCTAACAGGACTCCGGTGAACCGGGCTGTAGCGGGCTAACAGGACTCCGGTATTCATCGCGTGACATTTCCCTGAAGGGACAGACACAGGAACGAAGAAGGACACATGCCTGCCAGCCTAAGTGTTCCGGAGCAGTAGCAAGCTACCAGGGCTCAGTGGAAGCACTAGGAGACATTTCCCGATAAGAGAGACTACTAAGGATAGACAACTAGATAGTCAGATCCCACACATAGCAATACACATTACACGTACGCATAACATGCAAGTATGTGCTGTACAACATGGCATCACAGCATAACTCAACAACTCATATAGATAAGGCTCAAAGAGCCATCATAGCATTTATTACAAACAGGGGTCACATGACCCAACATTCAGAGCAATCAAGCAACAAACGGAAGCATTACATGTCTGAGTACAGACATCTATAAATGAAAAAGGTTGAAAGCCTGACTATCTACAACGTCCGATCAAGATCGTAGCTGACGTACAAGCTACTTGTCGAAGTCCACAAGACACTAGTAAGACCGAAGTCTCCGCTGCAAAAACATAAGTAAAGCAACTTGAGTACAAAGGTACTCAGCAAGACTTACGTCAGATCCTATCATACATGCATTTGTATCAAGAGGGTAATGTGGGGTTTAGTTGCAGCAAGCCAGCTTTGACTCTGTGGCTATCCTGTTCTACGACTACCAGAACTTCTTTGAGGTGATATGGCGCACATGAGTCCACTAATCACCACACAATACACTACTATGGATTCATCCCCGTCTCCCTACGAGAAGGCCATCCATAGCACTCACACTTGTCTTGAGCATTTTATAGTATCCACTTCAAGTTGTCTATGTACCATGTAAGCATCCAAGAAGTCCATAACCGCGGACCCGGCTATTCGAATAGATCATGTTAACCCTGCAGGGGTGTACTTCTTCACACACGCTCTTGCCACTTACCGCCATGTACACGTCATGTATCTCGGCAACCTTCAAGCGGAAGCCTGGCAAGGGTGTCGGCCACGACCTGACTAACCACACAAGACTCTAGCCCAGGTTTATCGCCTATTCGGGTTCCATCCGCAAGGAGATCCGGCCGGGGTGTCGCTCACGGCCCCAGACGATGTGAGCAGGGTTCCCAAGCCCACCATCTGGGTGCCACTTGGTACACCGTGCCACCTGTGCCTAGTCTGTCCCAAGCCCACCCTGCCGGGTGCCACTCGGTAGAAAAATAGCACTACCTACAAACACCAGAAACTAGTTGTGACTCCTGGACAGAGATCAAGTTGGTTAATAAGCCGAGAGGGGTCGAGTTACCGGAACCCAATGTGTGGTAGTATCGAGTCATTGGACAACATACATAGAACTCAGTGCTTAAGGACGGTTCCAGTGAGACAACCCACCATGTACTCCTACATGGCCTCTCACCGCTCCCTTTACCAAATCGTGTTCACACACTTCACTCTCAGCATCAGAACATATCGTAACACTCCAATTCATTCCCAATGAATCAGACCTGACACAACTCTAAGCAATAGCAGGCATAGCATGGTAGGAACACAACAGTGGCTTCAATCAACTCCTACACATGCTAGTGGGTTTCAACTATTTACTGTGGCAATGACAGGTCATGCAGAGGAATGGGTTCAACTACCGCAGCACAAAGTAGCAGATGAATCGTTGTTGTCCTAATGCAATAGCTGAGAGCAGGAGCGAGAGAGTAGGGTTTATCGAAATGAACAAGGGGGTTTGCTTGCCTGGTAAATCAACAAGGGAGGCACTGCTTCACAGACAGGTACTCTGGAACGTCTCCGGAGCAAGACCTATCGAGAAGGAACAGTGTCGGCAATCAAAAAACAAACATATGCAACAATATGATGCATGAACATGGCATGAAGATGTGATGCTGTTTGAGCTAATGCAACTAGTACTCATTTGGTTTGAAGTCCATTTGAACCATAAGCTCAAATGCATCTCCAAAGTAAGCTCTTATATATGCCATAACGTGTTTTCTCATATACAGCATGTATAAGTTGGTTTGTCATGCATGAAACTAGTACAGATGGAAAGATTGTATTTTTCTGATAATTTTTCATATATAAATTATTTTAATCTGAATTACGGTTGAATTGATATGAATTTTTGAAGTTTAAATCAATTTCTGGAATTTCCTGAATTATTTTAATTCCAGAAAATATATATTGCGCCAGCATGACGTCAGCATGACGTCAGCGGTCAACTGCGGCTGACTGGGGTCAAACCTGACGCGTGGGGTCCACACGTCAGTGACAGGGGGTTAAACAGGGTTAGTTTAATCCTAACTAAAGGGTTAGTGGCGCTGGGGCCCACTATCAGTGAGACAACTAATTAACTGAGTTAATTAGCGCTAACTAAACTAATACCTAAACTAAACAGGGGCATGGCCCATGCGTCAGTGACCCTGGGGGGTCAAACCCCAGGTCAAAACAAGTCAAACCCGCCGGCGGTTAGTCGCCGGCGAGGTCCGCGGCGTACTTGTGCCCCGGGTTTCCTCTGTGGTGCTCCAAATAGCGCGCGGCTAGGTGCGTTGGAAAGCCAGCTCGATGGCGCGTCGGGCGGTGGCTGTGCCTGGGCCTGGGGTGGCCGGAGTCGACGGTGGCGAGCTCGGCTGCGGCCGTCGGAGTTCGGTCGTGCACGAAAACGTGTTTAGAGCTCGAAGACGAGCGAAGCAAAGCGCTAGGGATGCTCTACGGGGCCTTACGAGTGTGTTGGACTCGCCGGGGTGACCAAATGGTCACCGGAGCTGCGTCGACGGCGAGCTCGGCGGCGGCGGAGGTTCGGCCATGGTGGAGAAAGGGCTACGGCGTGCGGGTGACCAAGCGGAGAGGGGGAAACGGTGGCGGAGCTCACCGCGGTTGCAGCGGGCGTCGAAACGGGCTCGGGGACGTCCTGCGTGCGGCGAATCGACGGCGGTGGTGGTCGGAGCCCGAGGTGGAAGACGACGGCGACGGCGGCTCCACAGGGCGTCCGGCGTCTTGTGGCTTAACGGAGGAGACGAGGAAGTCGTGGCGGAGCTTCTGCGCGTGTCGGAGAGGCGAGGGGAGGCCGGTGGCCGCGGCAACGGCGAGCGGCGGCGGTGATGGCGCTCGGGTGTGCGAGGGAGAGAGCAGGGGGAGAGGAGGAGCACGGGGGGGAAGAGTGAGAGGGGTCGGGGCGGCGCGTGGCGTCTCCAGAGGCGTCCAGACGAGGAGGGGAGAGGGCAGGCAAGCAGGGAGGCTGGTGGCGTGGCGCGGCAGAGCGCGCGCGCGTCGGGCACGCGCCCATCCCCCTGTCGAGGACGAAGACGATAGAGGAGGGGCCAGTGGGCTGGGCCGGCGCTGGCTGCTGCTGGGCTGCATAGGGAGGAGGCCCAGGTAGGTTTCTCCTCTTTTTGTCTCTTTTCTAATATTCTGACATATGTTTTGATTTAATAATAATACTAAATCAATTTATTTTCTTATGCCAATTTTTAAAGGAACTAGTGGCATTATTCCAGAGCTCCCCAACAAGTGGCATAATTTTTGGACATATATTAATATATATAACTAATATATTTCCAATGCAAATATTTATGCATTAATTCCAAATGCCCAAAATAAATACCTATGAGCTCTTAAAAATATGGGTTTGATTTTTATCTCTGTCCAATATTTTCAGAGAGCAACATGAGCATTTTCTTGGACCCTTTTGGAGAAATTTTTATTTGGGTCATTTCAAAAATGATTCTGAGGGTTCCACCAATCCTCATTTCAAATTTAAATGGAATTTAAACATGATGCACAAATGACTAGCTAGTCTAGGTCATACCAGACTAGGGATGTGACAACTCTGCACTAGATTCTCCTTCTGTTTTGAGTAAGCTTGCAACACCTAAACCTGCTATTTCTATGAATTCTGATATGTCACATGTTATTGATGATGCCACTTCTGCTATGGATGATACTTATGATGAAACTACTTCTATGCTTGATACTACTGTGCCATTAGGTGAATATCTTGATGAACGACTTGCTAGGGTTAGAGAGAATGAAATTATAGATGATGAAATTATTGAAGATAGTGATGATGAAGGTTCCCCCCTAAATATGAATTGCTTGTTGTTCCAGAGGGTTATGTTATGGATGAAGAAGCTGCTAGAGCTATTCTTGCTTGCAATGATAGATATGGTCTTAAGAAGTTATTAGCTAAATGGAAGCAGCAATCTCTGAATGCTAGAATGAAATATGACCGTGCTTTTGCTACTTCACCTATCTTTGTTACTAATAAGGATTATGAATTCTCTGTTGATCCTGAAATAATTACTTTGGTTGAATCTGATCCTTTTTATGGAAATGAATCTGAAACTATCGTGGCACATCTTACTAAGTGAAATGATATAGCCACCCTGTTCACTAATGATGAGAAATCTCGCTCTTATTATATCCTTAAGATATTTCCATTCTCATTAAAGGGTGATGCTAAAACTTGGTTTAATTCTCTTGATCCTGGCTGTGTGCGTAGTCCCCAGGATATGATTTATTACTTCTCTGCTAAATATTTCCCTGCTCATAAGAAACAAGATGCCTTGAGGGAAATATATAATTTTGTGCAAATTGAAGAAGAGAGTCTCCCACAAGCTTGGGGGAAGCTTCTCCGATTACTTAATGCTTTGCCTGATCATCCTCTTAAGAAAAATGAAATACTTGATATCTTTTATAATGGACTAACCGATGCTTCCAAGGACCACTTGGATAGTTGTGCTGGTTGTGTTTTCAGGGAAAGAACAGTCTATCAAGCTGAATTGCTATTGAATAATATGTTCACTAATGAAAATAATTGAACTCTTCCTTAGCCAATTCCTGAGCCAATTGAGCCAACTCCTGAGCCGATTCCTAAACCAACTCCGAAGAAGAGAGGTGTTCTATTTCTCAGTCCTGAAGATATGCAAGAGTCAAAGAAATCTATGAAATAAAAAGGTATTAAAGCTGAAGATGTTAAGAATTTACCTCCTATTGAAGAAATACATGGTCTTAATATACCACCTATTGAAGAAACACATGGTCTTGATAAACCAACACATTTAGTAAAGGTAAATTCTCTCTATAGATATGATAAAGTTGAAATCCTGTCTACTAAATTTCCTAGCCAATGTTTAGATGAATTTGATGACTTTATGGCTAGACAAGAAAGTTTTAATGCTTATGTTGGTAGAGAATTAAATATTAATGCTGACATGAGTGGACGCTTGAGTGATTATATGGCTAGAGTTAAAGGTGAACTTAAACTCATTAGCAAATATGCTTCTAAGGTTACCACTCAAGCAGAGCAAGTACTTAAAGCTCAAAGTGATTTGCTCGATGAATTAAATAATAAACATGATTTTTCTGTTAGACTGGCTACTAGAATTGGTAAAATGACTCAGGAGCCTTTGTATCCTGAAGGCCACCCTAAGAGAATTGAGCAAGATTCTCAGAGAAATAATTTAGATGCACCTAGTCCCTCTAAAAAGAAGAAAAAGAAAAATGATAGGACTTTGCATGCTTCTAGTGAACTTGTTGTAGACACACCTGAGAATCCCAATGATATTTCTATTTCTGATGTTGAAACACAATCTGGTGATGAACATGAACCTAGTGATAATGTTAATGATAATGTTCATGTTGATGCTCAACCTAGCAATAATAATGAAGTAGAGATTGAACCTGATGTTCATCTTGATAACCCACAATCAAAGAATCAATGTTATGATAAGAGAGACTTTGTTGCTAGGAAGCATGGTAAAGAAAGAGAACCATGGGTTCAGAAACCCGTGCCTTTTCCTTCTAAACCATCCAAGAAAAAGGATGATGAGGATTTTGAGCGCTTTGCTGAAATGATTAGACCTATCTTTTTACGTATGCGCTTAACTGATATGCTCAAAGTAAATCCTTATGCTAAATACATGAAGGATATTATTACAAATAAAAGAAAGATACCGGAAGCTGAAATTTCCACCATGCTTGTTAATTTTACTTTTAAAGGTGGAATACCAAAGAAACTTGGAGATCCATGAGTACCAACTATACCTTGCTCCATTAAAAGAAACTATGTTAAAACTGGTTTATGTGATCTTGGAGCCGGTGTTAGTGTTATGCCTCTCTCTTTATATCGTAGACTTGAATTGAATAAGTTGACACCTACTGAAATATCTTTGCAAATGGCTGATAAATCAACTGCTACATCTGTCGGTATTTGTGAGGGTGTGCCTGTTGTGGTTGCAAACATCACTATCTTAACGGACTTCGTTATTCTTGATATTCCCGAGGACGATAGTATGCCGATTATCCTTGGTAGACCCTTTTTGAATACTGCAGGGGCTGGTATTGATTTCAACAAAGGCAATGTCACTTTTCATGTTAATGGTAATGAGCATATGGTACACTTTCCGAGGAAACAACCTCAAGTTCATAGCATCAATTCTATTGAAAAAATTCCAACTATCATTATTGGAGGTTTTGAATTTCCTCTTCCTACCGTTAAGAAGAAATATGATATTCTTATTATCGGGGATGTTCATATCCCTGTTGAGGTAACCTAGTGTTATTCGAAATTTCTCCGGTTCCATGTTATTCGGAATGAGTTTGTTAACAAGACTTGATCAACCTTGTTAGTGGATTCCTTTTGATGATCATGAGATGGATGAAAACTAGATGGCACCACCTTCTGTACCCTCCTTTTACTTTCTGTTAATTAGAATAAATAAAGCAAAAATAGTATCATCTGTCTGTTTTCTGAATTATCCATGCAATAAAAAATATCCCGAAAATAAAAGATCTCCAAATGCCCTGCAAATTTAATATGATTTTTATGGATTATTTGAGGATTTTAGGCACTGAGAACACAGCAGGGGGGCAAGCACCTAGCCACGAGGGTCCAGGGCGCGCCCACCCTTACTAGGCGCGCCCCCTGCCTTGTGGGCCCATGGTGCCCCTCTCCACTTATTCCTGCACCCACACACTCCATATTCCTCCCAAAAAAATCCCCATCCTGCTCAAGCACGAGATCTAGCTCATTTTGCTGCGATTTTCGATCTCCTTGCTCAAAGCTCCATTCACAAAACTGCTTTGGGAGATTGTTCCTTGGTATGTGACTCCTCCAATGATCCAATTAGTTTTTGTTCTAGGGCTTTATTCATTGCAAATTTTTGTTGCCTAGGTGACTCTGTTATTGAGCTTGCGTGTCAAATTTATGAGGTCCCAAGTAATTCTAATGCATGATATAGGCTCTAGGCACTTATGGGAGTAGTTGCTATCAGTTTTATTGAGTTTGATTCACTTTTATTTTGAAGTTACTAAAAATTTTAGAATTTTTTTAGAGGAAGAATTATGTCTAGGAAAATGTACCAAGGTGGTTCTTCAACAAAGAAAGGACCCAGGCATGCTATGTGTGAGCAAGACGATGAACCACCAAGGGAAGCTGATGTGTGGCCTTGTGAATGGACATCGGAAGAATTTATGGTCAACGCAGGCATCAAGGATGAATTTGACGCATATGTGCGTAATGCCGATCTTGAGGACTTCATGCAAGATAAGTGTCCTCAGTACTACTATTTGACTAATTCATTTGTGAGAAGGTTTAAATTTACATCTTCGCATAATTCTCAAAGTGTCCTATTTGATATTTATGATCAATCATATACCATGGACCTAGAAGATTTTACTAGTGCTTGCAAACTCCCGCAGTGGGGCAATGTTAATGAACCCCGTAAATCTGAATATAAAGACTTTCTTCCTAGTATCACTGTGGGAGAATCTAGAGATATAGCACAAGCTACCATAGGGAGCACTCATTTCCCTGCTATACATTATTTTCTCTCTTCATTGATATATGCATTAACGGTAAAGATGAATCATGTCACATGTGTGTCCCTGATCTTTGTGTTCTCAAGAGTGTTGTATTAGGTAATAAAAATTACAACTTGGGGGAAATTGTTGCATGTAGGTTGCATAATAATGGTTTATCTGGAGATTTGTTTGGAGGGATTTATGCGACCCGTGTTGCTAATTATCTTGGTATACCTCCACGTGAGGGTGATAGGGAGTTGATTCCCGCTTATTTAGATTATAACGCTATGATCAGTCATCATTTTCTTGTGAGGAATGAACAATTCCTCCAGTATCGACTAATCTTTGACAGACGTCGCATTGTCCATGTTACTCTCCCCGCTCATGTCCTTTTTGATTACCAGGAAAAATAAGATATGTTGTAACCAGGGAGGAGGCAACCGAAAACGAGAGGAGAGCGGAGGCAGCTCGCCACCATGCTGCAGCTCAGGAGGCAATGGCTGCTGCATCTCAGTACGACCCCAATTACAACTTCGGATATCAGTCAGGCTATCCATGGCCATATACCAACTTAGGCCAAAAGCCTAAGCTTGGGGGAGTATGTATTTCTCACCGACATTACATTCATGTTCGCACACTATTCTAGTTGTCGGTGCTCATACTTTTTCATTGTACTATCCATGCTAGTTTAATTTATTTTTCTAGCTTTCTTCTTGTGTGTTTGATAAACCTTAAGAAAAACCAAAAAATTTAGTTAATTTAACTTCCATGCTTGTAGTAATAGTTAAAAAGAAACCCAAAAAGATTTCTCATTCTTCTTTTGCTTGTTGGGATTTTTCCCGTGTAAATAGTTTCATTTCTTTTCTTTCCTTTGGGGGTCGAGACGAGAAGACCATAATGAAAATGATTAGTGGCTCCAATATGCATGATTGTTGATTTAACCAAGAGCCCATATTACCTTGTCTTCTCTCTTGAATTGAATGCTTGCAGATTCCAGCTTAGTCCAATGCATGTGCACTAGTATTATTATACACACTGTTGGGTCGTGCAAGTGAAAGGCAATAATGACGATATATGATGGACTGATTGAGATGAGAGAAGCTGGTATGAACCCGACCTCTCTTGTTTTTGTAAATATGATGAGTTCATTGTTCCAGATTCAGCCTATTATGAAAAAACATGTTTGCAATAACAATTAGAGATTATAGTTGCTTATGCCATGCTTAATTAGCTAGAAGCTTATAATGGTTTACCTTGCATGCCAACATGCTATTAAAATGGTTGTGATGTGGTATGATAGGGTGGTATCCTCCTTTGAATGATTCGAGTGACTTGATTTGGCACATGTTCACGCATGTAGTTGAAACAAAATCAGCATAGCCTTCACGATATTTATGTTCATGGTGGATTATATCCTACTCATGCTTGCACTCAATGTTGATTAATTTTAATGCATGTTCATGACTGTTGTCGCTCTCTCAGTTGGTCGCTTCCCAGTCTTTTGCTAGCCTTCACCTGTACTAAGCGGGAATACTTCTTGTGCATCCAAACTCCATAAACCCCAAAGTTATTCCATATGAGTCCACCGTACCTTCCTATATGCGGTATTTACCTGCCGTTCCAGGTAAATGTGTATGTGCCAAACTCCAAACCTTCAAATGAAATTCGGTTTTTTATACTCGAGCAGCTCATGTATCAACTAGGGTTGTCTGTATCTTCCATGCTAGGTGGGTTATTCTCAAGGGGAGTGGACTTCACTCCTCATTCACAAGAGAATGGCTGGTAACCAGGATGCCCAGTCCCATGATAAAAAAAAGATCAAAGCAAATCAAAATAATTAAACAAAACTCCCCCAGGGCTGTTGCTAGTTGGAGGCACTTGTTGTTTCGAGCAAGCCATGGATTGATGCTTGTTGGTGGTGGGGGAGTATAAACTTTACCATTCTGTTTGGGAACCGCCTATAATGTATGTAGCATGGAAGATATCGAGATCTCATAGTTGTTGCGTTGATAGTGAAAGTACACCACTCAAAATGGTATTCATCTCTATTTTAAAATCGAGCTCTCGCACCTCTACAAATCCCTGCTTCCCTCTGCGAAGGGCCTATCTATTTACTTTTATGTTGAGTCGTCACCTTCTTATTAAAAAGCACCCGCTGGAGAGCACACTATTATTTGCATGTATTACTATTGGTTTATATTGGGTATGACTTGACTGCATCTCTTTTACCATGAATTACAATGTTTAGTCAGTCCTTGATCTTTAAAGGTGCTCTGCGTTTATGTTTTGCGGTCTCAGAAAGGGCTAGCGAGATACCATCTTGTTATATCATATTATGATTGTTTTGAGAAAGTGTTGTCATCCGAGTTTTATTATTATTGCTCGCTAGCTGATTATGCCATTGATATTAGTAAATGTGAGACCTAAGTGTTATTGTGAGTATGGTTAGTTCATAATACTTGCTGAAAACTTGAATGCTGGCTTTACATATTTACAACAACAAGAGCAAATAGAGTTTGTAAAAGTTTTTCTTTATCACTTTCAGTTTATCAACTGAATTTCTTGAGGACAAGCAAAGGTTTAAGCTTGGGGGAGTTGATACGTCTCCAACGTATCTACTTTTCCAAACACTTTTGCCCTTGTTTTGGACTCTAACTTGCATGATTGGAATGAAACTAACCCGGACTGACATTGTTTTCAGCAGAATAGCCATGGTGTTATTTTTGTGCAGAAAACAAAAGTTCTCGGAATGACCTGAAAATCCACGGAGATTAATTCTGGAAAATATAAAAAATACTGGCGAAAGAATCAAGGCCAGGGGGCCCACACCCTGTCCGCGAGGGTGGGGGCGCGCTGCCTCCCCCTGGGCGCGCCCCCTGCCTCGTGGGCCCCCTAGAGCTCCACCGACCTCAACTCCAACTCTATATATTTGCTTTCATGTAGAAAAAAAATCAGAGAGAAAGTTTCATCATGTTTTACGATATGGAGCCGCCGCCAAGCCCTAATCTCTCTTGGGAGGGCTGATCTGGAGTCCGTTCGGGGCTCCGGAGAGGGGGATTCGTCGCCGTCGTCATCCTCAACCATCCTCCATCACCAATTTCATGATGTTCACCGCCGTGCATGAGTAATTCCATCATAGGCTTGCTGGACGGTGATGGGTTGGATGAGATTTACCATGTAAGTTAGTTTTGTTAGGGTTTGATCCCTAGTATCCACCATGTTCTGAGATTGATGTTGCTATGACTTTGCTATGCTTAGTGCTTGTCACTAGGGCCTGAGTGCCATGATTTCAGATCTGAACCTATTATGTTTTCATGAATATATGTGAGTTCTTGATCCTATATTGCAAGTCTATAGTCACCTATTATGTGTTATGATCCGACAACCCCAAAGTGACAATAATCGGGATACTTCTCGGTGACGACCGTAGTTTGAGGAGTTCATGTATTCACTATGTGTTAATGCTCTGGTCTGGTACTCTATTAAAAGGAGGCCTTAATATCACTTAGTTTACATTAGGACCCTTCTGCCACGGGAGTGTAGGACAAAAGATATCATGCAAGTTCTTTTCCATAAGCACGTATGACTATATTCGGAATACATGCCTACATCACATTGATGAACTGGAGCTAGTTCTGTGTCACCCTATGTTATAGCTATTACATGAGGAATCGCATTCGACATAATTATCCATCACTAATCCAATGCCCACGAGCTTTTCACATATTGTGCTTCGCTTATTACTTTACCGTTGCTACTGTTACAATTACTACAAAGCTGCTACCGTTACTTTTATCACTGTTACCATTACTATCATACTACTTTGCTACTAAATAGTTTGTTGTAGATACTAAGTTATCCAGGTGTGGTTGAATTGACAACTCAACTGCTAATACTTGAGAATATTCTTTGGCTCCCCTTGTGTCGAATCAATAAATTTGGGTTGAATATTCTACCCTCGAAAACTGTTGCGATCCCCTATACTTGTGGGTTATAGTGGCAACCTTAAGAAAATGTTCATCGAAAAAGTCAGAGAGGATAACATGCTTGGGAGGGACCTAAGACATATCTTCAAGAACTTGGTGCCTTTCCTCCACCCTCCGAGAATCACGGTCAAGCAACGATTCCCCCATGTTCTGGGAATGTCGGCTCTTGCGGGCAGTGGAAATAGGGGTGCGCACAGGGATGGTGCGCCTCCAGGAGGGAGAAGCCACAACAGCCTTGGGTGACGCCGTAGCAACCTTGGGCATCTCCACCTTGCCGAGATCCCCATCAAGCCAGCGACAAAGGCCAATGGTGGAATGTTTAGACGTCCCGGAGCCATGGCTCCTAGCATAAAACTTCCGAACCACTGACTTGGAGCACAGAACCGCGGAAGAGGGAGCCGGTGCCACGGTAGGAGGGATCAAACCATCATCCATGCCTGAAAGAGACGGGGATCCAGACCTGGCCGGTAGGTTGGAGCAGACGACAGAGAACGGGCCGAGGAAGCCTGCATCACCCGCAACAGCGGCAGGAGCCCCAACAGTAGTAGTAGAATCCGAAGCGGAGCAACCCACCATGGTAGCGGTGGCACCCCCATTACCGTGGGGAGGCCGCTCCTTGAAGAGATCTTGAAGATGTGGGCTGAGCGCGTCCCACTTCTGCTGCGTGAATGGATCTCTGGAGTCACGGGAACCATTCCTACTGCCACCATCCCGATCGCCGTCACTAGATAGAGTAGGAGAGGGGAGGAGGAGGAGGGACGTCAACAGAGAATGGGGGAGACCCTTCAAGACGAACAAAAATGCAGTAAAGTAGATGAGCCAGGGAAGATCTGAACATGACCACGGACTCGGGTAGGATTAGTGCATTTGATGAGCATGCGGACCGAGCCCGGGCACGAAAGAGATGTAGCATCAAGAGAGATGAGCATGCCAATCAGCTCCCCAAAGGCCAGGAGGGCAGCAGAACTGCGCATCACAGGCAGGACATCATCAAGGAGAACCCAAGTATCATCAAGAGTTGCAGGAGTATGGGGACAACTGCTGGATCCTCCCAGCCTCCCAGCCTCCTCTGCCTCCCTAACCGAGAGCACCAACTAGTTGTGGAGGAGGGTGAAACTAGTACATGAAGCAATCATCCTGAGATTGTCCTTGGAGGGAAAGATGACACCAAAGGAGTATGAGGACAACTGCTGGATCTGCCAATCCCAGCCATCCTCGCCCCATGCATTGAGTTCGTCGGACAACATTAGCAAGGAGTAGTCTTTGGATAGCATGGTGATGACCGCCGCATTCTGGATGGTGGGGATAGGGGAAACTATGTCAAGGTTTTCCACCAGTGTGAGGAACTCACAGCCAAGCAGGCCAAGCGCAAAGTGCTTGAGCATAGAAGGCGGGGAACAGTCGATACACTCGATCGTGAGGTGGTCATCCTGGGGAAAAATAAAGCAGAACGGAGGAAACTTACAGTGGGAATGGAAGTGACCAGGCCTATGGCAAGCAAAGCACGACATGGATCCAGACGGGGAAGCAGTACTAGACGCGGTGGGGGGTTGGAAAGCTAGAAGGCACACCCGGGGGAGGAGGAGGAGGGAGAATATCATCAGCGCAGCCCACCGACCCGAACTTGCGCGATTTGTTGGGGAAGTTAGAGTTGGAGGAGAAGCGCTAGATGGGACGAGCATCACCCGAGACCAAGCCAGCACAGGGACTGACTGCCCCAGTTCCCGGCGCCGTGAGCGGATGAGAGGACCACTCCATCCTAGATCCAGTGGCCCCAGCAGCGTACGCCGCCACCTCCGAGGGATCCGCGGATGCCTCGGCACCTGCCAGGCCGGTCGACACGCCCACCCATCAGACACACGAGAAATGCCCACCATGTCGCGCTCGCATGCCGCCTGAGCATCCTGAAGCTTGGCCCTTATAGGCCACTGGATCATAGTTGCCCGCCCCTGGCGACCTGAAAGGCCTCTTCTCATTGGAGTTGCGGTCGCTCGACGAGCCGCGTGACTGGTCCATAGCCACGACGGTGGTGAACAAACGAGAAAGAGGGAGAGGCGGAGGAAGGAGGGAGAGAGTGCAGGGAGGGAGCCTAGATCTGTGGAGATCGTGATGATAGGCAGGTAACCCTAGCCAGGGGTATGGATGCCTCTTAAGAACCCAGAGTAGGCCAAGGCTTGGGGGACAAGATGGGCCAGGCCCAGCGAGCGGGGGACGGAAGCAAGCAGGGCCATCATGGCCCACGAGAGGGGGGAAAGACATGTCAGACCAAGCTGGCCCAGATGGGCATATAGCCAGCCGCACCGCAGGACCGGGTCCACACAGTGGAGCCTGTGGCCCAGGCACGGGCCTAGGCCCAGCGTCCGCCCCACCTAAGGTCAGAGGAGATGAGATGTCGTGCCCCTCCGTCGCCGCCACCCGAACATCGTGGATCACCCAATCCAGCGCCGGTGAGGTAACAAACAACGAGGCTAGCACGGACTGGGGAGAGGGAGTGGAAGTAGGAGAGGAACCGGAGTCGAGGATACCATCACTGATGGAGCGGTGCGCAAACTTATCAAAACGACAAGCACGATGGGGCACCACCGCAGCCCAGCCCGGATCCGACACCCCGGATGGCAACGAGGACCTCCAGGGCACCCCACGACCGCCCAGAGTGAAGCGACGGCGGCGGGAGTAGACGGGACAAGCATCCTCGCAACGGCAGAGGCCGGTAGCGGAGCGGGGAGGTCTGTTAGACTATGTATAGCTTCTGTATTTGTGTACGTATATTGTACCTATTGTAACACACCCATTATATATATGAGATAAGCCACCCCTAGAGGATTGTGTGCTGGTTCCCCCAAAACTTATTGTCTTACATGGTATCACGCTAGGTTACATCGCTTCCGCTCAAAACCCTAATACCCGCACCACCGCCGCCGCCGCTTTCGCCGCCGCGCCACCGATCGCGCCGCCGCCATGTCGAGCGCCGCCACAACTGGTTCCACCGCCGCGGGACTCCTACCGGCCTCTCTTGCGGCTCTACTGAACCTCCCGTTGGACGCCGTTGCCCTCCCAGCCCCGCTCGGGACCAGGAGCATTGGCTCCGTCTACTCGACACCGCCAGCGCCCTCGCTCGGGCGCGACCTCGCGGTCTACACCGCGGCGCCGTCGTCCGCCACCGATCCTGCGGGCGTTGCCCCGCCGCTCCTGCCGGCCGCGCCCGACACCGCCCCGATGGCAGGGTTTGCGGCGTCCGCCCCGGCCGCGGGCTTTGCGGCATCCGCCCCGGCCGCGGTGCTGCCTACCCCCGCACCGACTCCGGTGCCTCCGGCTGCCTCCATGGTGCTTGCACCCCAGGCAGCCTCCTCGATGCGACCGTCATCACCGCCGCCGTTTCACTTCGGTCATCTCATCACCATCAAGCTCTCCGCCGACAACTACATCTTCTGGCGTGCGCAGGTTCTTTCGCTCTTGGGGAGCCATTATCTGCTCGGCTATGTCGACGGATCTCTTCCCTGCCCCCCCCCCGCACTGGTGGACAGCGTGCACGGTCCGGTTTACAATCCGGCCCATCGCGTCTGGACGGGGCAGTACCAGGCGAACCTCTCCTCCATCCAGGGGTCGCTCTCGCGGGCTGTCGCCGGGCTTGTTGTTTTCGCGAAGACGTCTCATGAGTCCTGGACCATCCTTGAGCGCACCTTCGCTGCGCAGTCTCAGGCCCGTGTCTCTGCACTCCATCGTCAGCTTGGCGAGTGTCAGAAGCTTGACTCCACTGCCACTGAGTTCTACAATAAGGTCAAGGGCCTCGCTGACACGTTGGCCTCCATTGGACAGCCCCTCACCGACTCCGAGTTCAACTCGTTTATTGTCAATGGTCTTGATGAGGAGTATGATGCCTTAGTCGAGATCATCAACGAGCGGGGCAACTCGACACCCATGCTGGCACACGAGGTTTTCTCTCGCCTCCTTCTCACTGAGCAACGGGTCGAGACACGCCGCTCCCGAGGCAATGGCTCCCTCTCGGCCAACGCCGCCACCAAGGGTGGTCGCTCTTCTTCATCATCCCGGGCTCCTTTGGGGCTGCCACCACCGCCCGCCTCGGCCCCCCCTCCTACTGCGACATTACCGGGGGCTGGCGGTCCGCGTGTGTGTTAGCTTTGTGGCCGCGATGGGCACTGGGCCTCCAAGTGTCACAAGCGCTTCCAGCGAAGTTTCCTTGGTCTTGGCAATGACGGCAAGGATACACGCAACAATGCCCGTCAGGTAGCCATGGCTGATCGTCCGGCGCTGCAGAAGCAACAGGGACACACTCAGTCCTACTCCATCGATCCACACTGGTACATGGACTCTGGGGCGACAGAGCATCTGACCAGCGAGATGGGGAAGCTTCACACTCGTGAACCTTATCATGGCTCCGACAAGATCCACACCGCCAATGGAGCAGGTATGCACATATCTCATATTGGTCAAGCATCTCTTCTCACTAGACATGCCAATAGGAGTCTTCAGCTTCGCAATGCTCTTCGAGTTCCTTCTGTGACACGTAATCTTCTTTCAGTTCCTAAACTCACACGTGATAATAATGTGCTTTGTGAATTTCACCCTTTTGATCTTTTTATTAAGGATCGGGGCACGAGGGACATTCTTCTTAGTGGGCGGTTGTGCCAGGGCCTCTACCGTCTGGAGCATCCTGGCGTCGCCCGCGTTTTCAGTGGAGTTTGGGTCTCTCCGTCACAGTGGCATGCTCGTCTTGGTCACCCGGCCACACCTATTGTTCGTCATATTTTGCGTCGTCATGAGCTTCCTAGCCTGTCTAGTAATAAAGATGTAGCAGTGTGTGATGCTTGTCAGCAGGGGAAGAGTCATCAACTTCCTTTTTCGGAGTCCAGTCGTGAGGTGAAACATCCTTTAGAACTTGTGTTTTCAGATGTATGGGGTCCTGCTCAGACTTCTGTCAGTGGTCACAATTACTATATCAGTTTCGTTGATGCTTATAGTCGCTTTACCTGGCTTTATCTTATCAAACGTAAATCTGATGTGTTTGACATTTTTGTTCAGTTTCAAAAACATGTTGAACGCCTTCTCAAGCACAAAATTGTTCATGTCCAGTCGGACTGGGGAGGCGAGTATCACAACCTCAACTCCCTCTTTCAGTCGCTTGGGATAGCTCATCGTTTAGCATGTCCACATACACATCAGCAGAATGGTTCAGTAGAACGTAAGCATCGTCACATTGTTGAAGCTGGTCTTACTCTTTTGGCCCATGCATCTGTTCCGTTTCGGTTTTGGAGTGATGCTTTCACCACTGCATGCTTTCTCATAAACCGTACTCTCACTCGTGTTTTAAACATGAAGACTCCCATTGAGGTTCTCCTTAATGAACAACCTGATTATACCTTTTTCAAGGTTTTTGGGTGTGCTTGCTGGCCGCACCTTCGTCCATATAACAAGCGCAAGCTTGACTTCCGTTCCAAGAAGTGTGTTTTTCTTGGCTATAGCTCTCTTCATAAAGGTTACAAATGTCTTCATGTTCCCACAAATCGTGTCTATATATCTCGGGACGTCGTGTTTGATGAGCATGTTTTTCCCTTTGCCAAACTTCCTGTGTCCACTGCCGAATCACCACCTCTGCATTCATCCTCTGTTGCTTCTGACCAATTTGATGATGTTGCATACTCTCCTGTGCTGTTACCTAACCATGGTGTAGGAACCGGACGTGGGGCTCGCTTGGAGTTGTTGGAGGATTCACCATCATCATCGCCGCCCTCTAATGGGCACGTCGATTGCCCTATGTTGCATGGCATCGATTCGTGTGCCCATGCACAGTCGGCCGAGGAGCCCGTCGCGCCGAGCTTGTCCACTGCTCGGCCTGCTACGCCAGCGCCCGCCGAGTCTCCAGTGGCTCGGCCCTCTATGTCGGAGTCGTCTACGGCTCGGCCCGTCACGCCGCCTTCGCCCGTGGCTCGGCCTGTGACACTGGCCTCGCCAGTGCCTTGGCCCACTATGTCGGGCTCGCCCTCGGCTCGGTCCGTGACGCCGGCATCGCCAGCAGCTCCATCTGCACCGCTGGCATCGCCTGTGGGCCGGGCTGCTACGCCGACTGCGCCTGAGGACACCGTGTCTGGCTCCTCGTCACCTGCGCCAGCTGACTCGTCTACATCGCCGTCCTCCAGCCCATTGCCGGCTGCTCCGTCGACCTCAGCGGCTCCTGTGTCCCAACCACATACACGCAGTCGCAGTGGTATTTTCAAACCTAAGGAACGTAAGGATGGTACTGTTGCTTGTTTGGCTGCTGCTGTTACGGATCCGTCCTCTGAGCCCCGCTCATATCAGGCTGCCATGCGCGTTCCTCATTGGCGACAGGCTATGGAGCAGGAGTTTCATGCTCTTCTTCGTAACAAGACATGGACTCTCGTTCCTCCACCACCACGGGTAAATGTTATTGACTCCAAATGGGTATTCAAAGTGAAGAAGCATTCGGATGGATCTATTGAGCGTTACAAAGCGCGCCTTGTTGCTCGAGGTTTTCGGCAGCGCCATGGTCTTGACTATGAGGACACATTCAGTCCCGTCATCAAGCCTACCACCATTCGGCTTCTTCTTTCTCTTGCTGTTTCTCGTGGTTGGTCACTTCGTCAACTTGATGTGGAGAATGCTTTTCTCCATGGATTCTTGGAGGAAGAGGTTTATATGAAACAGCCGCCTGGTTTTTCTGATCCTGATCATCCTGACCATATCTGTCGTCTCACCAAAGCACTCTATGGTCTGAAGCAAGCTCCTCGTGCCTGGCATGCCCGCCTTGCCTCTGCCCTTCGTGCTCATGGGTTTGTGTCGTCCACTGCTGACTCTTCATTATTCCTTCTATAGAAGCCAGAAGTCACTATGTATCTTTTGGTATATGTCGATGATATTATCCTTGTCAACTCTTCTCACTATGCTGCTGATGCTCTTGTCTGCTCTCTTGGTGCTAATTTTGCGGTCAAAGATCTTGGGAAGCTTCACTACTTTCTTGGAGTTGAGGTCACTTCTCGTGTTGATGGTCTTGTTCTTACGCAGAAGAAGTACTCCTTCGATTTGTTGCAGCGAGTTGGTATGCTGAAGTGCAAACCGACTACCACACCCATGTTGTCTACCGACAAGATCACAGCTGTTGATGGTGAGCTTCTGTCTCCTGCGGATGCCACATACAGGAGTATTGTTGGTGGCTTCAGTACTTGACGATCACGAGACCAGATATCTCTTATGCTGTTAACAGGGTTTGTCAGTATCTTTAGGCTCCTAGAGACACTCATTGGGCTGCTGTTAAACGCATTCTTTGTTATGTTCAGTTCACGGTGACATTTGGGATGCATATTCGGCCGACTTCCTCTCGGGTTCTTTCGGCCTTCTCTGATGCAGATTGGGCTGGCAGTCCAGATGACGGGCGATCCACGGGGGGTTATGCAGTGTTCTTTGGCTCCAATTTGATCGTCTGGAGTGCTCGGAAACAGGCTACTGTGTCACGTAGTAGTACTGAAGCTGAGTATAAGGCTGTGGCTAATGCTACTGCAGAGATTATCTAGGTGCAGTCTTTGCTTCAGGAGTTGGGTTTGTCTCAACTACAGCCTCCTATCCTTTGGTGTGATAACATCGGTGCTACATATCTTTCTGCAAATCCGGTATTTCATGCCCGAACGAAACACATTGAAGTTGACTATCACTTTGTACGGGAACGTGTGTCGCAGAAGCAACTCCAGATCAAGTTCATCTCTTCTAAGGATCAACTTGCAGACATCTTCACTAAGCCTTTACCTCTACCACAGTTTGTGGCTTGTAGGCGCAATCTTACCCTTCTCAGTTCTTTAGAAAGTGGCTAAGATTGAGGGAGGGTGTTAGACTATGTATAGCTTCTGTATTTGTGTACGTATATTGTACCTATTGTAACACACCCATTATATATATGAGATAAGCCACCCCTAGAGGGTTGTGTGCTGGTTCCCTCAAAACTTATTGTCTTACAAGGTCAGAGTCCGAGTCCGACGCGTCGCCCGCCAGAGACCAGAAGCGGTTGGCCCCGAGGGGGGGGGGAGCGGGCGGGGCCACGGCGGCTAGGGGCGCCTTGCACTCAACGGGGGAGGGGAGCCGAAGGCAGCGCCGACCATGGCAGAGGAGAGAGCCGGAGGAGGAAGATAGGAGGGAAGGGGAGGAGGGTCGGGGAGGGAGGAGGGGGAAGGGGAGAGGAGAGCCATCACCCTCTATGAGTCCCGTGCAACCTTCTCAACTGAAAACAGTTAGAGGATGGCAAGTTTAGTTCACGAGCGTGATGAATCCGCCTCAGCTTATTTTTTTCTCAGAATTGCCGTGCTTGCAAACTAATTTTACCATTATCGAGCCAATATAAATTGTGATGAAAAACGTAAGATTTGCTATGCCTAAAAATTTGACGTCAGATTTTTGGGTGTTTATATGTATTCCTTTTCTTATTAGGCTTCTGGCAGCTACGTCTGACATCGAAAGATACAAGATGGTGTTCCCTTGTCTTGATCGTTTTGTGTGGTTCCAGTCTCAAGCTGGATTGATCACAGGAGTATGCATGGTGTTCTCCGGCTATGTGGCACTATTCGTTTACCAATCCGTTAGGAGCTAAAAGGTGAACGATATGTCGTCTCATTCAAACACGTGATGCTGCGGGTCAGTGTGTTGAGCACATGATTCCGCGGGTCAATGCATGTGTTGACCTGGAATAGTGTTCCCAGCAAGATACTTAAGGAGAATAAGCACGTGATTCCACGGATCGATTCATGTGTTGACCTGGAATTGTGCTATCCGCTCTACAGTCCAAACACTTATGTTAAGTGTGTTGACCTAGAATTTTATTCCTAGGAAACCAATGACTAAGGAATATTTTTAGAGTGTTTCATGGAAGTCTTGTTGGCCATGGAAGTCTTGCTTCCCTTGTCTTGTTCGTTTTGGGTGCCTCCAGTGTAAAGCATGGTGTTCTCCCACTCTATAAACGTGTTCTGATCCAGAAAGGTCCAAGAGCTGGTGGTGGAGCCAGCCATTGAACGGAGCGTGGGCAAGATCAACTATGACAGCGTCGGCTGTATTTGCCCCATGAAAATTCTCATCGACTCAATATTGTTAACGCCAGTCGAGAGCCTATCCAAGTCAAGGTAGGTGGCCGCCACTCCAGGTCGATGATTTCTTTGTCTCGAGCGTCGTCGCACGTTGTTAGAAAAAAGAGAAAACATGCATGCATCAGATATTTTGAAGAAAACCCTAAAAAGAAAGATATTTTTAACAGGGAGGAGTTTGACGCAGCAAGGTTTTCTTATTTTTCAGCTGTGTCCGAAATTCGGACCCAGAGAAAAAGGCAATGAAAAAGGAGTTCGCTGCAGCCGACGCCTCCGACAATATATCGATCAATTGGGCTTTTTCGGCAGATCACGAGCACCAGAACTGCATGAACGCATAAAAATATAATCAACCTAATGCACTTTGTTTTTGCGAAAAAACTTTTGATCTATTCATCAAACTAATGCACTTTTATCTCTAGTGCTTTCGGTGGATCAATTGGCCTGTGTTCTTTGAGAGAACATAAAGCACTTTTTATCTCTACTAGCGCTACAAAGAGCAAAAACGGAAAGGCAAACTTATTCACTACCACTAGCAAACTAATGCACTTTTATCTCTAGTACTTTCGTAAGATTTTTGGTATTCATAAATTTTTAATTAACATCATGCATGTTTCACAAAGGAAATGTTCTAGAAACTGTTTGAAATTTTATGGGCAACGTCCACGGGTGGGGGAACAACTTTCATCTTATTGGTAGAGAGCAGTTCGTGCAAGTGGATCCTGCACACCAATATATACATACAATGTACGTGCTTTGCACGTGGTGGTCTATGCAATGTCACCTTTTTTTTCTTCCCTGGATCCATTTGGGGTTCCCTTTTCTTGTGCAGATGCCATTGGTTTATCATAAAGCTATGTAACCATGAAGATGATCAATGTTGCTCTAAAAGAAAATATGACCATCGAAAGTCATTGGTCCCCGCCAATACTAAAAATAATTTAGAGCATCTACCACTAGACCCCATACCCGCCCCAAACGCCCGGGCGGGCTGACCATTCAGTGCCCGTACTTTTTTGGCCTCCAAGGGAGAAGGAGTCCACCGCCACAGAGGCCGCATGCAACGCGAAGGAGCAGTAGCGCCTCCTTCGCCGCCTCTCCCGCTACATTTTGTCGGCGGAGGAGAGCGGCCCCACCAGCACGGACGACGCGCGATGACCCTCCTGCTGCGGACGCGTACAGGAGAAGATGGACTGCCGCGCCGCTGACCACAAGGGCAAGGGCCCGAACAAACGGTGAATTCCAGCTGCCTCCGCGTTATCTAGTTTTATTTTGTTTGTAGTATAAATCCGACAAACAATGTCTTTTGTGTCCGATGCAGTCTATCCGATGAACTATGCTCTAAATTTGAAGTTCGATATTGATATACGTTGTTTCATTTACGTTGTTGCATGCGTTGCATGGATTTGGTGCGGCCATATGGGTCTACGGTTTTGGACAGGGGAAAATAGGCATTCGTCCGGTCACTGGCAGCGGGCGTGTCCGGACACGCCTGCAGGTGTATAGGGATTCATATGAGGCAATTCCGGTTCTAGATGATTTTACTAGATTCATACGAGGCAGTGAGGAGTATCTTACAGTTTAGAGATGCCTCTACATGGAGGAGCAATTTTTGTCATTTTGCCGAGTCCATGTGTGTATTTATAAATGTCCTGCGAGTGTGCAGGACACGCATATTCCAGCTGACTCTTAATAATAGTAAATAATCAGTTTGTTCATGTTATAACTTGCTGAAATTAGATGTGGAATTTGTATTCGAATTATTATGGCATCCAAACACTAGTATATGTTTCTAGAATCGAACTTCGATTATTGAATTCCAGAACCTTCTCAAGGGAGCCATGTGAGGTGAAATTTTGGAGGTATTTACTGCATATCAAAATACATTGCATATTAGGTTTTGTTAGAATAATAGTTTTGACAAAGAATAAGAAAATTAATATGTAACTTTTTTGGTATAAATTACAACCACAAATATGTAATTGGGAGCACGAATATATCATCTAAAAATATTCTAATAGATTAACCATTATTCAAGGATAGTTACTCTATTAGTACAACCAGATGAAACCTCAAGCGTTGTCATGAGAATTGGTTGGAATATATTACAGTAAGATTTGATTGTATGAACTGGATTATTTGAAATAATAATATACTGTAAATTGCCTACTTTTAT
>NC_041383.1:651242513-651271896 GCF_002162155.2 Triticum dicoccoides | reverse complement strand
GCAACTATTTATATATGAAGATTTTTGTTGTATAAATTATAATGAGAAATGTAATATGCATTGTAAATTGAAATTGACATATTAGCTTAGGAAAACCTCTTTGTTGTATGTTCTGTTTGGGAATTGGCTTGGTGCGAAGAGTAGCCATTGTCTACATTGGTTTATGTTGATGAACTATAAGGTTTAAGGGCATCTCCAAACGTTGACCCTTAGATTTGCTCCGACATCTGTGTGCGGACAAGGGGGGCCAATCCGTGGCCTGGCCGGTGGCTCCTCCACAGTCATCATCAACAGATTCGGCGTCGGAGTCGTCGGAGTCGGGCTTCGGGCTGCGAAAGGGGGCGGCGTCATGGCAGGGCTTCCCGACAGCTGCCTGACGCTCGCGGATAATCCTCTCCGCTTCCTCCCGCGTCGTGTGCGGTGCGGCCACGGCCACCGACAATGTGGGTGGGGGGAGAGGCCGGCGGTCCTTGGAGGAGGCGGCGTTCACGACGGCGATCTCGTTGAGAGACCACTCGTTGCCGTACTTGGTCATCTCCCATTCCAGTTGGGGGAGACAGCGCTTGCTGGTCTCCGCCGTCATCATGGAGCAGTCGAGGGCCCAGGCGTACGCCAGCTCCGGGTCCGCCGTGATGTGTGGAAGCGGGACGTCGGAGTCCCCGAACTCTGACTGGCGCGCCATGTTGCGCCCATCCCACCGGCACTACTCCCTATCGGCGTACTTCTGCACCTTCAGGGCGTTGTGGGACAACGAAGCACTGCCATCGCTGCCGCCTCCGCTGAGGTAGTGGCGAATGCGGCCACATGCCTTCGCGGCGATCACATTGGGCATGGGTAGGCAGTGAGCGGTGCTCCTCCTTCATGCGCCGAGCGGCGGAGAGATCCGCTCCTCCTTCATGCGGCGTCCGATTTGGATGCCGTGGTGGGGCGACAGAGAGCGCGGAGGGAATGCGGGCTCCGGCTTCACAGGGAGGAGCGTCATCGATGGCGCCACAGGCCAGTCAGGTGAAGGACGTAGCGATGGAGCATCGGCTCCATCTGCTGCTCGTACTCCTCGTCCATGGAGGCATACACCTTGGTCTGCGTTGCTGCCGAGGAATGTTGTTGCTGCGGCGGTTGGTTCTCCTCATCGAGGAAGGAGATGACGATCTCCGCCTTCATTGGGGAGCTGCTCGCCGATGAGAACGACGGTCCCGGAGTTCAAGGGCGGCGTTGCCACGATCCTCCAGGGCCCGTTCCCGAACCGCCACCAACCAGCGCCGAGGCGCACGACATACCCATCGCCTGAGATATGGAGGAAGAGGGGTGGGGAGGGTAGGAGGAGGAGAAAGAGTGGAGAGATTGTGATGTGGATGGCGCTAGAGCAAGCCTTCTAAAGCCTCAGGCAGGCCATGCGAACGGACGTCGGTCGCTTCAATGCGGCGCAGCGGCCAGAGTTGGTTCCTCGGGAAGCTGCGACCGCATTGAATCGGCGGCTCCCGAGAGATCGCCTCGGCCAGCGCCGCCCTCCTGTCCGGTCACATCGCGGCATCAATGCCGGCCGCTGCGTGCTCTGGGTTGACATTGATGCAGCGCGGGAAGCGGCACGTGCATCGGAAGAAAAGTGTGGGAAAAGCGGGTGGATTTTTTTTGTGGGCCAGGGCGGTGAGGGGTGTGACAGCGGCGAGGATGCCCACAAAGCCCACATAGTTTGTCTTCGGTTTGCGTTAGAAAATGCGTCCAGACCGCTTTGCGGACCGATACCGTGTTGAATGACACAACACGTCCGGACCGTGCGGTTCAAACGTATACGGGTGGTTTGAGGGTCGGCCTCCGAGGGAGATGCCCTAACCGTCTAGTTGAGCATGAAAATACAGAGAAGAGATTTCTGTGGCTGATGTAGAGTTTGCTGGTAACGTGGGAGTTGCTTCGTGGAAGTCACTTGCAATTCTGCTCCACGCATGCCTGCGACTTGGTTAGTATACTTGAATCACGCGCGTCCCGCGGGTTCCGGTATAAATACTACAGATCGATCGACGGGTGCAGAGAGAGCGAGAAACACACAGAAGTAATAGGGAGAGGTTTGCTGCGCGAGGACGAGCGAAGATGCAGGTGTTTAACGGTAACCTCTGCAACGCCTCCTTTGTCCGACAGGCAAACGTGCCATGGAGACAACAAAGTCTCCTGATGCTACAAGCTCGACACAGACGACGTGGTAATCTACATATGATCTACTTTTTTTTAAAGAAAATGATCTACTTTAGTGTTAAAAAACGCTCTTATATTATGGAACGGAGGGAGTAGTGTATATATCTCCTAACATGAAGTCAATTATTCTCTTGATGAACAATACTATATAGTTAACTGTTATTTTTTTAGACAATTACTTTTACTACCTTTTAGTATAGCAATGGTATTCATATCAAGGCATACGTTTGTATTTAATTTCTTACGATTTTTATACATCTGCTGTTCCCTACATTGACTTCCTCCTTTGCTTTCCAGGGAGTGTGGTAAATGTTCAAACCTCAGGCCCAGCACAGGCGCAAGATCGTCCAAGAAAACAAAAGGTAGAGCCACAACTAGCACCGGTGGACGTACAAGGTGGAAGTCGACACACGGTACGTATACATGCATGCAATTCACTTTGACAGCACGATGATTTGCGCTTATAATTAAACTGACAAACATATTACAACTCGATCAAGCCTCAGCATGACCCAACCGAGCTTGCCCTCATGATCGACACCATCAGAGCAGGGATGAGCTCCATGGGTGGAGGCGAGATAACCGTTTCGCCCTACGACACCGCCTTCGTCGCCCTTGTCGGGGATCTAGATGGAGGTGATGGACCTCAGTTCCCCTCCAGCATTGACTGGATCGTTCAAAACCAGCTGCCCGATGGTTCGTGGGGTGAGAGCTCGTTTTTCCTGATCCAAGACCGGATTATGAACACCCTAGCATGTGTTGTGGCCTTGACGTCATGGAACCTTCACGTTGACAAGTGCGAGAAAGGTATGTACGTACCTTGCTTCATTGTTGTTGGGCTAGGATGAAATCTTCTGCACCGCTGCTTTAGATTTACCCACGTCTTCTAAGTCTCTTACGTAGACTGGATCGTCTTTATTGTAGGCTTGAAGTTTATCAGAGAAAATATGTGGAGGTTGGCCGAACAAGAAGAAGACTGGACGCTAATAGGCTTCGAGATTAGCTTCCCCTCGCTCCTATGCATGGCCAGGGACCTGGGTCTTGACATTCCTTATGATCACCCTGCCTTGGACGCAATATATTCCCAGAGAAACCAAAAGCTCAGCAAGTACGCATAACCACGTGGTTCTATACCTTTTACATATATTATTTACTACTGCTAGATAACTGTGTATGCGTTGCAATGGGGGCGCAAATACTATCTACGCAATCCTCATTCTTTATGCATCCAATTTGCTAAACTTAATTAATTAATCAGCTGATCTCAAACTGTAGGATTCCTTTGGATATACTGCACAGTATACCAACGACTCTACTTCACAGTGTCGAGGGAATGGTGGACTTGGACTGGCAAAGGCTGCTTAAGTTGAAGTGTTCAGATGGTTCTTTCAGAACATCACCTGCAGCAACAGCTCGTGCTTTGAAGGAAACAGGCGACCTAAAATGCCTCAAATACATAGATGAAATCGTCAAAAAGTTTGATGGGGGAGGTAAGCTGCAGTATAATGCGACACGACATTGAATTTACAAATGCTCGAAAAGAGACTGTATTTTGAATATATATACCAACGTTTAAATAAGTTCTTGTTTATTCTCCTTCCCTACATTTCAGCGCCCTGTGTCTATCCTGTGGATTTGTACGAGCGTTTATGGGCCGTTGATCGGTTGACGCGTCTGGGCATATCGAGGCACTTCACAAGTGAAATCAAGGAGTGCTTAGATTTTACTTACAGGTAACGCATAATAACTAGCTATTTCCATAATCTTAACCCTAGCATCTCTATATAATTTGCCGCATGTTTGACCAGAGTGCTTTCTCTACCGTGCATGGGATCGTGCACTGTGCATGATGCATCTACTGTTTACGGTTGCTTTGAGATCCGTGCTATGAATTTCGGTTTTGTGTAAAATTTGACTTTTTTCAGAGTGTTATTGAATTTCTTAATTAAGTTAAAGAGTTTCATCACTCTATTTGTGAAGCTTCCGTTTCTAGAATAAGTGAAAAGCATGCGTATCTTTTCTTCGTACGAAAGCGAAACTATGGTTAACTTATACGGACAACCTTATATACTTTAAACAGGCATTGGACTCAGGTTGAAGACGATGGACTGAGCCACGCAGGGTCGTGCTCAGCAGCGGATATCGATGATACCGCGATGGGTTTCCGTCTCCTCCGTTTAAACGGCTACCACGTCAATCCATGTAAATTTGTAGCCTTTGCTAACATAAGTCTTACAGAAGACACACGCATATATTCGTACATGTGATTCATATACTTGCTCTCTGGTTTGATCGTGTTCATGTATATATCTACGCAGGCGCACTGAAGAAATTTGAAAAGGACGGCGAATTCTTCTGTTTCCCTAGGCAGTCGAGCCAATCTGTCACGGCCATTTACAACACATACCGCGCCACCCAGGTCGCTTTTCCCGGCGAGAAGGACGACGTCCTTCGGCGGGCCGAGCAGTTTGGCCGCGCATTCCTCCAAGAGAGGCGAGCCTCCAACAAACTCAACGACAAGTGGGTCATCCCCAAGGATTTGCCAGGCGAGGTAGAATACGCACTGGACTTCCCCTGGAAAGCAAGCTTGCCACGAGTCGAAACAAGGTTCTATCTGGAGCAATATGGAGGCGGCGATGACGTGTGGATTGGGAAGGTCCTCTATAGGTAATTATAGTAACCTATTTTCGTGTTAAGGGGCTATTACGATTGTAATTTGAGTGACACACTATCTGTCTTATCGCTAACACGGCCAACCTTTCAGAATGCCTCTCGTCAACAATGACCTGTACCTAGAGGCGGCGAAAGCTGATTTCACCAACTTCCAGAGAATGTGCCGACTTGAGTGGCATGGCCTGAAAAGGTGAGTCTGTCAAATTTGCAATATATTGGAAACTACTCCCTTTGCCCATAATATAAAAAATAGTTAAGGGACGGAGGGAGTAGTACATATCATATTGATAGATTCTAACACCAAGATGCATACAATACATATGTGTAAGCAGGTGGTATGAGAGGAATAATCTGGAAATGTATGGTGTGTCCGCAAATAGCGCACTCAGAGCTTACTTCTTAGCGGCAGCAAACATCTTTGAGCCGACCCGAGCAGCAGAGCGCCTGGCATGGGCTCGCACGGCGATGCTCGCTGAGGCTGTCTCCTCCTACTTCCAACGCAACGGTTGCGCTCCCGAGTTGAGGGAACGGCTCAGTGCTATCCTCACTCCCGGCCACAGCCACAATCTAGCAAGGTTTGATGCAGCACATTTCTTTGTTCCCTTTTTTGTAGGACACTTCTTTAATTTTGTCTCATTTTCCAAAGCAAAAAAAAAACGATTTTCCTCTACAAAGAACTGAAAATAATCATACTAGTAAAACTACTGCCAATAGCTAGCTTCTATTTGTTTTATCATAAAATTTACGTATCATCATAACGTGCATGGAAGAGTAATAATACTCTTCCGGCCCATTATCTATCTACAATAATGATAACATGTGCGTGTGCATGCAGGGGGGCAATGGATTCAGTAGAAAATAGCATACCACATGTTGTTGATGAGCTGATCATGGACCTCAGCAAATTTGGCAATGCCGCCGACACTCTTCGCGAAGCTGTGAGCTCAAATCCATTTGATATCTATCATGTTACTGTTTGCCAAACATATATGTTCAATGTTAAAAAAACTGTCAAGGAGTGTATAAATAAGAAGAAAAAACTTAATTTGATTATGGCATATGCAGTGGAAGGACTGGTTCACGGCATGGACTGCAAAGGAGAGCAGTGGACCATGTGAATGGAGTGCAGCGTTGCTGTTAGTTCGCACAGTCGAGGTCTGCTCAGGAAGGCATGGCTCGACCCAACAGCAACTGAACATTTCGGAGTATACCCAGCTCGAGGAGCTCACCTCTTCCATATGCCGCAAACTTTCATCTAGGGTTCTTGCACAGGTTGGTATCTACATAAGTGCAGTATAACTAATTCCTATAGAGTTTATATATAACCATTTGTTCGAGATGTGCATGATTTCTCAATTAACCCACAACAATACTTTGTAATGATTCGATCAGGGTGGACAAAAAATGGAAAACATAGAGGATATAGACCGACAAGTGGATTTGGATATGCGAGAACTCACTCAACATGTTCTTCAGAGCTGCAACGGTGTCAGCGGACTGACCAGGCAGACTTTTATGCACGTGGTGAAGAGCTTCAACTACGTCACCCTTTGCCCACATGACACAATTGATTGCCATATCTCCAAGGTCTTATTCGAAGATATCATTTAGATTGTCTCCAAGGTACAATTGATTTGCTAATAAAGGTGGGAGCGTCAGCATTATTATAGTCGTTATGGCTATGTAGAAACGATTTGGTGTTCAATGACCAAAACTCTACTTTTTTGCAGGTGATTTTTTGTGGTATACACGGGCTTCATATGTGGTCCATACTACACCGAACAGAGTAACAACGGTTGTTCAAAATGGGGTGCATGCGGTTGACTGGGTAGTAAGGGAGGTTTTTCTCCAACACGGATGGCAACATAATCTCCGGATCGGTCAACCACCTCCTTAGACATAGGCATAGTGTCGGTCCTTTCCGACTTTATTGGTGCCCAATAATATGACGACTTTTATTTTCTCTTGTCACTCTGTCTGTGTTTGGCTGTGTGCATCTTAACTATACACAGGCATGATGTTACTTATTATGTTGTATATCTGTTAGATACTATATTTGAGTTAATAAAAGCGTCTCTTATCGAAAAATATTATCCAAATGATAAGGGCCACACGTCAGGTGCTTGGCACTCCGGCCTAGACATTTTTCGATGGCAATTGCAGTCATGCAAGGATGGCAAATTCCAGTTACACACGGCAAATTTCTGTTAAAAATAAACTGAAGCATGAAAGTTGTCATGCTTGCACTACTAGGGAATACCTTATACACAGAATCTTACCAGCAACGCGGTTTAAAATAAGGCGCTACTGCTACTTAGCAGTAGCGCGCTGTAACAGCCCCAAAATTGGATTATCAATTTTTGTGCCGTTATTCCTTCCCGGCACTCATTTACAAAATCCTTCCCCTGAGTTTTGCTGGATGACTCTGAGGCTTCTTGCCATTTCCAACCTTTCAGAACCTTTGAAAGATCGTGGATGTCGCCTAGAGGGGGGGGGGGGTGAATAGGCGCTTTAAAATAATTACGGTTGAGGCTAGAACAAATGCGGAATAAACCTAGCGGTTAATTTGTCAAGCACAAAACCTAAAACAACTAGACTCACCTATGTGCACCAACAACTTATGCTAAGCAAGATAAGCAACTATGTGATAGCAAGATATATGACAAAGAACAATATGGCTATCACAAAGTAAAGTGCATAAGTAAAGGGCTCGGGTAAGAGATAACCGAGGCACGCGGAGACGACGATGTATCCCGAAGTTCACACCCTTTCGGATGCTAATCTCCGTTTGGAGCGGTGTGGAGGCACAATGCTCCCCAAGAAGCCACTAGGGCCACTGTAATCTCCTCACGCCGTCGCACAATGCAAGATGCCATGATTCCACTAAGGGACCCTTGAGGGCGGTCACCGAACCCGTACAAATGGCGACCCTTGGAGGCGGTCACCGAACCCGTACACTTTGGCAACCCTTGGGGGCGGTCACCGGTACCCGTCAAATTGCTCGGGGCGATCTCCACAACCCAATTGGAGACCCCGACGCTTGCCCGGAACTTTACACCACAATGATTGAGCGCCGAACAACTCCAACCGTCTAGGGCGCCAAGGCACCCAAGAGGAACAAGCTCTAGGGTGTACAAACACCCAAGAGTAACTAGCTTAAGGGTACCAAGCACCCAAGAGTAATAAGCTTCTCAACTTGTAACTTCCACGTATCACGTGGAGAACTCAAACCGATGCACCAAATGCAATGGCAAGGGCACACGGAGTGCCCTAGTCCTTCTCTCTCAAATCCCACCGAAACAACTAATGCTAGGGAGGAAGATGAGAGGAAGAACAAGAAGGAGAACACCAAGAACTCCAAGATCTAGACCCAAGGGGTTCCCCTCACATAGAGGAGAAAGTGATTGGTGGAAATGTGGATCTAGATCTCCTATCTATTTTCCCTCAAAAATTAGCAAGAATCCATGGACGGATTGAGAGTTAGCAAGCTCGAAGAAGGTCAACAATGGGGGGAAGAACACGAGCTCAAAGGATAAGGTTCATTGGGGAAGAAGACCCCCTTATATAGGAGGGGGAAAATCCAACCATTAAGTGCTCAGCCCGCACACGAGCGGTACTACCGCTCCACGAGCGGTACTACCGCTCGAGCGGTAGAAGCAGGAAAAAGGAGCAGTAAAACATGAACCTTAGGGCGGTAGTACCACTTATAAGCGGTACTACCGCTCACCACAACGGTACTACCGCTGGAGGAACAGAACATGAGTCAAAAAGAGGCAGGGCAGAGTAGAGTACGGCGGCAGTAATGCAGTAGCGGTACTACCACCCGACCGGAGCGGTACTACCGCTTATAGGCGGTACTACCGCCCAATCTGGGCGGTACTACCACTTATAGGTGGAACTGACATGCCTTACTGCCGTGCAACTACTGCTAAACCCGACACGAAAAGAACAAGACCCAAAATCGAGGCGGTAGTAGAGCGGTACTGGAGCGGTACTACCGCTACCACCGCGGTACTACCGCAGGGAGAAAACAGAACTGCCATAACTTCTTCATATGAGCTCCGAATTGAGCAAACTCAAGCTTGTTGGATACAAGAGAATGAGTAGCATCAAAACAGGGAGGTATGCTTAAGATATAGAGGAGTGAACACTCCATCAGAGAAGAACCGGCAGAACCTCCAACATCGAAAACATCATAGAAGATGCATGTGAACTCTGTTTTCGATGAACACGAGCTTGCCATCAAGATGACCATAAGCTCCAAAACTCACCAAGAAAACCAAACAAGAACCAAGAAAGATGATGAAAGGATGCAATGGTTTGAGCTCTCTACGAATGATACGATCAAGTTACTCATTGATAGCCCCCCTTGATAGTACGGCAATCGATCCTAAAACCCGATCTCCCAACTACCATCATGAGACCGGTAAAATAGAAAACCTATCAAGGGCAAACCTTTGCCTCGCACATGATCCACTTGAGCTAGATGATGACGATCTTGACTCCCTCAAGTTGGACCACCTTTCTTGATTGCGTTGGCTCGAAGAAGACTAGTTGATTGCTCCCCCATACTCCACTATGGGTGAGCCACTCTTCCGCACATCTTCACAGGTCCATTGTCACCATAATGGACGGCAAGCTTCAAGCATTTGATCTCTTCGTGATGCTTCACTTGAACTTGCACACCACAACCTAACCCCACAAAGAATTCTCACGAAGATCATGGGTTAGTACACAAAGTGTAATTGACAGTGCTTACCATACCATGGGATCGCTTGATCCCTCTCGGTACATCTTCTACGCTTTGTGTGTTGATCAACTTGATTCACTCTTTGACTTAGTCTTGATCAACCTTGAATCGTTCCAACTCTCTTCATTTGGATGATGTCTTGAAGGTAAACATCAATGATCACATAATCTTCTTCTTCACGACATGCTTGCAATAAGCTCAACACTCACATGACCAATCTTTGGATGATTCCTTAATAGAACCTTGGTCAACTCATAAACTCCTTGAAACCAACACATGGACTTCAAGAAAAGCCTATGGACAAATCCTTCAAATATAACTCAAGACAACCATTAGTCCATAGAGATTGTCATCAATTACCAAAACCAAACATGGGGGCACCGCATGTTCTTTCAACCTTGCTCATGTCTTTGTTAGTGGACAAGACCTCATTTGCATCATCTCAAACCCTCTCAAACCATAATTCCAATTTTGGAATTTGAATATGGCCTTTGTGATTACAAAGGCGCTATCATTTTCCTTGATCTGTTGGTCATCCCATATGTTCCCAGAGACTCTCCTATCCTACCAAATCTTGGATATGCAAAAATATTGCTAAGTCCCATGCAATATTTTTGAATTATGATTTATTCCTTTTCTTGCATTTCTGAGGTATAAAATCCAAAGGCATATCTAGTCATCTCCTAAATTCGTGACGATTGATGGAGTTGGTAATTATGCCTAATCCAAGCTCTGCCAAAGATATTGGCCATAATTAAATAAGAAAAATTGTCTTTTCTTATATTGCATTTCTGCCATTTTCTAAAGGAACTACTATTTTTATAGCAGATAAAATTCCCACATAAATTGTGGAGTTTTTCCTTGCTATATAATGACTAGTTCCATCCTTCTCTCATGTTCCACAGATCAAAAATTGGGCACATGATCCAATGCAAGTTTTTGCCTTCTCTGAAATTTTGCAAAAGGAAGTGCTTTATTCCTAATTCCTATTGAGCTGAAATTTGGCCGGGTGATTAAACTTAATAAATCACCCATGTATACCAAAGATGAGCTTAATCAATTCATCCTAGCTCCCTGTGCAATTTTTCAAAGTTTCTGACCAGAATGCAACTTTGTGAAGGAAGTACCTTCATAGAGTTTCCAAATGGCATGAAACTTTTCCATCCTCTCAAGTATCCAAAATCATTGGCCTACACCCAAATTCAGCTCATTTCATTGATATATGTGAGCACAGGAGCAATTCTTGTTCTCTGTCCAAATTTTAAGTTTGTGAAGTAAGTATATTTTATCTTGCTCCATTATGGCTTAAAATATTCTCAAGCCTTCTCCTATCCATATAACCCACCTACCCAAGAGTTTGACTTATTTAATGTGTCCAATATTTTCCTAGAATTGCCCCAAGTTTCTGGTTAGAAGTGATGCTTGTGAAATAAGTACCAATTTGGGAAGTCCATTTTGTATGATATTTTTGCAGCATCTACGTATGACCAAATCATGGAGAATTGCCAAGTGGTAGCCCAATCTAACACTCCTAGTGAGTGATCCTTCCTCATTTGTTTTCTGGGCCATATTTGACAGTTGTACTGCAGCTATGTTAAATACTTGCCCAAATCCCTTCCAACTTCCGAGGACTGTAGTCCTTGCTAGCCTCAACCTCCCAGACATCAAGTTTAGTCCTTAAGCTCATTGTGTTGATGACCAAGATGTGGCCAAGTTTGCGACAGCAAACTTGTCGAGCCTGTTTTCCTCTGCTCCCTACACTTATGCCCGTGCCATCGCCTCAGTTTTAATGAGCCTTGGAAGGACTCCTATGATGACAAGGTTTTGCACTAAATAGGTGGCTAGAGCATGCAGTGCCCGTGGTGATCACGAGTGATGCCGGCCAATTCGGTGGTCTGCTCACTGTTGGCCATAGTAGAGCTGCTCCGATTAGCCCTGGCTCGTCCTAGCTTCTCAAACAGCTCAGCCTCATCATTGTCGTGCGCCTGGACCCCTTTCCCCCTCCGTTTTCTTCTTCGGCGAGTCATGCCAACGATCGAGCAGTGCGTGTCTGTGAGCACCGTCGTCTTCCTCGCTCCTGTCCTCTTCTTCCTTTTGTCCCCGAGCGTAGCTCGACTCCGTGACCCCCTGGCGCTTGTCTGTGTCCCCCTCGTCGTCTTCCTATAGCTTCCCGTGAACCTTGGCCGCGCGTGCCCGTCGCCGGAGCACGGACACGTCGCCAGCCGAGTGCCACCTCACCCTCCTTCTCGAGCCTTCCCCCGCGGCTATAAGTAGCCACCCGCAGCTCTCCACTCATCCCCGAGCCACCCGTAGCCTTCCCCCTCGCCTTGGAGCTCCTCTGTTCGCCCCCATGGCCTAATGGCCGCCGCCAATCCCCTCGGCCATTCTTGCCATGGTCCCCTTCCCCGCTCGTTTTGCTGCTCCCTAGCCTTCCCCTTGGAACCCGAAGACCACCGCAGCCCTCAACTCCAGCGGAGGAGCCCCGCCTGCGTAGTCCCTCCTCTCGCAGCGTTCGGCCGCCACCGTCCTCCATGGTCCTAACGTTGTAGGCCACCCCAAGCCCTTTTGAGACCACCCACGGGCACGACGTGGAGTGACGGAGCTCCTGCGCGCGTCGCCCAGCCCTCCCATGCCACCAGTCGTCGGCTGCACCAGCAGTCGCAGCCTCCTGTGCCTCTTGTCGGGAGCAAGAAGAAGACCAGGCAGGAGGAGAGAGAAGCCACCATGGGCCCCACCTGGCAGCGATCCAGGGGCGTTGACCTGGTCCTGCCAGCGTGGATAAGTGAGCGGGCCCCACCCCCGCGTGACCCCACCTGCCATAGACCGAAGTCGCCCAATCAGTTAAGTGGAGACGCAAACCCTGAAGTGCGCTTTCGTTTCTTCGGAGACGTATTCTCAGTAGTGTGTTTTCTTTAACTGAAAACGTATCGCCTAAAAGTACGCTTTCTATTCTCTGGAAACGTATCTTCTCAAAGTGCGCTTTCTGTTTTCAGCCCAGCCCGCCGAAAAGGTTAAATTGTGAACGTTCACTGCTTAAGTCACTTTTCTGCCTATAAAGTGAACGGCCACAACTTTGCAACTGTAACTCCGATTGAGGTGATTCCAATGCTCACGTTCTCTGTTCGTCGATCCCTTTTCAATGGGACTATTTTCACTATGTTGTCACATTTTGAAAATGCTCATTTTTCCCTTGCCCTAATTCAGCCCCTCTGAGAGCGAACCCCTCTCCGGCAAATTTTTTCGAGAGTGACCACACTCATTTCCAGAGTATTCCTCGACCCACAGGCAAGCCAACCTCTTATCATGAGCCCCGAACTTGCATGTTGACTTTGCTGGTACCTCGTGCGTGTGCTTAGTTGCAGTAGTTTTTGTCTGTTTATTCTACAGTTATTTCAGTTGTGCTATATGTTAGTATTGCTTGCCACGTCATGCTTGCCTTTCATGATAGCTTTTGCCATGCTAGTTATATTGTTGTTGATAATATCATACTTGTGGTGTGGTTAGTTTCATGCCAGTAGTATTGATACTATGATGATTTGTTACACTGTCGATAAGCTAGTACCCGGTATTGTCTCATATGCTAAAACTGTTCTAGCTTGATATTTGTTAATGCATTTGTATGTTGCATGCTCATTGTTGCATCTTTGTTAAATATGCTCATTATATTGATGATGGTGGAGAAGTTAATAACATGACTTAATAATAAACCTCCTCCGTCATTGATGGGATCGAGTCATAGTGCCTCCAAATCGAGCTTTCTCAAGTGCAGCCACATTTGCCTTATGGGAGGCCCTAGCTAGGTCTATTGTCATGCCTCTCGCCGGTTCCTCCAACTAGGGAAGGTTATGGGCGCGCGCTACCCTGATCAGGTAAGCGGACATAAGCCTTGTGAGCCCGAGTTTGGTTATGTGCACATGTCCCCGTTTGGGACTGTTTTTGCCACGACGGTGGCCGAAGATGCCTTTGGTAGGCATGGGGCCACCCATGACTTAGCCCTGAGAGCGAGTTGGTCGGATCGGCCTGCACAGTGTCATGGCAGTAGATCGATTTTGTCGGAACGCCGTTGGTCCACCCGAATGGGAGTACGAGGCCTTGGGTTCCGTGGTGTGGGTACAGTGTGGTAACCTCTGCAGAGTGTGTGTTAAATCTATCGATAGTCGCGTCCTCGGTCATGGGCACAGTTCATAGTAGGTCACACTATCGGGTCTTGGTCAAAATGGAGGATAAACATGTTAATAACTAAGGTGATAACTAAGATGTGATAAATAATGTGGTGATTGGAAACTATGAGATAATCGTGAGAAGTCAAGATGATGTGTTGATATGATCACGAGACGCGGTATCTGTAAGCCATAAGTTTGCTCCGAGGAGCCGTGGCAGAGTAAGTGATTGTTGCATGAGGTTAATGCTATATGTCTTCACGGGAGGTAACTGGTAGTTTATTTTCAGCATAGTTTCTTAATGCCATGCCATGTTTTGATATGCTATGCTTTGTTGTTGCTATGTTAAAGTAAGTTTGATATGCCATGCTAGTAGATGCTATGATGTTGTTCATGCTTAGTTTGATTTATGATTCTAGTTAATATCATGCCATGTTAGAAGTTGTGCTAAAGTAGATTGTTGCATATGCTTGGTTCTTGCTTTGTCATCTGTTCGTTTGGATTCTATGTATTTGGTTGTCTTGCAAGTACATTCAATGTACGGAACTGGCGTGTCATGCCAGTTTTGTAGGTCGTGCCCAGATTATTCGCTTGTTCCGTCGTGCTAGGTCGTAATCTTGCCAGTCCTATGAGTTATGGAGCCCGGCCAGAGTATTATGGTGCCAAACCAAGACTTCCGCCGCCATTTATATAGACTTCCGCTGCCATGTAAATAGTCGTTGGGTTATGCCAGAAGATTGTATTCATCAATGATGTAATCTTATACACATGTATTTGATTAATACTCTTTGTACCTGGAATGTTGTATCATGGACCTGTCATGCGTCATGTGTTATCCTGGGCTGACGTGCGAGGGCCCCCTGCTCCAAGCGGATTGGGGTGCCACAAGAGATGGTATCAGAGAAGCCAGGCTGGCATAGGTTATCCTAGCATTAGATCACCTCTACCATCAACCCATAATGACCCTAAGGGATTTGACCCATCCCTGGCATCTGGCATGGACACTGTTAATCAACAGGTGGCGTAGTCGGGACCAACACATCCTCACCCCGCTGTCCCTGCCTAGTTATCCGTGGAACGAATAGCAACCCTATCCTTTCTGGTCGGCCGCACCGCTTACCATTCGCCATTAAGGGAAAGGGGCCACACCATGCGGGCATGTCCCGCATAACTGCCTATAAATCCCCTTTCCGCTAGCCATATCACTCGCCCCTTAGTCAGCCATGTCCCTGCAGAGAAGCCTAGATAGCAAAACTCCAGCCATGACTAGCACCTTCAAAGCTCCCAAGTTTTACACCCGCACCTGTGCCATCAACCATACTGACTTTCCACCCCTTCTTGCCGAGATGCTCACCAAAGCCTTTGGCTGTAATGCTAGCCCCGATTACATGGTGTTCCAATCGACACCCGTCCCTCACCTTCATTGCTACGATGCAAGAGTGCACATCGGCCCAGGTCCCGCAGTAGATGGCTAGCCTTTGGTTTTTCAGGGTAGAGCCATGTCTACCACTGATTTATCCATTCAGGCTGTTGCTGTGGAGGCTATCCTATACCTCCGAACCAAGTTTCCGCAAGTGGCAACAAGGCGGGAGTTCTGCCTTTTCCCCATTGTGGCAGAAGCAGGAATTCAGCCTTCTCCCGCTATCCAAGGAAGTGACCCCGCAGTCGCTCGTCTGGTGCAATATATCACTGCCCAGGGAATGATGATCTCAAAGATGCTTGCCGAGTTTAGAACCATGGACAACGATGCGGTACGAGTCGTCAGGGAAGCTTATCGTGAGGCTCGTAAATTCGCATCTCAAGTCATTTGCCCAATGCCATCTGAACCAGTGCTACCCTCTCAGCATGTGATGTGGCCTAAAGCAAACATCGTCACCCTCGACAAGGATCTTTACCGGATCCAGCAGCTGCATTTTCTTGGATCAGTTTCAGCCACACCTCCAGTAGAAGAGCCCCAACCCATAGTAGTGCCGGACGATGAAGATGGAGATTGTCTTGGTCTTCGTCCTCCAGGAGAGCCCCAGCAAGGCCAGTCTTCTGCATGACCTCAGTCAGGCAGTCAGTGGTTTATGCAAGTAGGTCGGTCTGTCGGTTCATCCCCGATATGAGGATAGAACCATGTATCCCAGAGCGAGTAGTTTTGTTTAGTGCGTAGCGTGTTTGTGCTTGTTGTATGTTGTTACTGTTGTAACCCATATGTTGTCTTATTTTCTTGCTTGCTTCTGTTTTTGTGTTTGTTTTGTCTGTCTCTCTGTCATGCAGAAATGTTTGACAGGGTTGGCAATGTGTGCTAACAAGATTTTAATCAGTAGAACACATACACTAAAAACAACATTGACTTGTCCCAAGTCTATAATAAAATGCGCGCTTGTCGTGGAATGGTCACGGTAGATGTCCTGGCAAAAGGACTTAGTCGTGGAGCCATCGCAACTAGGTAGCTTAAAGGGGTTAAACGGGAAAAAGGACACGGGAGTTTATACCGGTTCAGCCCCTTGTGGTGAAGGTAAAGGCCTAATCCAGCTTGAGGTGGTATTGCTTATGTCTCGATTACCAGGGAGCGAATCCGCCTGACCTAGCTTTCGATCTGTTGTTTCTTGTCCTGAATCGCTGATGGGTCGTCCCTTTATATACACAGGTTGAAGCCTAGCGGCTGACGGAGTCCCGGTCGTCTCATAAACAGTGTCCGGCTCGGTGACTATCTATTCTTGCCTTACAATACAAGTCATACATATATGGTGGTTTACCCTCACAGGCCTTAAGTCGCCTTTGGGCCTTGGGCCCTTAACCAAACAGCCATCTTCAAATATCCTCGTGGGCTTCATATGATGAATCGCCATAGGTATAACCCGGCCCCTCCTGGGCGGGTCGTACCTAATAGTTATATCCCCAACATTAGGCCCCAGATTGATTTGAACTGGTTCATGTCAATCTTCAATATTTAGAAAAATATTCTCTTCTTCATTTGTGCAAGAGCTCATAACCCTCCATGACGTCTTCTTCTGGATTTGTGATAACCCGCCATGACATCACCTGCCATTAATTCAAACATTATCCAACATATCTCAACGGATCTTTATCTTAATAACCGTCCCGAGAATCGAGGCGCCTGGGCAGCTGGATAACCATGGTTTGGCCTCATCGTCTTTCGTTCCCACTTATTGGCTTTCTCCTTATAAATAGCCACGACTGGCCTCTTTCCATTCTCCCCTCTTTCCATCATCTTCCTCCTCTTGCGACTCTCTGCTACCCAAGCTCCGCCGCCGCCGTGAAGCACACCGTCATCCTCGTCCTTGGCCGCTGCATCACCCTGATCGAACCAGACAACGGCGGCGCTCCTCCGCAGCTAATCTGCATCTGTAAGTGCTCCTCCCCCAACGCTGTAGATCGCATTAGGGTTTCAAATATTCTTCATGTTCTTTGTAGTTCCTTCTTAGGTCCTCCACCGTAGCACCTTTTGATCTAGAAACGGTATAGAACTTATGCGGTAGTTGTTTTGCCTTCGCCTTCAATACTAGCGGACCCCCTTTCCTTGGAAAGAGATCTCATTAGAGCTTATGAACTCCCCTGTGCTGGTTTTAGGTCTTGAATTATTTCCTTTTTCTGAACTGCCACTTATCCAAAATAATAATTGCAATCTGTGAAACCTGTTTGTACTGTACTTAGCAAAAACTGCACCTTGATAGATCCACCTAGTCAAGGCGGCTCATACCACCGGCTGTAGTTAACTGCAACGCTCAACAAATTTCTCTTTTGATAAACACCAAACTGCTCATGGTGGCTTAGATAACCTGTTATAATTAGTCATACACCATTAGGCCCCTTTTTAAGCCTCCATTAAATAAGTGTTGTAATACTTTTCGTCCGGCTTAATTTGAACCGGCAAACATTATTCTTTTTCCTTTTAGGCTTCCTTCTTCACAATGCCGCCCAAAACAACCACTTCCTGTAACTGGGTTCGCTCCATCCTCACGGATAATACACTTGAAGACTTTGTGAAAACCGGTTATCTACCAAAGAAGTATGTCATGTCTTACCGTACCCCTAAACCGACAGAAGAGAAACCTCAGCCCAAAGAAGGGGAAGTCATTGTCTTCACTGATCATATGAACCGGGGCTTTTCGCCGCCCGGCTCTAAGTTCTTCAGGGACGTTCTGCACTTTTTCGACCTCCATCCTCAAGACATCGGACCCAATTCCGTGTCCAACATATGCATTTTCCAAGTGTTCTGCGAAGTCTACCTTCAAGAGGAACCCACTGTGGAGTTATTCAGAGAGTACTTTTATTTGAACCGCCAGAACGAGTACTCCAATGGATCTAGTTTGGAACTTGGTGGGGTCTCAATTTAGCGAAGAAGAGACGCCATTTTTGCCTTATGCGCAGCCGCTGAGTCATCCCAAGGATTGGAATGAAACATCCCGGCTTTCGCGCCCTGCGTCTTGAATCAAACCATCCTCCCCCCGACAAGTTGACAGCTGCTGAATGCAAGAGGCTCGCCCCTACCATTGCCAAAGTCAAGGCTCTATTGGGGAACGAGTTAAATGACATTGACTTGGTTCGATGTTGGGTCGCATGGAAGATCATCCCCTTAAGCCGCCGCTCCGGTTTAATGTGCACTTACACCGGTAGCACAAAGGATCCACTGCGCCTCGGCTCCGAGGAGTTAACTGATGACCTTATCAATGAGATGACAAAGTGCCTTCTAAATGACAACCTAGCTCATTGCTGCAAGGTGGGCCTAAGCCCGTTTTGCGAGTCTAACCCGGCACCAAAAGTAAGCCGCCAAACTGGCTATTTTACCTTCACCCTTAATACTTTGTTTTAATTCAACCTTGATGATTTTTGTAGGCTGAAGACGACTTTTAGAAAAAAGAATATGATCATAAAGCTGCAAAGAGAGCCAGGAAGACCAAGAAAGCCACCAGGAGAGCCACCAAAGAGAGGAAAAAAGCCCAGAGCTTCTGATTTACTTCAACTGGAGGACACCTCTGAGTCGGAGGTATCCCTTGATTCTCTTGGCTCGTTTTTCAACCATCTTATTGACACTTACTATCATTAGGATGACACGGGAACGAGTCAGGGAGTGGAAGAAGAGGTAACTATTATTTCCTCCAACTCCGAGCCTTTTCCAAGACAAAAAGTCCGAAGAGTAACCCAGAAAGTAAGATTTTCACACCCCTTAGCTCATCTGGATCCTCACTTTATTTTGAAGCAACAGCAGCATGAGAGCCGGTGACAGACTCGGACAAGCAAGGATGTGGAACTCTCCTCCGGCTTACCGAACACACTGAGGAAGCGTTGAAATGAGGTCACGCCCGACTTAAACTATTTTTATCCTTTGGCGGGTCTCACTCGCCGGCCACTCAATTCTTCCGACTCAAATTATCAGGAAACTTCTCATTCCTCTTTCGGTGACTCAATCCAATCTAATATGCCGGCTTTCAAGATCGCTCCTAGGTAATGATGATTTACTTATCATTTACTCATTATAATCCTTTTATACTTATACTGACCTTTTTGACTCATGCAGTGGAAAAGCAAAGCCCAGTAAGAGGGCAAAGAAGAACAAGCTGGCCGAAGAGCCGAGAGTCAATGAGCCGGAGCTCCAAAATGCAGCGCCTGAGGCCTCTATTCCTGAACCGTCTGAGCCAGTTCATGATATTCCAACAATGACTGTTGACCCACCTATTGATCAATCCAATGATGACTCTTTAAATCCTGAAGCTTCAAGCCCTGTCAGGACAGACAACACACAAGATGATGATGTAGAGATCACCAAGACCGGCTTTACTGAACTGGGGAGACCTACTATGCTGGCCAATAATTCTCCCAAGGAAGAACATGTTGGGCCGCGCAAAGTGCGATTAGATGTCGCCAACTATGCTCAACTGGGCATTGGTGAAATATACTCTGGCTTTCTCAGCCAAGTACATAGCAGTCGTGACCTTGAAGTTGACATGGTGAAGCAGATGCACCACAAATTTGAGGTATGATCTCTTCCACCCTTAAGTTTTGCATATCCTGCCAGCCCCTAAGTTTACTGCTTATGTTGAATATGTTGTAGACTTGATCACCATGAACATGAATAATAACCTATGAAACAATCCTTTCAAAATCTGGCTTAAAGTTATGTAGTTCTCATGAGCCGGTTATGGCTGGTTGTAGCACCAAGGCGTCATCGTAAAATTGCAACAAGACAAGCAATATGCATTAGCCCCCAAGTGCCAAGTACTCTTGCTCGCAAAGTGCTTGGGACTTATTCACATAAGCCACCACATAAATAGAGCTTTCGGTAGACATTAGCCCCCAAGCACCAAGTGTTGTTGCTTGCAAAAGGCTTGGGACTTAATATGTTGAACTAACATTAAATTATGACTTTAATCCGGTATATGTACAGACCACCACTGCTCAACTTCAATCAGAGATGTCTGACTTGAAGACCCGTCTAGAGCTCCAAGAGGCTGAGACCCAGAAGGCGAACTCAAAGTTCGAATTTAGCGTGGGTGAGGTAGAAAAACTCAGAACCGGCTTTGAAGCTGAAAAAAGCGCATGGGCTGAAGAAAAGATTGCCTTGACACAACGGGCGGAAAAGGCGGAGGCGGCTCTCCAGGAAGCAACCACTGAACTTATCGGCTTAAAACGCCAAGTGTCTTAGATGGTGTCTGCTATCTTTGGTAAGTTGCCTTATAATTGTCAAATTTGAATATCTTTCTTGATGATATTATCTGCTTTTAACCCTTCCGTGATTATTATGCAGGCCCTGGGAACAACAATCTCAACAAAGACATGCTTGTGAAGCTAAAGGCAGTTTATACATTGGTGGAGCAGCTTTATACTGGTGCTCAGCGCGCATTGGCCACAATTTCTCCATCCAATGAAGTGCCAAAAAAAATTCTCCATCCAATGAAACCCCCACGCTCTTGGTTGATGTGTTAAGGAAGCTTTCCATGCTACCCCAGCAGTTTAGTGAAATGAAGCGGTCATCTGCGAGAGCCAGAGCCGTGACTGCCTTAAGCCGGGCCAAAGCATGGTTATCGGAATTAGACTCAGTTGCTATCTCTATCAGGTATCCAAGCTTCAAGGAAGACGACACTCCATTTGAACAGAAGGACCTTGCTGCTTGCATGAAGGAGATACAGCCTCTGGCCAGTCTGATTGCCAATGAGACAGACCTCACCAAGTATCACCCAGCTTATGACGTAGGAAATCAGAAGATGCCAACACCGTCTTACAAAGTGACGGGCCTGATCCTCCCAATCTGTAAGCACACTTTTTCCCCTGAAGTTGACCCGTCCAAGCTAATTGATGATGAAGCTGAGTTCCAAGCTTTGAGTGGCATTGACTGGTCGTCACCAACCTTCCAGGACGTACATCAGGACAAAGAAGCGGAGAGGGATTATCCGGAAGCATCAGGCCATCAAGAAGATTGACCTGCCGGGCGGTTCATATGTGTGGCCTTCTGAAAAACAGTTAATTATTTGGACTCTGGGAGTCATGTAATAGGGTAGCAATAACTTTTCTCTGTCGTGCCATCGTGCACGTTTTTGTGTTATGCTCCATACTGTTAATCCACCGCTTTATAATTATCCTCTTTATACTTATCAGATTGTTCAACTGGCGCAGATAAATTTTTTGAATTATCCTGCACACAAAATAGATCACAAGATCCCTTGGCGGTTTACCGTTGGGCGGGTCATAATATCTTGCATATGACCACTAATGTTGAAAACAGTTTATAGATAAAGATGGTTTAACTAGAATTTAAACATAATAGCAATATCATACCTTTGATATTGAATCGTACTGTCAGTTTACGAGACCTGTGCAGTAAGGGTGAACACCCAAAAGCTTGTAAGATCCAATACTTCCAAGTGCCTGATAATACTATGTATAGACGACTTGTCGCCTCTTTAGTAAGACGGGTGATAGAAACCACGGGTAAGCTTCAAATATGAGCCGTGAAAGTAAAGGCTACATGGCCAGAATTAATTTAAACCAAAAGACAAGAAGAACCGGAAAAAATTCAAGAAATCAAGCCAAATGACCAAAAACGAGGCTATGGTTCGAATACGACTAGAAAGCCGGACCAAGAGGGTTAATAGCTATGATTCGAATACGATCAGGAAGCCCCCAAATGGTTTTTGGCATTGAGCCGATCAAAGGGGTACTAACAGCTATGATTCAAATATGGTCAGGAAGCCCCCCGGTGAACAAAGTATTTAACGGCTATGATTCCAATACGATCATGAGCCAGACCAGGAGGGGTTAATAGCTGTGATTCGAATATGATCTAGCCCCCAAGTGTTCTAAGTGTTTACGGCTATGGTTCGAATATGACCAGGAAGCCGTACCAAAGGGGTTAATAGCCATGATTCAAATACGATCAAGCCCCCAATGATCAAATTTTTTAACGACTATGATTCGAATGCGATCATGAGCCGGACCAAAAGGGGTTAATAGCTATGATTCGAATACGACCAAGCCCCCCCGATGATCAAAATGTTTACGGCTATGATTCGAATATGACCAGGAAGCCGGCCAAAAGGTGTTAAAGCTACGATTCGAATACGATCCAGCCCCCATTTGGTCTTTTAAACTTATGATAACGAAGATACATGATTCTTGAGGATGAAACGACAAACCCTGCTTTATTAAAATCATAATATATACATCATCAAAAATATGTACATCATAAGAGCCGGTGGCTCAAGTGTAGTAAGGCCGAAGATGAGCGACATTCCACGATCGGCGGGTCTCCTCTTCTGACTTACGTGAGTCTTTGTGCTCTCGAACAACGATAAGGTAGTATGACCCGTTGTTCAAATTCTTGCTGACCACAAAGGGCTCTTCCCAAGGTGGGGATAACTTGTGCATGTCAGTTTGATCCTGGATGAGCTGGAGCACCAAATCACCTTCTTAAAAGGTTCTGGACTTAACCCGGCGGCTATGGTAACGGCGCAGGTCTTGTTGATAAATCACCGAACGGGCTGCCGCAAGATCGCGCTTCTCATCCAACATGTCAAGTGCAGCCTGACGTGCTTCTTCATTATCAACTTCAATGTAAGCCGCCACGCGAGGAGAATCATGATGGATGTCACTAGGGAGAACCGCCTCTGCTCCATAAACCATGAAGAAAGGCGTGTAACCCGTAGCTCTGTTAGGGGTAGTATTGATACTCCATATCACAGAAGGTAACTCCTCCACCCAACAACTCGGTGTCCGTTGCATAGGAACCATAAGCCGGGGTTTGATGCCTCTCAAAATTTCTTTATTAGCTCTTTCAGCTTGACCATTGGATTGGGGGTGAGCTACTGATGACACATCAAGGCGAATATGCTCATGTTGACAAAACTCTTTCATAGCACCCTTGGACAAGTTAGTGCCATTATCAGTTATGATACTGTGGGGAAAGTCAAAGCGGAAAATCACCTTTTTGATGAACTGAACCACCATTGCTGCGTCACACTTACTGACCGGCTCTCCTTCAACCCACTTTGTAAATTTGTCAACCGCCACCAAGAGGTGGGTCTTTTTATCCTTGGACCTTTTAAAAGGTCCAACCATATCAAGCCCCCAGACTGCAAACGGTCAAGTAATTGGAATCATCCTCAATTCTTGAGCCGGCACATGAGCTCGCCTTGAAAATTTCTGGCAGCCATCACATTTACTGACCAGATCCTCTGCATTCGCATGAGCCGTCAGCCAATACAATCCGTGATGAAACGCTTTGGCCACAAGGGATTTTGAGCCAGCATGATGACCACAATCTCCCTCATGGATCTCATGAAGAATCTTACAACCTTCCTCAGGAGAAACGCAATGCTGAAACGCCCCAGTGACACTGCGATGGTGTAACTCGCCATTGGCAATTGTCATTGACTTAGACCGCCGGGTTATCTGCCTGGCCAAAGTTTCATCCTCAGGTAACTCGCCCTAGGCCATGTAAGCCAAATATGGTACTGTACAATCTGGGATAGTATGAAGAGCCACCACCAATTATGCCTTCGGGTCCGGAACAGCCAGGTCTTCCTCTATAGGCAACTTGACAGAAGGGTTATGCAGAATATCCAAGAAAGTGTTAGGTGGCACTGGCTTACGGGAGACCCCAACCGGCTTAAGGCATCAGCCGCCTCATTTTTCCTGTGATTGATGTGTTCCACTTGATAACCCTTGAAGTGACCAGCAATAGTGTCAACTTGGTGATAAGCCGCCATGAGTGGGTCCTTAGAATCCCATGTGCCTGAGACTTGTTGAGACACCAAATCTGAGTCGCTGAAACATCTCACCCGGCTTAAGTTCATCTCCTTAGCCATCCGAAGACCATGGAGCAAGGCTTTGTTTCTCAGCTGCATTTTTAGTGCAGGGAAACATCAACCTTAGAACATAAAAAAACTTGTCACCTCGAGGGGAAGCTAAGACAACTCCAGCCCCCGAGCCTTCCAACTGCCTGGACCCATCAAAGTGAATAGTCTAATATGTGTTACCCGACTTCTCTTCGGGCATCTGCAGCTCTGTCCAGTCGTTGATGAAATCCATCAGTGCTTGAGACTTGATAGCAGTGTGAGGCACATACTTCAAACTATGAGGTCCAAGTTCAATGGCCCACTTGGCGACTCGTCCTGTGGCTTCTCTGTTTTGAATAATATCTCCTAACGGAGCAGAACTGACCATAGTGATGGGATGACCCAGAAAATATTGCTTAAGCTTCCGGCTGGCCATGAACACCCCATAAACGAGCTTCTGCCAATGTGGATATCTCTGCTTGGACTCAATAAGCACTTCACTATTGTAGTAAACCGGCCGTTGAACCAGATATTCCTTGCCAGCCTCCTTGCACTCCACCACAATGGTCACACTGACGGCACGGGTGTTAGCGGCCATATATAACAATAATGGCTCTTTATCAATAGGAGCAGCAAGGACTGGCGGCTCAGCTAGCTGCCTCTTCAAGTCTTCAAACGCGTCATTACCAGCATCACTCCAGACGAAGTTATTTGTTTTCTTCATCATCTGATATAGTGGTATGGCCTTCTCACCCAACCGGCTTATGAACTGGCTTAAGGCAGCAATTCGACCCACCAGACACTGAACATCATTGATACACGCTGGCTTAGCCAGGGAGGTGATGGCCTTGTTCTTCTCCGGGTTAGCCTCAATGCCTCTGTTAGAAACCAGAAAACCCAAAAGCTTGCCTGCTGGCACACCAAAAACACACTTGGCCGGGTTAAGCATCATCTTGTAGGCCCGGAGATTATCAAAGGTTTCTTTCAAATCATCTATCAAGGTTTCCTTCTCTCTGGATTTCACCACAATGTCGTCCACATAAGCATGAACATTGCACCCAATCTGACTGTGAAGACAATTCTGTACACGTAGCTGATAAGTCACCTGGGCGCTCTTGAGCCCAAAAGGCATAGACACATAGCAGAAGGCTCCAAAGGGAGTAATGAAAGCTATCTTCTCCTGGTCCTTAACTGCCATTTTGATCTGATGATAACCAAATAAGCATCCAAAAAAACTCAAACACTCACAACCCGCCGTAGCATCAATGATTTGATCAATACGAGGGAGAGCACAAGGATCAGCCGGACAAGCCTTATTTAAGTCCGTGTAATCCACACACATGCGCCAAGTGGCATTCTTCTTAAGGACTAGCACCGGGTTAGCCAACCACTCTGGATGAAAAACTTTAACAATGAACCCAGCCGCCAAGAGTCGGGTCACTTCTTCACCAATGGCCTTACGCCTCTCCTCATTGAAACGATGAAGGAATTGCTTGACCGGCTTAAATTTTGGATCAATATTGAGAGTGTGCTCAGCGAGTTCCCTCGGTACACCCGGCATGTTAGAAGGTTTCCATGCAAAGATGTCCCGGTTCTCATGGATGAACTCGATGAGCACGCTTTCCTATTTTGGATCCAAATTAGCACTGATACTGAACTGCTTGGATGAGTCGCCAGGAACAAAATCAACCAGCTTGGTGTCATCCACCGACTTAAACTTCAGCACCGGATCATGCTCTATAGTTGGCTTTTTCAAAGATGTCATATCCGCCGGGTCAACATTGTCCTTGTAAAACTTTAATTCCTCCGTTGCACAGACGGACTCAGCATAAGCAGCATCCCCGTCTTCATATTCCAGGGCCATCTTCCGACTCCCATGAACTGTGATGGTCCCCTTATAACCCGGCATCTTGAGCTGCAGATAAACATAACACAGTCGTGCCATGAACTTGGCATAAGCCGGCCGTCCAAACAGAGCATGGTACGAGCTTCTGATTTTGACCACTTCAAAGGTTAACTTTTCAGCCCTGGAATCATGTTCATCCCCAAAGGTCACCTCTAGCTCAATCTTGCCCACCGGGTACGCCGACTTACTCGGCACCACTCCATGGAAAACAGTGTTGGATGTCTTAAGATTTTTATCAGTTAACCCCATGCGACGGAAAGTCTCATAATAAAGGATGTTGATGCTACTGCCTCCATCCATGAGCGCCTTAGCGAATTTGTATCCACCAACTTGAGGCACCACGACCAAGGCCAAGTGACCCAGATTGTCAACCCGGGGAGGGTGATCCGCTCTACTCCACATAATGGGCTACTCAGACCATCGCAAGTAATGAGGAACCGCCGGCTCAACGGTGTTCACGACCCGCTTATGGAGCTTCTGGTCCCGCTTGCATAAACTTGTGGTGAAAACATGATACTGGCCACTATTCAGCTATTTCGGATTACTCTGAAATCCAGATTGCTACTGCTGTTGGCCCCCCGGGCCGGATTGCTGATTATAACCACCCTGATTGCCCTGGTGGCCCTGGAAGCCGGAATTAGAACCGCCACCTCCATAACCCAGACCATGAGAACCGATGCCGCCTGAGCCGCCGCCTGGCCCATGATTGCTGTGAAATGAGTCCAAATTTTTGAAAGCCCTCATAATGGAAAAATCCTTCCAAAGGTGAGTAGATGGTTTCTCCTGTGTGCCATGCTTTGGACAGGGCTCGTTAAGCAATTGCTCAAGAGTAGGACCTGGTCCACTGTTCCGAGGAGGCGGCCAACCCTTACGACGCTGATTATTGCCATGTGCGTTGGTGTTAGCCACAAACTCCGAGCTACCATCCGCCTTGCATTTACCATTGCCCCCCTGATTCGCCGGGTTATGCTGCTGACCCTTGGTGTTACCGTTCTTCTTTCCCTTCCCTGTCTTCTCATCGTCAGACTCAGGGTCCTTGTTACTATCAGAGTCGACATATTTGATTAGAGCCGCCATCAGCTGCCCCATATCATTACAATAGCGCTTGAGCCGCCCCAGCTTCTGTTTAAGAGGCAAAAAACAGCAATTTTTCTCCAACATTAAGACCGTAGAGCCGACATTCATGTTATTGGATGAATGTATGATAGCTTTGACCCGGCGCACCCGATGGGTCGTTGATTCACCCTCCTCTTGGGCGCAAGTCGCCAAGTCCACAATCGACATGGGCTGCTTGCATGTGTCCTTGAAGTTCTGAATAAACCGGGCTTTTAGCTCAGCCCATTACCCGATGTAATTAGCCGGCAGTCCCTTTAACCAAGTACGGGCCGTTCCATCCAGCATCATGGTGAAGTACTTGGCACACGCAGCGTCACTGACTTCCAGTAATTCCATGGCCATCTCATAACTTTCAATCCACGCCTCCGGGGGTAAGTCGGCTATGTAATTAGGCTCCTTTCGAGGTCCTTTGAAATCCTTGGGCAAACTCTCATTACGTAGAGCCGACACCAAGCAGGGTACACCTATAGATCCAGAGGTCACGCCTGCCTCAACCGAAGTCGCTGGATAAACTAGAAGGGGCTGGTGAGCCACCTGCTGATCCGCCTACTCAGCTTCTTTATGCACTCTATCCTGATCCACCAAGTTAGGAGCTCCATCACGCGCCGGGTCATGCCCACGCGGCTGGACACGGCGCTGGGTGTTGCTTGACACGGCTGGTGAGTCCATGTGCCTACTATAACTCCGGCTTGGGCGAGGGGTCGAGTGAATCCTATCTCGACTGTAAGAATATGCCTCCTGCTGCGCCAATTCTATCTGAAGAAATTCTCTGACCCTTCGTGTTTCAACCGCCGTTGGAGAGTCTCCATCCATCGGGAGAGCCGCCAATCGCGCTGCGACAGCAATCATGTTCTCCAAAGGAATAGAATAATGTCCTGGCGGCGTTGGTACATGTTGAGGCAGAGCGGTACGCAGATGAGGGGGTTCCGTCATGCGTGGTTGACCCGGTGTCCCAACTCCGGGTGCCGCAGCCCGATTTATCTCTGGCGGCTTACTGGTCCCCGCTCTGGGCGTACAAAAGAGGTTTCTTGCCTCATAAACCGGAGGTAAACGCGTCTGGTGCCTCCTCCTCATGACTTCATTTGATGTTTTTGATCCATCGTGAGCCGGAAAGCTTCTGACTGAATCCGTTGGGCCTGAGCATCTAAAGCAGCCTATTCTGCGGCTATCCTGACGTCTTCTGCCGCTAGGTCTTCCTTGGCCAGTGCTACCTCATTGAAGGAAATATGCCCTAGAGGCAATAATAAAGTTATTATTTATTTCCTTATTTCATGATAAATGTTTATTATTCATGCTAGAATTGTATTAACCGGAAACATAATACATGTGTGAATACATAGACAAACATAATGTCACTAGTATGCCTCTACTTGACTAGCTCATTAATCAAAGATGGTTAAGTTTCCTAACCATAGACATGAGTTGTTATTTGATTAACGGGATCACATCATTAGGAGAATGATGTGATTGACTTGACCCATTCCGTTAGCCTTAGCACTTGATCGTTTAGTATGTTGCTACTGCTTTCTTCATGACTTATACATGTTCCTATGACTATGAGATTATGCAACTCCCGTTTACCGGAGGAACACTTTGGATGCTACCAAACGTCACAAGTAACTGGGTGATTATAAAGGAGCTCTATAGGTGTCTCCGAAGGTACATGTTGGGTTGGCGTATTTCGAGATTAGGATTTTTCACTCCGATTGTTGGAGAGGTATCTCTGGGCCCACTCGGTAATGCACATCACTATAAGCCTTGCAAACATTGCAACTAATGAGTTAGTTGCGGGATGATGTATTAAGTAACGAGTAAAGAGACTTGCCGGTAACGAGATTGAACTAGGTATTAAGATACCGACGATCAAATCTCGGGCAAGTAACATACCAATGACAAAGGGAACAACGTATGTTGTTATGCAGTTTGACCGATAAAAGATCTTCGTAGAATATGTGGGAGCCAATATGAGCATCCAGGTTCCGCTATTGGTTATTGACCGGAGACATGTCTCGGTCATGTCTACATTGTTCTCGAACCCATAGGGTCCGCACGCTTAAGGTTTCGATGACAGTTATATTAGTTTTGATGTACCGAAGGAGTTCGGAGTCCCGTATGAGATCGGGGACATGACGAGGAGTCTCGAAATGGTCGAGACGTAAAGATCGATATATTGGACGACTATATTCGGACTTCGGAAAGGTTCCGAGTGATTCGGGTATTTTTCGGAGTACTGGAGAGTTACGGAATTCGCCGGGGAGTATATGGGCCTTATTGGGCCATACGGGAATAAAGGAGAGAGGCCAAAGGAAGG